>NC_041390.1:563834072-563894029 GCF_002162155.2 Triticum dicoccoides | reverse complement strand
GGCATAGATGGAGCTATGCCGACGGCCTGGCGAACACCGTCGGCATAGAAAAGCCGTCGGCATAGCTCCATCTATGCCTACGGCAGCCGTAGGCATAGTAAGGCCGTCGGCATACATCGATCTATGCCTACGGCAGCCGTAGGCATAGATAGGTCGTCGACATAGAGGTGGCCCGGGGACAGACGGCGGGCTGACACCGTCAAGTCTATGCCGACGGCCCTAACGGCGGTCGTCGGCATAAATATCATCTGTTTTTTTACTAGGAGCTACCACGTGGCAGAGCTATGCCGACAGCAAAGCCGTAGGTATAGTTTTCCATCTATGCCTACGGCAAGGCCATAGGCATAGCCCTGCCACGTGGCGCCTCCTGGTAGCCCCGAAAACTATGCCTACGGCATGGCTGTAGGCATAGATATCATTTGTTTTTTATTTTAAATTATTATTATTATTTAAAAGTTAAAATTTGAATAATTTAAATCTAACTTTTCTAAAGAGTTAAACATACACAAATTATACGTCGACTTGGGGTAGAATTTTCCATAGATTATGAATATACATTTTGTTTTTGTTTTTGAGTATGTTAGAAATGTGACCTCGTGTACTTTTGCATATAGGTCCTTATACTTTTGGGGGTACATTGGACCAGTTGACCAGGGTTATTGATACTTGGATCGATTTTGACAAATTTTATATGGATTTTTTATCCAGTGGCGTAGATCTCCGAGTCAACTGGTCCAGGGTTACGCCGGTCGGGGCCTTTTGGGGGGTAGCAATGCCACCAGAGCATTGCCCCGGGTCCTCATACACGTCTTAAGGTGTGGTGGCATGTATGAAGAGGCAATACGCGGCTCCAGTGTGTGCCCCCCCTAATGGATGGCAATGAAATCGAAGTAATCCCTCTACGGTTTTGGCGTTGCATGAAATATTTCTAAACACTCGGAGTGTGATCAATTCATGAAATTTTTACACAGTGTAGACACATGTGATATAATAGGTGTGGAGATTTCTTAAATTTTTTAAAGATGCAAGAGTATGTGAAAAAAAAACCACTATGGATTGTTCTTCGCGTGTCTATGAGTGTGGTCAGGGGCCTTCGGGGGCTAGCTATGCCACCAAATCTTGCGTTGGGTCCTCTTACATGTCTAGAAGTGTGGTGTCAGGTGCAAACACCCGTCATGCAGCTCTGGAGTGTGACCCCCTTCACAAAACCGGACACGTTCTCTCTCGATAACTAGATACTACCTTGGAGATGGTGTAGTTTACAAGCGGCCTCTAGTCAGGCTTCTGTGAAACATGCTCAAACTTTTACCACACCCTACAAGGGCCATATGACTACACCATGCCATGCCTCGAGGATTTCCGGCATCATATGATTTCCCGTGGATTTTAACGGCTAGATTCGCCATGCCGCTGAGGTACATTCACCCTACAGTGGTGGGGCCTGCCCCTCCTTTGGTTGCACTAGGCCTACACATACCGCAAAGACATCATATATGATTTGACAAACCACTTCTGGACATCATTTCAGGTGGCTGCCGTGCAGATCTGCAATTTCCCGCGTTTAAACCCTACGGATGCAGTAAGTGTGTCAAATATTGCAGGTGGGCTCGAAAAATGCCATGTACTGGCACGTGTCATGCAATGGCCCCCTTTGAGAGCACGAGAAGTTCCGAGGTCAACGGAGCAACGGACAACACACTTTCTTCACAAACCAGACACATTCTCTCTCGATAGCTAGATACTACCTCCGAGATGGTGCAGTTTCAAGCGACTTCCGGTCAGGCTTCTGCGAAACGTGTTAAAACTTTCACCGTACCCTACAAGGGCCATATGATGACACCGTGCCAGGTCCCAAGGATTTCCGGCATCGTATGATTTTTTGTCGATTTTAACAGCTGGATCCGGCATGGCGCAGAGGTACATTCGCCTCCCGGTGGTGGGGCATGCCTCTCCTTGGGTTGTACTAGGCCTACACATACCGCAAAGACATCATATATGATTTGACAAACCATTTCTGGACATCATTTCAGGTGGCCGCCGTGCAGATATGCAATTCCCGCATTGAAACCCTACGGATGCAGTAAATGTCTCAAATATTGCAGACGGGCCCGAAAAATGCCATGTACTGACACGTGTCATGCAGTTGCCCCCTTTGAGAGCACGAGCAGTTTCGACGTCAACGGAGCAACGGGCAACGCACTTCCTTCATAAACTGGACACGTTCTCTCTCGATAGCCAGATACTACCTCGGAGATGGTGCAGTTTACAAGCGACCTCCGGTTAGACTTCTACGAAACGCGCTAAAACTTTCATCACAGCCTACAAGGTCCATATGACGACACCGTGCCAGGTCCCGAGGATTTCCGGCATCGTATGACTTTTGGTCGATTTTAACGGCTGGATCCGGCATGCCGCCGAGGTACATTCGCCCCCCGGTGGTGGGGCCTGTCCCTCCTTTGGTGTTGTCGTTCGATGGTGAGGGACGTCGCACGTGTCATCGTCGACGGTGACGGGGAAAGCCGAAGAGATGTTCCGTGCGACTGTGCGTAGGTCCCCGTCTGGACTCATAGTCGTCATACCGAACGCACCATTCCCCGATCCATTCCCTCCCCACCTCACCAGACCATCTCCTCCTCGCCGCCCTCCTCTCCCCTCATGGATCGTCGACGGTCGGTACAAGAGGGTAGAAAAAATTAGAAGAAAAACAAAGGAAAAACACAATTGTATGAGCTTCGTTTCTATTGGTGGAAACTTTGTGCCACGGACAGATGACGTGGCGCATATCCATCCATCTATCCATCTGGCTGTCCACCCCATGACCATCCATCCATCCATCTAGAGAAAAGGAGAAAAAAGAAAAAGAAAAAAGAGCCCACCCAACCCCTACCTCGCTCTCTCCCCACGAACCTCTCTGTCTCTCGCGACTCCTCTCTCCCCCCACGAGCCTCTCTCCCTCGCCGTCGCCACCACCCACGCCGGCCAGTTCCGGCGAGCTCCGGCGGCGCGCAGCACGCCCCCGAGCTCCCCTAGGTCCGCTCCCCCTCCCCCTCCGTCCAGAATCGGCGCTCCCGCCCTCCACTGTCCCCATGGCTAGATAGGGTTTCGGCCGCCACCCCTAACATCGCCAGGATCAGCCAGATCCGGCGACGGCGAGGCCAGAGCTCGACGGATCCATTACCAGCGTGTCGCAGGTATGTCCTTCCCCTCTTTCCTCGCCCGGATCCACCCTCCCCACCTCACCTTCTTCTTTCCTTCCCTTGCTGCAGGTCACCTTGGCGCGGTCTGGATGACGACGACGGCAGGAGGGCACCGTCCTTTCTACTGGCGCACCTAGCTGGCGGCCCTGTCCTGCTCGAGGAGGCGGGCTGCCTAGCTCAAGCACGGCCACGACGGCCCACCTCGGCAGGTAGCACCTCCATCTCCTCCGCCTCCTTCCTCTGCTCACTACTGTTGCTGCTAAGTAGAGGAATATGTGATGCAAATCCTCTTGTGTGAAGGAATTCTAGAGGGATTTGTATGAACAAGTCCTTTATTTATTTATTTGTCTAGTTAGTACCAAACAGAGAGAGAAGATGAGTTTAGAATCCTGGTTCTTTAGTTAGATAGTACCAATAGGGATTGGTTAATTTTGCTGCTACAACTCGAACGGAGATGATGAGCGAGGTGGAGTACAAGGTGATGAAAGTCGACGCAACGCTGAGCCAAACCCACTCCTTGCCGAAGCAACCTAGCTGTGGTTCTCTTAAGTCACGAAGCTGGATATATCCTTCACCGGTAGCTAGTTTGATCTATCCTGATGGACAAGCTAACATACATAGCAGTAGTTGCTTTTTTTATCATTCCCCCACTGGCCAGAGCACAACGTACACACACAGAGAGAGGAAATCTCTAGTTAGCTTTTTTTAGTTTGTCCTCTAATTAGCAGAAACTACTCATTCTTACTCCCCGCAGGTGGCTGGCAGTATCATCCTTGATCTATATTTTTTGGATGGTTAGTCAAAGAGCATGTGATTAATAAATTAGTGGAAGTGCAGGTTACTTTGTTGTTTCCCCTAGATCTGTTCTGACGAACATGCATATGCATCACACTAATCTGCTTCATCATAATTATTAAATCCAAGCATGTAAGTCGCTATAGCATTTGCACATCAATCCAGATATGTTTCATTACTCCAGTTTCTACCTTTAGTTTTATATATGGGCTATCTACTACACAATTTAATTACTCTGCATATTTTGTATTACCTGAACATGGATAAATTGCATGTAAAATTTTAGTTCCCATAGATCTCTCGGTTGAGTCAAGGACTCTAGGTAGCAATTTTTTCTATCTCAATTTCATTTGCTATAGTCAGTTACTATTTCGCATTAATATGTTCAGATTCCCAGTTATGATTAATTGATCATATGTACCTTTGGATCTTCCAAAACAATCAACATTTTATCTGCGCTATTTTCTTTCACATTTGCCATTTTGTTCATATCTGTAGATCTATTTATATATATTCTTTTTTTGTTTCTGCCAAGCCACATATGCATCAATTTGAATGAGCTTAAATTTGATCCTTTGTTCTATTTATATATATTATTTTTTTGTTTCTGCCAACCCACATATGCATCAATTTGAATGAACTTAAATCTGATCCTTTGTTTGGTATTACCTACATATAAATTGATTAGCCATCTCTTCTTTGATGCACAGGTAGGTACCGCTTATGTACTGGAGCCTTGATCTTAATTTTTCTTCATTGGTAATAGTATCATCTCTCAAGAAGTCCTTTACAGATATATGTAGTACAGCAGGTCATTATTTATTTGTTGCTGTGATGTCAAGCTCTATTTTCTTTATTATGACAAGTTGCAAAATTAGTAGTGGGAAGTAAACTTTTGTTAACTTGTTGGCTGAACCAATGGAACTACTGTTATATTTGATTTGTTGCTCAACTAGTGCTGCAATGATGGAACCGATGATTGTGCATGGTGCATCCATCCATTCTATCGGAGTGGCTGTGTTTTTTTCTTCTTGTGCTAAGATTGATAGCATCACATATCCTATTATTTTGTTTCTCGAGTAGAGCCTTGTGAGTTGATGTGTCTGCCACCGTCCTCGAATGGTTGTGCAATAATAATGGTCCTAGCTAATTACTAGTATGTGCTGTTGCTAAAACAACTTGCTCCTCGTTTAGCAACAACAACAACCACGCTTTGGTTCCCCAAAATTCAGATGGCACTTGCATCTCTACATACACACACATATGAATATGCACCTCGGTTTGGTTCAGTTTGCATGTTTACATTTGCTTTAACTTTGACTGAAACTATCTTGGTGGCACTTGCATTAATGGTGTGTTCTGCCCTTGTAGATGTCCTTGGAGAAGATGGCCATTGGAGTGTAGGGGTGGAACAACCTTGTCTTGCTCAAGGAGGAGGACCACCCGATCTCGACGACGGCACGGCAACAGGTAGCACTCGCCTCCCTCCCAAGGTGAAGGTCTGATCCGCCTGTTTACATGGTCTGCTCTTGTCTTATGCATGTGAGGGGAGAAGAAAGCCATTGGACTGAATTATATTTGCATGTGAGGGGAGCGGTCTTTTTGGTAGATGTAGAGTATAGATTCACAAAATTCACCACATGAGCGTACTACCTATATCCAAATTCTGGATAGCACTTGCATCTTTTGTATGTACACATGAAAAAGCATGACGGTTTGCTTCAGTTTGTATGTGTCCAATTGTTTTTTTACTTTGACTGAAACTATCTATCTTGGTGGCACTTGCATCTCCTGTACATACATACATATGAATCAGCACCACACTTCTCTTCAGTTTGTATGTGTCATTTTTTTTGGTTGAACTTTGACTGAAACCAACTGGATGGCACCTCAATTTGTACATGCACATGAATCAAACACCACCTTGGTTTAGTTTTGTATGTGTCCTTTTGTTTTTACTTTGACTAAAACCAACTCGATGAAACTTGCATCTTCTGTATATACATATGAGTCAGCACCACACTTCTCTTCAGTTTGTATGTGTCAATTTTTTGGTTGAACTTTGACTGAAACCAACTGGATGGCACCTCAATCTGTACATGCACATGAATCAACACCACTTTCATTTAGTTTTGTATGTGTCAATTTGTTTTTACTTTGACTAAAACCAACTCAATGACACTTGCATCTTCTGTATATACATATGAATCAGCAGCACCACACTCTGGTTCAGTTTATATGCATCAATTTTTTGGTTTTACTTTGACTGAAAATTTATATGAGTAAGTATCATCAGTCACAATCAGAGACCAATTTCTTTCTCTTTGGAGCTCAATTTCTTTCTCTTTGGAGCTTGCCTTGAACAACTCATGCTTGATAGATACAACCAAAACTGGAGCATCTTCATGAAAGGCAATAATTTTCTGCCTTTTTAGTTGGATGCCCCTGTTCTAGGCGGGTTTCTTTTGGTAAATTCAGTGTATAGATTACATATTCATCCTCATATGTAGGATCTTCGGTTTGTTATACTGACTGTATGCCACCTCCATCGTTGCAGCCTTGTCTCCCCCACCAATGCCCCTCGGCCTCCTCTAATGCTGCTGTGGAGTCTTAGAATGGGAATGTTATGTACATAAAAAATATTCTATGGTCTGTGTTTGCAAATCCATGGTTGTTGAATCATGTCTGTATAAGCATTTGTAAATAGCTAGCCTTTTTGGCTAATCTTTTTTTTTTCGTTCTGGTGAGCAAGTATGCCGACGACAATGCCGTAGGCATAGATGGCTCTCGTGATACCAGAAGCTGCCATGTGGTGTGTATGCCTACGGCAAAGCCGTCAGCATAGCCTGCAGCAGGAGCTACCAGAATGCGCCATGTGGCAGGGCTATGCCTACGGCTTAGCTGTAGGCATAGGTTTGAAGCTATGCCTACGGCTAAGTCGTCGGCATAGCCCTGCCACGTGGCGTCTCTTGTATGGGCAGCACTTGACGGCGGCAACAGCAATCACCGTTAGGCGCGAAGCATTGCCGACGGCCAGATGTACGGGCGCCGTCGGCATAGATGTACGGGCGCCGTCGGCATAGGCACCTATGCCGACGGCCATTCTATGCCGACGGGGACCTGGGGTACGCCGACGCATATGTTGCCGGCATAGGGCCGTCGGCATAGGCCTATGCGGACGGGTATCAGGGCTATGCCGACGGCCTGGACCGTCGGCATAGGGGCTCAGTGTGGTAGTGCAAGAAGCAACTTCTATGAAAGTAGAAAGGAGCAGCTGAAGCGCTGCAACGATAAAGGAAGGATTTGCATGCATGATGAATCTACGTTACGTATTGTACCTCTTTGGCAAGCGACCAAATCCGAGAATCTTGGAGGATTTTATCCCCAACGCAGTCTCTGAAGAGGCCCCACGCGTCGTCTTCCCCCATGCACCTGACCTCGACGACGTTGTCCGCGGTGCACCCCATGAGGGCGCCCACGTCCGGGCTCCTCGTGGCCACGACCACCTTCTGGCGCCGCCTGCCCTTCCCGAGCGGCGTCGGCAGTCGGCAGGCCGACCGCCGCCAGGTCGACGGGCGCCTCCAGCGGCCCGTCGATCAGCAGCAGGAAGCTTTTGCGCGAGAGTTCCGCGCGGATGAGGCAGGCCCGGCTCCGGTCGTCCGCCGACGACATCACGCCGTAGCTGCAGCCCATGCAGGTGCAGCAGATGCCGAGCTGCACGTCGGTCACCGACCACCCGCTGCCCACGTCCAAATAGAACACGCGGTCGAAGAGGGCGTGGTACGGGCTGGGCTGCCGGAGCGGCGTGAGGAGCGACGTCTTGCCGGCGCCCGGCCGGCCCCAGATCCCCAGCCGGTCGTCGCCGGGGAGGTCGCTCTCGAGGAAGTCGTGCATTCTGGTGAGGTGGCTGTACACGCCTCGCAGGTGGCGGCAGGCCGAGCGCAGCCGGTCGAGCCTCGCCGGACGGCCGTGGGCGCGCGCCGCCGCCTCCTCGAGCTTCGCGATGGCACCCTTGAACTTGATCATGTGGATGTGGTAGATGATCTTGATTAGGAGCCACATGGTGATGCGTACGTACGGGGTTCGACGATCGCGCACGAGAGAACCCCACGCAGCGAGAATCGACTCGACTAGCTATTGCGTACTACAACCTCAGAATATGTAGAATTCGTATCAGGAGGGGATCGTGTCCAACACGGACATGGCTTCAACTTCAACTTGTATCGCACATGACTTGAATTGCTCCTGAAGCCATGGTGAGTCGAACGCGTGGACGATCTGCCATATTAGGCGCTACTAGCCTGAAGAACTGAAGAGGGGAGAAATTCAGTCAAAATCACTCAAGAGTAGCACACTTTGTGGGATGATTGCGAGGAATTTACGACGAATTAGGATATGCACTTAGGCCAACCAAAACATGTCGGCTAGGGTTTATAGGCTTTATAGGCTTGCATTTTTTAGAAAGTAAAAAGTAAAAAGTGCCCCAGTGCTGTTCTCGGATTTCAAACAGAGATAGGAAGACTAACATTAGCTGCGATGGAGGGCTGCAGTGCTTCGAGGCAGCTCAACGAAGCAGTAAGTTGCCGTTAGATGCAGATCCAACAGCCGGGAATGTTTGGTTTCTTCAGCTAAGCAGAACGGAGTATCGATTTCTTCAGAGATCAAAGCGGTTGGGGCCTGACATATGCTATACTTCAGATTCAGAGGGTTATAGGCTCAGAACATGGCATCATAACTTCATTCGGGCCAACATAATAACCACGACAGACAACACGACTACCAAGTACAGCAAACCAACTTCACCACATGACTGAATGCATACTGCAAGCCCACAGTACAACAGAGCTTAAGATGACACGATAGGGGCATTCGACCGTCGTCAGATTATGCCTACCAGTCAAACAATGTAACTGAAACAGCGGCAGCTAGATTATTCCGCAGTATGGCTACTGGCATTGCGTTGAGCTTCATGGAAGCCTCATCCCCTCAGAAGTACGGCCTGTAGCGTGTCGGCCGGCGGAATCTGGGAACTCTCCTGAAAATAGCACAAAAAGATAAGATATCTGTTAGAACAGGCCATACAATTGAACATCCACGTTTTGCAAAAGCTGCGGAACTCACCCATATCCGTACGGTGGGAAATACGGTGCCCCGTATGATCTATAAGGGTAGGCATGGTAGGGATTGAATCCGCGTGGAGGACGCTGCTTCATCCCAGGGACGTTAGTCCTCTTTGGTGACACCTGTTGGGCACAACAGAATGAAAGTTGATTTTAAATTCAAAGACATTATTAAAGAGAGGTGGTACTGGAAACTCAATGTCTGAATGAAAAGCTGTTAATATGTCTGCACCTTGATCTGGCGACCATGCAACTCAGATTCATTCAGATTAAGAGCCTCCTGAACGGCTTCTTGTTCTAGAAATTCCACATAAGCAAAGCCTTTTGGCTGTCCAAACTTGTCGGTCAAGATTGTCACTCTGTTGACGGTTCCACAAGCTTGGAAATGCTGCTGCACTTCCTCTGGTGTACACGCATAATCAACCTGCAGTACATGATAATATCAGAAAAACAAATCTCAACTGGATGGAGATGAAAGATTAAAAAAATAGATTATTCAGCTAAGAATTTACTGACACAACAAGATTCTACTAGATATTGTGTCTACTTTGCACTTGAAGGGTAATCATATAGTTATAAACAGCTGCTTACAGCTGTATACTCCCTCCGTCCGGAAATACCTGCTGGAGAAATGGACGTAGATATTTCCGGACGGAGGAAGTATTAGTTAATGACGAATATAGATGGTCTTTGACTTACTACACAAGCTCAAGATTAAAACAAATGCAAATGACATTGTAACCGAGGGAAGGTTAAATTATACAGCCAGAGAAAACTATCGCTGATATAGAGATTAGTCGATGATATTCAAGATCTAAATGGTTATTCCTCAAAAGTCAAAATTGAAGGTACAACAGAAACCTCGCTACCGTAAGTAGCGGTATCCAATAGGAACAATGAATGAGATTACATAATCCATAGGGAAGTAGATGAGAAATCATTAAGTATGATTCGCAGAGGAACATTTGTGGGACTATGCTTTTGTTGGGGGGTGGGGGTGGGGTGGATGATAGTTAACAATCTGAGGACGGTAAAAGTAAAAGTCATGCATTGCATGACACATGGAGAAGTTGTAATTTACGGAACACATGTGAAGAAAAGCTTGAAAGCCTGCTAACAGCATAAACTTGCGTGTGGAAGATGCAACTTCTATATTCTTTTGCTCCCTACAGTCTATAATGCAAGCATTTCAAGAAAAGCAGTTCAAGAAAAGTTCTGTTAGTATCAACGTTTGGTTAATCTTCTATATAACTATACTCCCTTCAAGAATCTTAAGGTAGGAAGTACCTCAACAGCATTTAGTTAAAGTAAAATTTTGTCTTCTGCAATTCCATATATAAACTCAGCTCTGTGGGAAGTACAGAATGTTGGGCAACTTTACTTGCATTTAGAGTTACATGTAATCCTCGTAAACCGTTAGAAACACTTTTATGCTAACGCAGAAGCAGACATCACGTTTAGAGAAAGATCAACGATAGACCATAAAGAGAGCGAAAAGGAGCAGCATGAATATGGGTTTTGGTAGCACATGGACAGTTCTGAAGTGAAAAGAGGGAGAGGAGCGATAAGCAAGCGCACATTCAGAGTGAGCAAAAGAACGGTCAACATAAGGCTCCATTCTGATGATACACTTACATGTCATACCTATCCACCGTTCAGATGATTCTCACTGTACGAGTGGTTTAGAATCACACCACATCACACGCAGGTCCAAGTCTCAAGCGCCAAGAGCAGCAGATTTCTAGACTTCCTTTCTGTCTTCAGGGAGGTAACTTATCCTATACTATGTAAACTCGTTTTTCTTTTTTCTGCTTTTTTCTATCCATTTTTCCAGGATATATTTCTTCTTTTTTCCAGGGATTTTTCTCTTAATCTACTAATATATACTAAAACACGAGATGGTACTGAACCATCGGAAAGTTCTTGATATCAAAAGCCTACCCCTGCGACCATCACATTGTGCAATTAATGCACCAGAGCATTAGAACAGGGGGACATTCCAATATAAAAACAATAGTATACATTTTCTGAGATTTTAGCATACTAGCAAATGATGGTGACAAAGGTTAACACTAATCTAAACAACACTGCAAAACTGCAAATGGAAATTATCCTTTGCTATGAGGAACGGCATTAAGCATGAACTACAATTAAGAGCAATAGCATATCAAAGAGTTATGAATTAGCTATATATTGCCTGCTGACAGCAACGGTAGGCAGGAACAGAGCAATTTCAGGATCCACTCCATATTATGCATTGAACATTTGAACATAAGAGAAGTGGAGAATAAATCAGACCTTTTGGCGTAAGTATCCCTTATCTAAGTTAAGTGCACCAAAGACATTTTCGACTAACTAGCAGTCAGTACCCAATATCTAATGAAGTCCATATATCCACACTTTTTATGCTACATAGCCAACAACTATACGAATACCTTGGCAACACAAGTGTACATCTATCATAATACAGACCCAACATTTGGCATGTGTGCGGCCACCAGCCATGCATGTGTGAGAGAGAGATTAGGAAATCTTACATTTCCAACATAAACAGAGCGGGCATCAACCTGTTCTTTTGCCTCAGCTGTAGACGCATTGGCATCTCCTCCTACAGAAGAAAATAGGTAAGTGCATAAGACAACTGGTAGCACATAAAAGATGAGGCACCAAAACACTGATAAAAATAAATCACATTGTGTTAGAAAACTTTGCTGTAAGCACCAACGGATCCATCACAAATAAAAAGGCAGTAAACACTAAATCAAATGTCTAAAGCTCATCCAGATATATATTTAATGAGAAAATGTCCAAAATTAGCCCAAAAAGCAAGCATATGCATAACCATGAAAATCATTTTGAAAGACAGCCATAACATTTATCCCACACTCGCTTGTTTTTACCACAAGACACGAATAAGTATTCATGCCAAAACAAAGATTAATACAAGGCATGCTACACAATCATGCCACTACTTCAACTACATAAGCAAGAAACCACGAGGCATATCTTCATTGCACAGACCTAAATTTACTGTTGGTGATATTATGAAAATATGAAGTAATCAGTACAAGGAGCAGAAAGATTGGAGAAGAGTGAGTATTATAGAGAGAGAAAAGAACAAGGGTCCCAATATGATATAAAATACTGAAAAATAAGGGAGGAACTCTGAAATATGGCGGCAGTTTAAAATTGAAACATTAGCACAAAATTATTCTTGAAGTGCATATCCTGGACATAGTCATATAGAAGAACCAGATCTCTAGAGTCTATGCCGGGATTACAAACAGCAAACCAGTCAACGTTCAGATTCATGTAACTCAATAGTGGTGCAGAAGGAACTTAAAACATACTGCTCGCGTGTGGTTACAAACTACACACATCGGCACTATGTGCAGAAGGCACAATTCATCCGATTTATTTTACCTACTCAACACTACAGAATGGGCCATAAAGTTACAAACAACACCTACAATAGTTGCAATTTTACGGTGTAAAAGAAACAGTAATTTGGTCAGATTTATGAGTACCAATCTCAAGTTCATCAAATTGCCTGATAGCCTACTGCGTGTGGGATTACAAGACCATCACGAGGCATCCCCAAATAGACCAAAAGCGGCTAAAACCAACCTAAGCAAATCGCGACAAGTACAAGGAGGCGCATCTAGAAAGACAACCTTGCATCTCCTTGGCGACCTTGGCCTGCATGTCGCGCAGGGCGGCGGCCTCCTCCTCCATCTCCTTGAGCCTACGCTTCATCTCGTCGAGCTCCTGCAGCGGGCGAGAAAGCGCGCGGTCAGAACTAAACTAGGTTTAGGGTTTAGCGCGCAGACAGGGAGCCGAGGGATGGGGATGGGGGTGGGGGCAGGGGTGGACCTTCGCTGCGTCGTCTCCGGCGGCGGCCATGTCGACGTCGGCGCCTTCCATGTCGCCGTCCACGGGGATCTCCTGGCCGTACACCTCGTGCTCCTCCTCGTCCATGGCGGTCTCTCCCCGATCTAAACCCAATTCGGTGGATTTTTTTTTTTTTTTTGGAGTTGATCCGGTTCGGTGGATTTGGGGTCGGAAGCGAAGATGGAGCGGGTGGGCTCGGTCGGTACTCCGCGTATGCTTCAGTTGGGCTTATGGGCCTCGTACTATCATCGCTGCTCTTGGGTTTTGGGCTTATAATGGACTATACGCCCGTTGGGCCTGGGCCTGGGCCTTGTAGGTGGGTCCAGACATCGCGGGGAAAGGTGCCGGACGCATTCCCGTGCCTTCTGGACTGTTCGGAGCGCAGCTGCGCGGCGGGGCATTCGCGAAGCTTCTAAATCCTTCCCCAAGCCACATCGCGGATATAAATCTCCACAGTCCCCGGCGATCCGCGCCGTGCTCATCGCAGTAAAATCCAGAAACATCCGACGAACACAGGCAGGGAGAGAAGGGAGAGCGTGGACAATGGCATCACGGGTGGTGTTCTCCAACAGGATCCCGCTGGTGCGCGCCATGGAGAACCTCCTGGCCGCGTCCTCCGGGTCGGCTCTCAGGCCGGCTGCCGTCGCCGGCGGCGTCCGCGGGTACAACGCCGGCGCGCCCCTCCGGAGCTACGACCGGGACGAGGCGGTCGAGCGCAGCCCCCGCAGCGGCGCGCGCGAGCGCGACGTCGGCGTGCCCAGCTTCTTCTCAGGTAGTCGTCATCCCGCACCATGCTTGTCACTCCAACGCGTTGGATTCATCTCTCCGCTGCGCGATCTGAACCAGATTCCAACTC
The DNA here is from genome assembly GCF_002162155.2 of Triticum dicoccoides. Taxonomy (NCBI): domain Eukaryota; kingdom Viridiplantae; phylum Streptophyta; class Magnoliopsida; order Poales; family Poaceae; genus Triticum; species Triticum dicoccoides. Next base: position 563,880,170 of record NC_041390.1, on the reverse strand, counting down.
CGGCAGCGTGCGTGACAGAGTTCTGTGCTGACTGTTCTTGTGCAGATGTGTTCCGTGACCCGTTCAGCGCGCCGCAGAGCCTGGGCCGGCTGCTGAGCATGCTGGACGACGTGGCGGCGGCGTCCACCGACGGCGCGGCGCGGGCGGCGCCGCTCCGGCGCGGGTGGAACGCGAGGGAGGACGCGGACGCGCTGCGGCTGAGGGTGGACATGCCGGGGCTGGGCAAGGAGCACGTGAAGGTGTGGGCGGAGCAGAACAGCCTGGTGATCAAGGGCGAGGGCGAGAAGGAATCGGACCGGGAGGGCGCCGACGCGCCGAGGTACAGCGGCCGGCTCGAGCTCGCCGGGGACGTGTACCGGATGGACCAGATCAAGGCCGAGATGAAGAACGGCGTGCTCCGGGTGGTCGTGCCCAAGGTCAAGGAGGAGGAGCGCAAGGACGTCTTCGAGGTCAAAGTGGACTAGGCACTAGGCAGGATCACGCCAAGTTTCGCGTCACGGAATAGCCGAGTCGTCTCGTGTGAGCCGAGTAATAATAACTAAAAATAACTCAAGCTTTTTTGTTTGTCGTGTTGGGTCTGGATGTTTTGGTCTCGTGTTAAGTGCCTGTACGAGTATGAATCGATCAAACAATAGATCCGTTTTTCTTGGTCTTTCTTCTGAAGCAAATTTTACATATCGTATAAGAGGGCCACGGCCCGAGAATATAGAGCACGACGCAAATGATTTCAAATCCCTGAAATACTTTCTCTCAACCGTGATGCGGACGGCTGGCGTTTGTTGCCGTTATCCACCATTGTGCAAAAACCTTCCTTCCCATTCCCTTACGTCAGCCGACCGCCTCCGGCCCAACTTGCGCCGGCGGCGCCCGATTTCGGTGGCCACCGCGACATACCCATCGGAGCAGCGACATGAGAAGGAGAAGGACTAGGCATGTGAGGTCAAGGTGCTCGCCGGCAGTGACCAACATGGTCGCCGCTCTCGACCTGCATCCTCGTGAAACTGTGGCGCGAGCAATAACTACCGTCCTCCGCGGTGTGACCGCAAAAGGAGCAACAATAACAGCGAATGAACGATAAGGATGCCCTCCGTCTCAACCGCGCACGAGCAAAGCAGTGTTGCTTGTTTAGAAGTAGCAGCAAACGAATCGATTGATTCGCAGCCATAAACGATGATAACCTTATTTCTTTGGTTCTTCTGCATTTCTGTCCTCCGTTTGTACTGAATGTACATGTCTCTTTATATTCTGTAAATTATCATCTCGTAATTTTTGGAAATTATAAGACTTACACAACCATATTTATAGAATTGCACATTGACCATCAGGTAGTTGGTCAGGTGGCAGCAGAACTTACACATCATACTGGAAGGGCTAGTTCAGGGGTCAATGGGCAGGGAAAAGGTTGTACACTCTCGTCAGCGTGGTAGTTCACGCACGGCCGCGGAGTTCCATACTCTTGTCGACATAGTTGCACACGTGCGTCCTTGGAGTTGCACACTCTTATCGACATGTCCCATAGTCTCATCGGTATTATTGCACACCCGCAGTTACGGAGTTGCATACTTTCGTCTCCATTGTTGCACACGCAAGACCGCGGAGTTGCACGCTCTCGTAAACATAGTGGCATATGTGTGTCCGCGAAGTTGCACACTCTTGTCTGCACAGTGGCACACGTCCGGCTGCGGGAGATGCTCATGTACATCGGTGGGGTTGCACAGTCGTCGGTATAGTCGCACATGCGTAGCCCGAGTTTCACACTCTTATCCGCATAATTGCACACACACACGGCTGCCAAAGGTGCTCACGGACGGTTGCGGGGTTACACAATCTCGTTCGCATAGTTGCACATGGCAGCGGCAGAGTTGCACACTCTTGTCAGCATAGTCGCACATGCATGGCTGCGAAGTTGCATACTCTTGTCTGCATGGTCGCACACGCACGGCTACGGGAGGGGCTCAAGGACGGTTGCGGAGTTGCACAGTCACGCCACAGAGTTGCATGCTCATGCCGCGGAATTGCACGCGTTCATCTACATATTCGCACACGCACGACCACGAAGTTGCACACTCTCGTCGACATAGTTGCACATACGTGGCCATGGAGGTGCACACTCTCATCTGCATAGTCGCACACGCATGGGGTGCAGGAGATGCTCACGCACAGGTGCGGGAGATACTCACGCGCGACTGTCAAGTTGAAGATTTTCCTTGTGTAGTCCCACATGCGTGGTCACGAGGGGTGCACACTCTGGCCTGCATAGTCGCACGCGCATGGCTACAGGAGGTGCTTTTGCACGACCATGGAGTTGCACACTCTCATCTGTATAGTCACATAGTTGCACACGCACAACCGCGAAGTTGCACACTCTCATCGGCGTAATCGCACGCCGCGGAGTTGAAGACCCTAGTCCGCATAGTCGCACACGTACTGTTGTGGCAGGTGCTCACACACGGATGTGGAGTTGCACACTCTCGCCTGCAGAATCGTACATGTGTGACCATGGAGTTGCACAATCTCGTCCGCATAGCCGCACATGAATTCATGTGGGAGGTGCTCACGCCCAGCCGTAGAGTTGCACACTCCAGTTCAACATAGTCGCACATGCATGGTCACAGAGTTAGCCGGGGCACCAGATAAAATTGCATATTTCATTGTTAGAGAGTAGTATGGGGCGATGTTTTTAGTGAAAACTGCATGTCCACAGTTAGAGGAAAAAGTTGCACATCGACTGACAGCTAGTTGCACATCGACAACTAAACAGTTGCACCAAACGGAGACTAAATTGCACACATAAAAGTTCGTCGAAACATACCAATACGGGATATAGTTTGAAGAGCACGTCGCGATAGTTTCAACAATGAAAACGGATCTTAATTCGGCCCCTGTGGGCGACCTAGCTCCCAGTCACGTCCCCAAGCGCCGGCCCCAGGATGCGGGAAATTTGAACTAGGTCGTTGCCGCTCACAAAAGACGCCACAAATCCGGCGATCGGACGTAGTCTGACGTTACAAAAAACAGAGCGTCGCACGCCGCAAGTTCGCGTGCGTAACGAATCACTCGGCGGGGGCGGCTCCAGGCGTTGGCGGAGTCGGCGTGCGCGGGCTCGGCGGTGTCGGAGCTGCTTCGGTGCTGGGCTGTGTCGGCGCGGCTTCGGTACTGCTGGGCGGCGATGTAGAGGCGTCGTTCGGGCTTGGCGTCCGTGGGCGCGGGAGCTGGCGTCGTCGGCATCGTCGGTGTCGCCGAGGTGCGAGAAGGGCAGCGGTCCACGGCGGAGATGGGGCGTCGGCGTGGACGCGTAGGCGGGCGGCGAGTAGTTGTATGGAGGGTACTGCACGCTGATGAAGGCGGGCGAGGGTGTGCGCGTCGCGGGGTGGCCATGGGGGAAGGTCATGTTTGGGTTGAACCCACCGTGCGCGTCGCCGTCGGCGTAGCCGGGCGACGACGATCCCCATGGAGATCTGACGCCTTGCTGTCCCCAGGGCGCGTACTGGGCGTGGCTGACGACGGGTGGATTCATCATCCCCGCGTGGTCGACCGATGAGGAGGACGCCGCCGCGCGCGCCGCTTGTTGGGGAACGTAGCAGAAATTCAAAATTTTCCTACGTGTCACCAAGATCTATCTATGGAGAAACCAGCAACGAGGGGAAGGAGAGTGCATCTACATACCCTTGTAGATCGCTAAGCGGAAGCGTTCAAGAGAACGGGGTTGAAGGAGTCGTACTCGTGGTGATCCAAATCACCGGAGATCCTAGTGCCGAACGGACGGCACCTCCGCGTTCAACACACGTACAACCCGGTGACATCTCCCATGCCTTGATCCAGCAAGGAGAGAGAGAGAGAGGTTGAGGAAGACTCCATCCAGCAGCAGCACAACGGCGTGGTGGTGGTGGAGGAGCGTGGTACTCTAGCAGGGCTTCGCCAAGCATCGCAAGAGACAAGGAGGGAGAGGGGTAGGGCTGTGCCAAGAAGGAGAGGAACTCGTGTTTCTTGGGCAGCCCAAACCTCAAGTATATATAGGGGAGGGGAGGGGCTGCGCCCCCACCCAGGGTTCCCTCCCTAGGGGTGGCGGCAACCCCCAGATCCCATCTGGGTGGCGGCCAGGTGGAGGGAAGAGGGAGGCGCACCAGGCATGGGCCCTAAGGCCCATCTGCCCTTAGGGTTTGCCCCCCTCCTCCCTTAGGCGCCTTGGGCCCTTGTGGGGGGCGCACCAGCCCACCTAGGGCTGGTCCCCTTCCACACTTGGCCCATGCAGCCCTCCTGGGCTTGTCGCCCCACTTGGTGGACCCCCGGGACCCTCCTGGTGGTCCCGGTACGTTACCGATAAAACCCGAAACTTTTCCGGTGACCAAAACAGGACTTCCTGTTGAGGATATTACTACTGGGCATAAACCGGCCTACCTGGGCCGGATTAACTCCATCAGTAGTTCAAAGGTGTTAAAGCCCAAAGAGGCAGATAAAGGCCCAGGGCCCATAGTCGGTTTACAATCTGTAGCCGTACATCAGCTTTGTGCATATACTTGTAATATAAGTTAGGAACAAGGAGAGACCAACCCGGATACGAGTATGAACCGGTGTTGGGACTCTTTGGACCGACAGGCGTCACCCATGTATATAAGGGGACGACCCGGCGGCGGTTCAAGGACAACAGACAACAACTCGAGACATAGGCGAAGCTTGTTTGCTCCCTAGTCATCGAAACCCTATCAATTCCATCACAACTAGACGTAGGCTTTACCTTCCTCGAAGGGGCCGAACTAGTATAAACTCTCTTGCGTCCTTGTGTCCGCTTTAACCCCTTCAAGCTAACCCGTCGTGATGGCTCCACGACTAAGTCCTTTCTCTAGGACATCTGCCGTGACAAACCCACGACAGTTGGCGCCCACCGTGGGGCTATCGCACGATGGTTTCCGGTTCTTGGAGGGCCGCTTTGAAGGACTCAAGGGCTACGCTGTAGGCCGGATGACTAAAAGTCGTCGCGGCAAACTCTACATCGACGACGCAGGCTGGGGCCCCGAGGCCGGCTCAATTGAGTATGGGTACCGGGTCCCCTTTGGTAGCATTCACGTTTTCATTGGCAAGATCGGTGAACCGGGCCCTGAGCCGGACATCTGCGCCGACCTTGTCGAGACGGCTCAGCGTGCGCGATCTGCCCGGGTTAAACCGGCCATGAAGCGTGCCTTCGTGGGAATGATCCATGGAGGGAGTTATGAGGATGTATCGGAGCTTCGCAAGGCAACTACCGTTTGTTCCGGTGACGACTCTTCGATCGGAGAAACCGAATCTCTTTTTCAGCTACAAGATGGCCGGATTGAGAGCTGTTCCGATGGTGACAGTATTCCGGACCCCTCTGATCTGCCTAACCGGGTTGGAATATTTATGACCGGAACACAAGCAGCGCTTCACTCTTCGACAACTGCGACAGTGATCTCCGGTTCAGCAGCGGCAATGGCTGCCGGGGCAGGAGGCCCTGTGCGCCCGCCGGCTCAGATTCTATCAGAACTGTTTGATGCGTTGGCTGTGCTTATGGCAGAAGTTAATCCGCCAGATCAGGACGCTCACAACACGGAGATTGCAAAGGTAAAGGAACAAATCACCCAGGCCAAAATGGATCTGGCGGCTGAGGACACCAGGATGGCCGCAGAGTGGGCCGCTTTAGATGCACATGCCTACAGGCTTATGTTGGACCAGAGCGCGTCGCATGAAGTCATAAGGAGGAAGCACCGATCCCGCTTACCTCCGGTTTTCGAGGCCAGGGACCTTTTCAACACTCCAGGACCAAGAGCCAACAATTCGCTGGAGGGGAACCAGGCAAAAGCCCCTGGGACCGGTGCTCCGGTTCAGCCCCGTCAAATGGACCCGCTTCGTCAAAACACCGTTATACCTCGGGATGCTTTAACACCTCCGGGTCACTACTCCAACCCAATGGAGAATCTTGTTGCCGTTGCTGCACGACTGGAGGCCATTCCAGTTGAAGGTGACTCGCCGCAAGCAGTAGAGACGCGACGGGTCAAGGAACTGCTGAGGACAGCTTTGGCCCAATAGGAGGCGTACTCGTACAGCCGCAACCGAATCCACTCGACCCCCCGTCCAAGCCGGAGCTATAGCAGACATATGGATGAACCAGCAGTGTCGAGTAATGAACGACGTGGAGCACCCCGTGGTAACAACCCGACGGGTAGTGCTAATGACGCTCAGGAAGTGGTGAATCGGGCCCGAGCGCGTAGGGAGGCCGAGTTAGCCGCACAGCATCAGGCTCGGCAGCTCACGCCGGTTCGTCCAACCATTTCGATCAAGCCTGGTGTTACTTCTAGTTATTTGGGGGTGCCTTGCCTCGTCCCCGCTTTACGCAATGTGCGTTTGCCCAAGGATTTCAAAGACCCACGCAAGGTACCAAATTATATGGTGGATCAACCACCAGAGACATGGGTAGAGAGCTATGAGATGGCCATGGAGATGCTTGATGTGGATGACACGGCGTGTGCGAAATACTTCACCATGATGCTTGAAGGAACGGCCCGTACTTGGCTAAAAAGCTTGCCCGCTAATTCTATCAGCTCGTGGGCCCAATTACGAGCCCGGTTTATCAACAATTTCAAGGATATCTGTAAACATCCTATGTCGATAGTGGACTTAGCTGCATGCGTCCAGGAGGAAGGAGAGTCAACGACTCATTGGGTGCGCCGGGTTTCACAAGTGTTGCACTCTTCAGACTGCATCAACGCTGACACCGCAGTATTAACCCTAGAAGGCAACTGCCGATTTGGGCCCCTGAAGTTGAAATTGGGACGGATGAAGCGTCATTGCACCGACATGAGAACCCTCATGGCCGCTTTGGTAAAATATGCTGATTCTGATAGTACCAAGGATCCCGAATTTGATGATGACAAGACAGGGAAGGGGAAGAAGAACAACAGCTCCAAAGGTCAGCAACATCACTGGGTAGGCAATGGCGAGGAGGCAAGCGTAAAGCGGATGGCAACATGGATTTTGTGGCTAATATCAACGTACAAGACAATGGCCAGCGGCGCAAGGGCAGGCCGAAAAATCGTAGTGGAGCGCCCAACCCCAACCCAAACCGCCTAAACTATTTGCTAAACCAGCCCTGTCCAAAACATGGGACGAAGGAGGAGCCAGCAAACCACCTTCGGAAGGATTGTTTTATTATGCAGGAGTTCAAGAATTCCAATAATTTCCGGTATGATCACGGATCTGGCGGCGGCTCAGGATCCGGGCCGGGTTACGGTGGAGGAAGTTCCGGTTCAGAATTTAATGGTAATCCGGGCGGGCATAATGGTCAAAATAGTCAGAACAACCAGGGTGGTTACAACCAACAGCAGCAACAGTCAGGTTACCAGAGCAACCCAAAGCAGTTGAGTAGTGGGCAGTACCATGTCTTTACCACTAGCTTGGACAAGCGAGACCGGAAGGTTCAGAGGCGGGCAGTCAACTCTGTTGAACCGGCCACACCCCGCTATCTAGTTGGTCTAAACAACCAATCATATGGAGCAGAGAGGATCACCCACTCCAGGTCGATAATCCGGGTTAGTTGGCTCTGGTGGTGGCGCCTCAGGTAGGAGGTTACAAGTTCACCAAGGTGCTCATGGATGGAGGGAGCAGCATTAACATCCTATACTATGAGACCTTCCGTCGTATGGGACTAACAGATAAGAATCTCAAACCGTCCAATACAGTATTCCACGGTGTAGTGCCTGGCAGATCAACATATCCCGTTGGTAAGATAGCTCTTGAAGTGGCCATTGGGGATGATCATGATTCCAGGTCAGAGACATTAACGTTTGAAGCGGTGAAAATCCAAAGTCCATATCATGCCCTATTTGGGCGTCCGGCATACGCCAAGTTTATGGCTCGGCCCTGTTATGTGTATTTGCAGCTCAAGATGCCGGGTCACAAGGAGACAATAACGGTTCACGGAAGCCGCAAAATCGCTTTGGAATGCGAGGAAGGAGATGCGGCTTATGCAGAGTCGGTTTGTGCCACCGAGGAGTTGAAATACTATAAAGACAATGTTGATCCGGCGGACATGACTCCGTTGAAGAAGCCAACTACGGAGCACGATCCGGCCCTGAAGTTCAAATCGGCAGCAGAAACTAAGCTGGTTGACTTCGTACCTGGTGATTCGTCCAAGCAGTTCAACATCAGTGCCAACTTGGATCCAAAATAGGAAAGCGCGCTCATCGAGTTCATCCGTGAGAATTGGGACATTTTTGCATGGAAACCCTCTGACATGCTAGGTGTACCGAGGCAACTTGCTGAGCACACACTTAATGTGGATTCTAAATATAAACTGGTGAAACAGTTCCTCCGCCGGTTTAACGGAGAAAGACATAAGGCAATTGGAGAAGAGGTAGCCAGGCTCTTAGCAGCTGGCTTTATTATTGAAGTTTTTCACCCTGAGTGGCTTGCCAATCCGGTGCTGGTCCTTAAGAAAAATGGCACCTGGCGCATGTGTGTAGATTACACAGATCTTAATAAGTCTTGTCCAGCAGATCCTTTTGCCCTCCCCCGTATTGATCAAATCATTGATGCTACGGCGGGTTGTGAGCATTTAATTTTTTTGGACGCATATTCTGGCTATCATCAGATCAAGATGGTAGTTAAGGACCAGGAGAAGACGGCATTCATAACTTCCTTTGGAGCCTTCTACTATGTGTCTATGCCTTTTGGGCTCAAAAGTGCCCAGGCAACTTATCAATGGTGTGTACAAAATTGTCTTCACAAGCAAATTGGCCGTAATGTACATGCTTACGTGGATGATATAGTAGTTAAATCCAGGGAGAAGGAGACTCTGATTGACGATTTGAAGGAAACCTTTGATAACATAAGGACGTACAAGATGATGCTCAATCCGGACAAGTGTGTCTTTGGTGTACCGGCGGGCAAGTTATTGGGTTTTCTGGTGTCCAACAGGGGAATTGAGGCTAATCCGGAGAAGATCACAGCCATCACCTCCCTGGCTAAACCGAAGTGTATCAATGATGTTCAACGCCTGGCAGGCCGGATTGCCGCGTTAAGCCGTTTTATCAGCCGCCTTGGGGAGAAGGCGATCCCTTTATACCAGATGTTAAAGAAGACGGATCAGTTCATCTGGAGTTCTGCTGCGGATGAAGCATTTGAGGACTTAAAGCGGCAATTGGCCAATCCGCCTGTGCTCGCCGCTCCCATTGACAAGGAGCCGTTACTGCTATATGTTGCTGCTAATGCTCGTGCGGTCAGCGTGGCTATTGTGGTGGAGCGAAAGGAGACAGGTAAGAAGCATCCGGTTCAACATCCAGTCTATTATATCAGCAAGGTACTCATTGAGTCCAAGCAAAGGTATCCGCATTGGCAGAAGCTGGTGTACGGAGTTTTTATGGCAAGCCGGAAGCTTAAGCAATACTTCCAAGGGCACCCAATTACAGTGGTCAGTTCTGCTCCTTTGGGGGATATCATCCAGAACCAGGAAGCAACTGGCCGGATTGCAAAATGGGCTATAGAGTTGGGACCGTACGTTTGAAGTATGTGCCCCGAACAGTGGTTAAGTCTCAAGCACTTGTTGACTTCATCAATGATTGGACGGAAATGTAAGCACCTGAAGAAAAGCCGGATCATACGTATTGGACCATCCATTTTGACGGATCCAGGCAGTTGGAAGGCTCGGGGGCTGGAGTCGTATTAACTTCCCCACGAGGTGATAAGTTTTGTTATGTTCTCCGTTTAATGTTCCCTTGTACTAACAATGCAGTTGAGTATGAATCCTTGCTCCATGGTCTCCGGATGGCTAAAGAGATGAATCTAAGTCGAGTTAAGTGCTTCAGTGACTCGGACCTTGTGGCTCAGCAAGTGTCTGGCACTTGGGATTCCAAGGACCCACTCATGGCAGCATATCATCGGGAGGTGGATCTTGTTGCAGGTTATTTCCGAGGCTATCAGGTGGACCACGTGGACCGGCGGAAAAATGAAGCGGCGGACGCTTTAAGCCGGCTGGGCTCACAGCGCAAACCGGTCCCGCCCAATATTTTTCTGGATGTGCTGCACAATCCGTCGGTGAAGAGGATTTGGCTATTCCTGATCCGGAGGCTCAATTGGTGGCAGTTCCTCATGTTATTCCGGATTGGACGCTTCCTTACCTGGCGTACAAGAACCGGGGCGAGTTGCCATAAGATGAGATTCTGGCCCGGCAGATAATCCGACGATCCAAGTCCATGGCTATCATCAACGGTGAGTTGCATCATTGCAGTGTGTCAGGAGCTTTTCAACGTTGCGTGTCTCCTGAAGAAGGCCGTGAAATTTTGCGTGAGATCCACGAAGGAGATTGTGGTCACCACGCCGGTTCAAAGTCTCTGGTGGCTAAAGCGTTTCGCCATGGTTTCTATTGGTTAACTGCTCATGCTGATGTGAAGGATCTGGTCAGACGATGTGATGGTTGCCAAAGGTTTTCAAGACGTGCTCATGTATCGGCTCAAGAATTGAGGATGATTTCAATTACTTGGCCGTTTGCGACTTGGGGCTGGATATGGTTGGGCCTTTCAAAAGGTCCCAAGATAAGAAGACCCACCTCCTGGTGGCGGTGGACAAGTTTACAAAGTGGGTGGAGGCAGAACCTGTTAGCAAATGTGATGCGGCCATGGCGGTTCAGTTCATCAAAAAGGTGATCTTCCGGTTTGGATTTCCGCACAATATTATCACAGATAACGGTACCAATTTGTCCAAAGGTGCTATGAAGGAGTTCTGCAAATGGGAGCACATCCGGCTCGACATTTCATCGGTGGCACATCCACAGTCCAATGGTCAAGCAGAAAGAGCTAATCAATAGATCTTGAGAGGCATCAAGCCCCGGCTCATGGTTCCTTTGCAGAGAACGCCGGGTTGTTGGGTAGAAGAATTACCATCTGTGTTATGGAGCATCAATACAACACCCAACAGATCAACAGGATACACACCGTTCTTCATGGTTTATGGAGCGAAGGCGGTTCTCCCCAGTGATATCCGTCATGATTCACCTCGTGTCACGGCTTATATTGAAGCGGACAACGAGACAGCACGGCAAGATGTCTTGGACCGGTTGGATGAAGAGCGTGACATCGCAGCCGCCCGATCGGCGATTTACCAGCAGGATCTTCGTCGTTATCATAGTCGCCGAGTCAGAACCAGAGCCTTTCAGGAAAGAGATTTGGTGCTTCGGCTCATCCAAGATCAGACTGGTATGCATAAGCTATCCCCACCTTGGGAGGGGCCTTTCGTGGTCAGTAAGAATCTGCACAACGGGTCGTACTATCTGATTGATATTCGAGAGCATAAGGACTCGCGTACATCAGAGGAGGAGACTAGCAGACCATGGAATATAGCTCATCTTCGGCCTTACTATACCTGAGCCATTGACCATACTTATGTACATATTATGACAATGTATATATTATGATAATAAACCGGAACCTCAGCTAAAGCGGGGTATCTGTTCTTTTACATCATGTGAGGTTACACGGACTTGCTCTAAAGCGGCCTCCGGTTTACCCCTTGAGTTCGCTTTGCTAAAAGCATCGTGTTATATCACTTGGAGGATTGGTCGTGTCCGAACCAATACCATGCCTCTTGATAGGCGAAAGCCACCAGATCACTTGGGGACTTGGTCATGTCTGAACCAGTCACGCCTCTTGATCGGCCTAAGGCCACAAAATCACTTGGGGACTTGGTCGAACCCGAACCATGACAACGCCATTTGGTCGGCATAAATGCCACAAGAATCACTTGGGGACCTGGCTAACTAGAACCATAGTTACACCTAACGGGAGCTTGGTCGTGTTTGACCATGGTTACGCCATTTGATCACCTTAAATAAATCTTTTTTGGCAAACGTTTTTGTCGTTGCTTTTGCTTCATACTTTTCTTTGAAGGTTTTTTTTTGCTTTTTTATTGTGTTCTTTAACCAGCAAAGTTTTTTAACCAATCAAATTGATGGAACACAGTTCACGTCAATCCGGAGACTATTTACCCGGTTTGATCCTTGTTGTTAACATCCTCTTATGGAGTAACACGTTGTTTATCACAACCCGGCACGGTTTTATTATAAACCGGCACAATATGGAAGGAATTATCAGTACTCAAATTTTGGGTTATCACCCTTACTACAAAAAGTTGGTAAAACCAATGATGTGATTCAATGTCATAGGTATGATATATTTCATATTTGATTATACATATATACAGGAGTCGTTATTTCCTCCAACAGTGTGGGTTTACAAAACTCCGCTTCAAGGTTGGCCAAGCCAACTTCACACTCAACGGTGGCAGGTATTATGTATCGCAAATTTTTTTGATCATATATACTTAAATTTTTTGTTTTGGATGTTTTGACTTTATACGTACAGACATCATATTCCGCCTGACGGTACAACTGCGGTGGCACTTAATGAATTTCTTATTTCAGAAAGTATTTTGGAAAGTTCATTACCACAGGAAGAACACGTTATGCACGAAGGCATATCAAACGTCAAAGGTATCAGCTAGCCTATTACAAGGCAACATGGTGCCCATAATAACATAATTGTTTTTCACAAAGGAGAGACAGTTTTAAAACCGACTTCCGGTTTAAGATTGGCCACCAGCCTGGCCTGATGGTTGTGGGTCATCCTGCGCCGCTTCAGCTTCCGTTTCTCTACCCAGTGGCTGGAAATCCACAGTTGTCCAATCGATTCCCATTAATGCTTGAAAAACAGCTTCGTCATGGATTAGCGAAGACGGATCAATATCGGGAGCGTAAGTATGCTTACGGATTGGAGGGATCAGGTTTTCCTATTCATGGATTGGTGCAGCTATTCGCTTGTTCTGGCTGTCATATTTGGCTTGATAATGAGACAAATCTGCCTCCTCAGCCGGTTGACAAGCTAGGGGACGTACCTCCTGGTTTATGGCTCGCAAATCCGCTTCACCAAATTCTGACCCGTCTTCCTTCAAGCTGGGATAACCCTGAGCCGCTTCAAGAGGATCAAAATCCGGCACCCAAGCTTTTGCCTGGATTAAAGCATTGATTGCACCGGTTCGAGCAGCAGATTTCTTCAGCTCTTCAACCCGGGCAGGAAGAACTGACAGTTTCATCAGAGTATCTTGAATCAAATTGGGCGCCGGTTTGTTATGAGATGCGGTGCAGATGATCTGCTGGGCACCAGTGTACAATTGTTCAACTAAGGTATAGGCGGCTTTCAGTTTCCTCCGCACATCTGACCCCAAGTGACCAATGCGTGTCCCTGAAATACCATAAAGGGTTAATAAACTAGCGACCCTGTAAAGAAGGCAGAACCAATTCATAAGGCAAGATGGCTTACCAAAGATAGCAGTGGTCATGGCATGAACGTGCCGCTTTATGCTGGTCAGTTCATCTGTCACTGGTTTTAATGCAGCCTCGGCATCCTCTGCTCGTTTGGTCAAAGCGGACTTTTCAGTGGCCCAATCTGCCCGTTTCTTCTTGAAGTTCTCCTTAAGTTGTTCCATGGCGCTTAAGGCACTGGCCAATTCCTCTTTTGCTTTGGAGGTTTTAGCTTGTTGGGTTTTCAAGTTTTCTTGAAGATCGACGACTTGGTTTTCTTTCGCCTTCAGCTCCGCCTGCAGGCAGACAGATATATGTTTCAACAAATCGGTAGAAGGATTCAAGTGCCAACCACATAACAAGTTATGTGCTTAACACTTGGGGGCTAATGCATATTCGATCTTCATCTTTCAATGGTTTACAAAGTCCCAAGCTCAATACAAGTATTCAACTTGGCACTTGGGGGCTAATGCATATTCGATCTTCATCTTTCAATTGTTTACAAAGTCCCAAGCTCAATACAAGTATTCAACTTGGCACTTGGGGGCTAATGGCTATTTGATCATATGTATTCTGATGCGGCAATTTCATTTACTTAAAGTACCGGTTTAACTACGCTAAGTTGAACCGACCCTTGGGGACTACATCAGCAAATTTCAAAGCATCAAGATTCATATTATTAAGTCCCGGTTTAAAAGAATGTTTCAAATCGGCCCTTAGGGGCTAGGAGAGTCAACAAGAATGAAAGCATACAAGCAAGAAGGAGCATGTGGAAGTTACCTCATATTTATCCTTCATCATATTAACCAGACCGACTTCATAGTCACGGCTGGTATACAGCCGGTTCAGATAGCCGGAATGGATATCTCGGGCGTTCAGAGCAGCGTAAGCCGTCAGATCAGCATTCCACTTGCCTTTGCCAAAAGCAGCTAATTCCTCCTTGGCAGAATGTTTGGATAAAGCGACAGGGTTGCTTGGCTCAGTATGGCCAGTGCCAGTAATGACAACTTCATCATCATTCATACCGCCAGTTTGCACTGGAGCTGTTGGCTTGTTAGTAGGTTTCGCGAGACCGGTGGAGCTTTCAACCCGGAGAGAACCTGTGGGCTGATGGATAGGACCTGAGGTATCAGTAGGTCTTTCCTTAGCAGTAAGATCATCATCTGGCTGCGGTGGGTCATTGGGAATATCCTCAGGAATAGCCGCTTCAAGATTGGGTGTTGTGCCTGGTTCAAGAATGACATCTTCTTCGGCCGCTTTATCCAGGCGGGCCTTCTTGCTCGGCCTAGGTTTGGCCCTGAGAAAAATAACAAAATTAAATACAACATATGTTCTAAGGCAATATACTGCAAACATCACAATAAATATAGCTTACCCAAGCACCGTTTTGAGCGGTGGGAGCTGAGTAGCCGACGACTCGCCAGAAGATGAGTGGGAAATAGCCTGATAATCGGAGTCAGACGGATTAAGAGGTTGACGAAAGCAGCCCGCTTTAGGACAAGTACTGACAAGCGAATTAGAGACCTCGGAATGACGTTTCCGAACCGGACTGTTCGGTAAACCGGCAGAGGTAACTACCTGGCCGCTGTGCCGAGTGGTGCGGCGAGCTTTGTGTTGTTGAGTCTACATAAGAAGTTTAGGATCCAAATAAGCAAGAGGATGAGAAAATTTAACCTACCGGTTTGCCTGACGGATTTTTTGTGAAGGCAAAGTTTCTGAATCGGAAGAAAGAATAATTACCTCTGCAACATCCGCATAGCTGGCTTCGGCATCATCCTGACAAATATCATCATCAATAAGATGCATGAAAAATAAACCAAGTGAGTCAAGCTCTACCTCAAACTCCGGATTATCCACCTCGTCATCAGGGGCAGATTAGAAGATGCAGTGGTTCTTTTCCGGTGGGCAGTCTTCTTCACAGCTTTAGTTTTTTGCCGGGTTACTCTTTCCGGTTTATCCGTTTTCTCTGGTTTCTCCTGCGGCAGCTTTTTGCTCCAAAACGGATCATCACCCTGATTATGCAGACACTGATATTAGAAACAATGGCCAGACATATCGATAACAGATTCAACAAAGAGAAAAATCAAAGTCTTACAGCTGGCGGTTTGTTGGTGGCGCAGAAGGGAAGCAGGCTGGTTCTAGCGCAGATGTGCTCCGGCTCATTCAGTATCTTACGCACAACCTCCGTGATTTCTTCACCGGACAGCTGGAGTCTTGAATGTCGCAGTGGGTCATCCACACTATCAGTATATTCGCACATCAAACCGGATCGCTGACTAAGGGGCAGTATGCTCCATGATATCCAACAGCGAGCAAGGTCAACCCCTGTTAAACCGTTGGCCATAAAGGCTCTGAGCTTTGACAGCTGGGGAGCATATTTGCTTCTCTCCTGGGCAGTCAATCGTTGAGGAAAAGGATGGGTATTGCTGAGCCGCTCCGGACGAAAACCAGGCAAGGGATTCTCACCAGCAGGGGAGGTGTCTTTGCAGTAGAACCATGTCTGATTCCACTCCTTGGGGTGACTGTGCAGCTTGGCGTGAGGGTATGTGACCTCTTTCCTTTTTTGAATCGCCATGCCACCCAACTCAGTATTAGAGTCATCAGTAAACTCAGTACGGCTGTTTAGATGGAAAAGATCTCTGAATAATTCCACTGTGGGCTCCTCTTGAAAGAACACCTCACAGAGCACTTGGAAGTGGCACATATTTGTAACAGAGTTGGGGTCAGTGTCTTGCGGATGGAGTTGGAAATCAGCTAGAACATCCCAGTAAAATTTAGAACCGGGCGGTTTAAAACCCCGGGCTAAGTGGTCTACGAAGACAACAACCTCTCCTTCTCGAGGTGTGGGGGGGCATTCTTTGCCAGGAGCCCTCCAATGGATGGTGTCTTTGCTTGACCAATCAGGACTAAATCGTCCAGTTGATCCTCTGTGACGCGAGAAGGGACCCCGTTGCACTCATACACTTGCTTGACCATGATGAAATCTACAAGGTACATTGATATGTGCAACGTTAAACCGAAAGCAGATCTATCTAAACCGGAGTTTTATGAAGCAACAACATATGGCGGTTCAACAAGGGGACTAATGGCATATACCGGTTTGGAAAATTTTCTATCAGGTTAAACCGCCTGATCTAAACATTGAAGCAATTGAGATTGCGGATGGTTAAGTATGCAGAAACAGGTTTCACAAGGTCTTGTTACGGCGTTGGATCTGAAGCAAGTTCAGAAAATAAGAAAAATAGTCGAAGATCAAAGCAAAACAGTATCGAATCAATGGGCAAAAGTATATGTGAGATCTACGGTTTTGGGCAGGAAACTAACGGCGGATACTAAAAGTTACCGCTACACAAAGCAAGGGTTCACATGTGCATCCAGGGGCTAGTACATGAGTATGAACAAGTGATGAACACCGCAAGAACACGAAGCCCTAGATCAGATCTATGTTGAGAAGAACAGAAGACCTACCAGAGCTGAGGAAAACGCGGAAGGTCGCCGCGGCTTTCGGGCGCGTTCAAGTTGATGCAGCGGCCAAAGGTGATGCAGAAGACGACGGCGGCGGCTGAGCTCTGAGACTGGCGATGCAAGGAAGACGAAGAGGAAGGGCACGAAGGGAAGAAAAGAAATGACCCTTCGGGCCTATTTATAAGGCAAAGGACATGTGTCAGGCGCGGGAATCAAGGGACCGCAGATTTTGGAAGTAGGGCGGTCACCTCAGTCATTGCGAATCTATTAAACAAGAAGATATCATGGATGTTTTCTTTATGACAGATGATGTCACGCCAGTTTACAGCAAGCAGAGAAGATGACGTCACGGGGGTTCAACAACTACAAGAAGATGTTGAAGACGAAGATTTTTGCTAAGGATTGACATGAACCTGTTCAAATCAATCTGGGGCCTAATGTTGGGGATATTACTACTGGGCATAAACCGGCCTACCTGGGCCGGATTAACTCCATCAGTAGTTCAAAGGTGTTAAAGCCCAAAGAGGCAGATAAAGACCCAGGGTCCGTAGTCGGTTTACAACCTGTAGCCGTACATCAGCTTTGTGCATATACTTGTAATATAAGTTAGGAACAAGGAGAGACCAACCTGGATACGGGTATGAACCGGTGTTGGGACTCTCTGGACCGGCAGGCGTCACCCATGTATATAAGGGGACGACCCGGCGGCGGTTCAAGGACAACATACAACAACTCGAGACATAGGCGAAGCTTGTTTGCTCCCTAGTCATCGAAACCCCATCAATTCCATCACAACTAGACGTAGGCTTTACCTTCCTCGAAGGGGCCGAACTAGTATAAACTCTCTTGCGTCCTTGTGTCCACTTTAACCCCTTCAAGCTAACCCGTTGCGATGGCTCCACGACTAAGTCCTTTCTCTAGGACATCTGCCGTGACAAACCCACGACACTTCCCATATATAAATCTTTACCTCCGGACCATTCCGGAACTCCTCGTGACGTCCGGGATCTCATCCGGGACTCCGAACAACATTCGGTAACCACATACAAACTTCCTTTATAACCCTAGCATCATCGAACCTTAAGTGTGTAGACCCTACGGGTTCGGGAACCATGCAGACATGACCGAGACGTTCTCCGGTCAATAACCAACAGCGGGATCTGGATACCCATGTTGGTTCCCACATGTTCCATGATGATCTCATCGGATGAACCACGACGTCGAGGATTCGATCAATCCCGTATACAATTCCCTTTATCTAGCGGTATTGTACTTGCCCGAGATTCGATCGTCGGTATCCCGATACCTTGTTCAATCTCGTTATCGGCAAGTCTCTTTACTCGTTCCGTAACACATCATCCCGTGATCAACTCCTTGATCACATTGTGCACATTATGATGATGTCCTACCGAGTGGGCCTAGAGATACCTCTCCGTCACACGGAGTGACAAATCCCAGTCTCGATTCGTGCCAACCCAACAGACACTTTCAGAGATACCCGTAGTGCACCTTTATAACCACCCGGTTACGTTGTGACATTTGGCACACCCAAAGTATTCCTACGGTATCCGGGAGTTGCACAATCTCATGGTCTAAGGAAATGATACTTGACATTTAGAAAAGCTTTAGCATACGAACTACACGATCTTTGTGCTAGGCTTAGGATTGGGTCTTGTCCATCACATCATTCTCCCAATGATGTGATCCCGTTATCAACGACATCCAATGTCCATGGTCAGGAAACCGTAACCATCTATTGATCAATGAGCTAGTCAACTAGAGGCTTACTAGGGACATGGTGTTGTCTATGTATCCACACATGTATCTGAGTTTCCTATCAATACAATTCTAGCATGGATAATAAACGATTATCATGAACAAGGAAATATAATAATAACCAATTTATTATTGCCTCTAGGGCATATTTCCAACAGTCTCCCACTTACACTAGAGTCAATAATCCAGTTCACATCGATATGTGATTAACACTCAAGGTCACATCCCCATGTGACTAACACCCAAAGAGTTCTGGGTTTGATCATGTTATGCTTGCGAGAGAGGTTTCAGTCAACGGGTCTGCAACATTCAGATCCGTATGTACTTCGCAAATTTCTATTTCATCTTGTAGATGCAACTACCACGCTACATTTGGAGCCATTTCAAATAACTGTTCTACTTGGAGCTATTCCATTATACGTATAGGGTATCTCTACTCAGAGCTATCCGGATAGGTGTTAAGCTTGCATCGACGTAACTCTTTACGTCGAATTCTTTATCACCTTCATAACCGAGAAATATATCCTTATTCCTCTAAGAATAATTTAGACCGCTATCTGGTGATCTACTCCTAGATTACCTTTGTACCCTCTTGCCAGATATGTGGCAAGGCACACATCAGGTGCGGTACTCAGCATGGCATACCGTATAGAGCCTATGACAAAAGCATAGGGGACGACCTTCGTCCTTCCTCTTTCTTCTGCCGTGGTCGAGCTTTAAGTCTTAACTTCATACCTTACAACTCAGGCAAGAACTCCTTCTTTGACTGATCCATCTTGAACACCTTCAAGATCATGTCAAGGTATGTGCTCATTTGAAAGTACCATTAAGTGTTTTTGATCTATTCTTATAGATCTTGATGCTCAATGTTCAAGTATCTTAATCCAGGCCTTCCATTGAAAAACACTTTTCAAATAACCCTATATGCTTTCTAGAAATTCTACGTCATTTCTGATCAACAATATGTCAACAACATATACTCATCAGAAATTCTATAGTGCTCCCACTCACTTCTTTGGAAATACAAGTTTCTCATAAACTATGTATAAACCCAAAATCTTTGATCATCATCAAAGCATACATTCCAACTCCGAGATGCTTACTCCAGTCCTTAGAAGGATTGCTGGAGCTTTGCATACTTATTAGCATTTTTCAGGATTGACAAAACCTTCCGGTTGTATCACATACAACCTTTCCTCAAGAAAATCGTTGAGAAAACAATGTTTTTGACATCCTATCTGCAAGATTTCATAAATAATGCAGTAATCGCTAATATAATCCCAACAGACTCTTAGCATCGCTACGAGTGAGAAAGTCTCATCGTAGTCAACTCCTTGAACTTGTCGGAAAACATCTTAACGACAAGTCGAGCTTTCTTAATGGTGATACTTACCATCATTGTCCGTCTTTCTTTTAAAATCCATCTGTACTCAACATCCTTACGACCATCGAGTCGTTCTGCCAAAGTCTACACTTTGTTTTCATACATGGATCCTCTCTCGGATTTTTATGGCCTCGAGCCATTTATCAGAATCCGGGCCCACCATCGCTTCTCCATAGCTCGTAGGTTCATTGTTGTCTAGCAACATGACTTCCAAGACATGATTACGTACCACTCTGAAGTAGTACGCATCCTTGTCATCCCACGAGGTTTGGTAGTGACTTGATCTGAAGTTTCATGATCACTATCATAAGCTTCCACTTCAATTGGTGTAGGTGCCACAGGAACAACTTCCTGTGCCCTGCCACACACTAATTGAAGAGACGGTTCAATAACCTCATCAAGTCTCCACCATCCTCCCACTCAATTCTTTCGAGAAAGGACCCGATTCTAGAAACAATCCCTTATTGCTTTCGGATCTGAGACAGGAGGTATACCCAACTGTTTTGGGTGTCCTATGAAGATGCATTTATCCGCTTTGGGTTCGAGCTTATCAGCCTGAAACTTTTTCACATAAGCATCGCAGCCCCAAACTTTTAAGAAATGACAGCTTAGGTTTCTCTAAACCATAGTTCATACGGTGTCATCTCATCGGAATTACGTGGTGCCCTATTTAAAGTGAATGTGGTTGTCTCTAATGCCTAACCCATAAACTATCGTGGTAATTCGATAAGAGACATCATGGTATGCATCATATCCAATAGGGTGCAGTTATGATGTCCGGACACACCATTACACTATGGTATTCCAGGCTGTATTAGTTGTGAAACAATTTCCACAATGTCTTAATTCTGTGCCAAACTCGTAATTCAGATATTCATCTCTATGATCATATCATAGATATTTTATCCTCTTGTCACGATGATCTTTCAACTTCACCCTGAAATTACTTGAACCTTTCAATAATTCAGACTCGTGATTCATCAAGTAAATGTACTCAACATTTACTCAAATCATCTGTGAAGTAAGAACATAACGATATCCACTACACGCCTCAGCACTCATTGGACTGCACACATCAAAATGTATTACTTCCAACAAGTTGCTTTCTAGTTCCATTTTTACTGAAAACGAGGCTTTCAGTCATCTTGCCCATGTGGTATGATTTGCATGGCTCAAGTGATTCAAAATCAAGTGAGTCCAAATGGTCCATTTGCATGGAGTTCCTTCATGCATATACACCAATAGACATGGTTCGCATGTCTCAAACTTTTCAAAACGAGTGAGCCCAAAGATCCATCAACATGGAGCTTCTTCATGCGTTTTATACCGATATGACTTATGTGGCAGTGCCACAAGTAGGTGGTACTATCATTACTATCTTATATCTTTTGGCATGAACATGTGTATTGTTGGGTTTCGTAGTAATTTCAAAAATTTTCCTACGCACACGCAAGATCATGTGATGCATAGCAACGAGGGGAGAGTATTGTCTACGTACCCAACGCAGACCGACTGCAGAAGCGATGACACGACGTAGAGGAAGTAGTCGTACGTCTTCTCGATCCAACCGATCAAGCACCGAAACTACGGCACCTCCGAGTTCGAGCACACGTTCAGCTCGATGACGATCCCCGGACTCCGATCCAGCAAAGTGTCGGGGAAGAGTTTCGTCAGCACGACGGCGTGGTGACGATCTTGATGAATTACAGCAGCAGGGCTTCGCCTAAACTCTGCTACAGTATTATCGAGGAATATGGTGGCAGGGGGCACCGCACACGGCTAAAGGAATAGATCACGTGGATCAACTTGTGTCAACTTGTGTATTTAGAGGTGCCCCTGCCTCCGTATATAAAGGAGGAGAGGAGGGGAGGCTGGCCGGCCAAAGGGGGGAGGCACAGGAGAGTCCTACTCCCTCTGGGAGTAGGATTCCCCCTCCAATCCTAGTCCAACTAGGATTCCTCGGAGGGGAAAAGAGGAGGAGGGGGCCGGCCACCTCTCCTAGTCCTAATAGGACTAGGGGAAGGGAGGGGCGTGCAGCCCATCTAGGGCAGCCCCTTCTCTTTTCCACTAAGGCCCACTATGGCCCAAATAGCTCCCGGGGGGTTCCGGTAACCCTCTCGGTATTCCGGTAAAATCCCGATTTCACCCGGAACACTTCCGATATCCAAATATAGGCTTCCAATATATCAATCTTTACGTCTCGACCATTTCGAGACTCCTCGTCATGTCCGTGATCATATCCGGGACTCCGAACAACCTTAGGTACATCAAAATGCATAAACTCATAATATAACTGTCATCGTAACCTTAAGCGTGCGGACCCTACGGGTTCGAGAACAATGTAGACATGACCGAGACACGTCTCCGGTCAATAACCAACAGCAGGACCTGGATGCCCATATTGGCTCCTACATATTCTACGAAGATCTTTATCGGTCAGATCGCATAACAACATACGTTGTTCCCTTTGTCATCGGTATGTTACTTGCCCGAGATTCGATCGTCGGTATCCAATACCTAGTTCAATCTCGTTACCGGCAAGTCTCTTTACTCGTTCCGTAATACATCATCTCACAACTAACATATTAGTTGTAATGCTTGCAAGGCTTATGTGGTGTGTATTACCGAGAGGGCCCAGAGATACCTCTCCGACAATCGGAGTGACAAATCCTAATCTCGAAATACGCCAACCCAACATCGACCATTGGAGACACCTGTAGTACTCCTTTATAATCACCCAGTTACGTTGTGACGTTTGGTAGTACCCAAAGTGTTCCTCCGGTAAACGGGAGTTGCATAATCTCATAGTCATAGGAACATGTATAAGTCATGAAGAAAGCAATAGCAACATACTAAACGATCGGGTGCTAAGCTAATGGAATGGGTCATGTCAATCAGATCATTCTACTAATGATGTGACCTCGTTAATCAAATAACAACTCATTGTTCATGGTTAGGAAACATAACCATCTTTGATTAACGAGCTAGTCAAGTAGAGGCATACTAGTGACACTCTGTTTGTCTATGTATTCACACATGTATTATGTTTCCGGGTAAATACAATTCTAGCATGAATAATAAACATCTATCATGATTACAAGGAAATAAATAATAACTTTATTATTGCCTCTAGGGCATATTTCCTTCATGTATCACTACGATCGAGATTCAATAAACCATTCATTTTAGGTGCAAGACCATTGAAGGTATTATTCAAATAAACAGAGTAACCATTATTCTCCTTAAATGAATAACCGTATTGCAATAGACATAATCCAATCATGTCTATGCTCAACGCAAACACCAATCTTGATGGTAGAGGGAGCATACGATATTTGATCAACCTTGGAAATACTTCCAACACATATCGTCATCTCACCTTTTAGCTAGTCTCCGTTTATTTCGTAGCTTTTATTTCGAGTTACTAACACTTAGCAACCGAACCGGTATCTAATACCCTGGTGCTACTAGGAGTACTAGTAACATACACATTAACATAATGTATATCCAATATACTTCTATCGACAGCCTTCTCATCTACCAAGTATCTAGGGTAATTCTGCTCCAGTGGCTGTTCCCCTTATTACAGAAGCACTCAGTCTCGGGTTTGGGTTCAACCTTGGGTTTCTCCACTAGAGCAGCAGCTGATTTGCCGTTTCATGAAGTCTCCCTTCTTGCCCTTGCCCTTCTTGAAACTAGTGGTTTTCACTAACCATCAACAATTGATGGTCCTTCTTGATTTGTACTTTCGCGGTGTCAAACATCGCGAATATTTCAAGGATCATCATATCTATCCCTGATATGTTATAGTTCATCACGAAGCTCTAGCAGCTTGGTGGCAATGACTTTGGAAAAAACATCACTATCTCATCTGGAAGATTAACTCCCACTCGATTCAAGTGATTGTGGTACTCAGACAATCTAAGCACAAGCTCAAGATTGAGCTTTTCTCCCTTATTATGCAGGCTAAGAAAATCGTCGAAGGTCTTATACTTCTTGACGTGGGCACGAGCCTGAAATCCCAATTTCAGTCCTTGGAACATCTCATATGTTCTGCGATGTTTCAAAAATGTCTTTGGTGCCTCAATTCTAAACCGTTTAACTGAACTATCACGTAGTTATCAAAATGTGTATGTCAGATGTTCGCAACATCCACAGACGACGTTCGAGGTTCAGCACACTGAGCGGTGCATTAAGGACATAAGCCTTCTATGAAGCAATGAGGACAATCCTCAGTTTACGGACCTAGTCCACATAATTGCTACTATCAAATTTCAACTAAATTTTCTCTAGGAACATATCTAAACAGTAGAACTGAAGCGCGAGCTACGACATAATTTGCGAAGACCTTTTGACTATGTTCAGGATAATTAAGTTCATCTTATGAATTCCCACTCAGATAGACATCCCTCTAGTCATCTAAGTGACTACATGATCCGAGTCAACTAGGCCGTGTCCGATCATCACGTGAGACGGACTAGTCATCATCGGTGAACATCTTCATGTTGATCGTATCTACCATACGACTCATGCTCGACCTTTCGGTCTCTTGTGTTCCGAGGCCATGTCTGTACATGCTAGGCTCGTCAAGTCAACCTAAGTGTTTCGCGTGTGTAAATCTGGCTTACACCCGTTGTATGTGAATGTTAGAATCTATCACACCAGATCATCACGTGGTGCTTCGAAACAATGAACTATCGCAACGGTGCACAGTTAGGGGGAACACTTTCTTGAAATTTTAATGAGGGCTCATCTTATTTACTACCGTCGTTCTAAGCAAATAAGATGCATAAACATGATAAACATCACATGCAATCAAATAGTGACATGATATGGCCATCATCACTTTGCTCCTCTTGATCTCCATCTTCGGGGCTCCATGATCATCATCGTCACCGGCATGACACCATGATCTCCACCATCATGATCTCTATCATCGTGTCTTCATGAAGCTGTCTCGCCAACTATTACTTCTACTACTACAGCTAACGGTTAGCAATAAAGTAAAGTAATTACATGACGTTTATGTTGACACGCAGGTCATAAATAAATTAAGACAACTCCTATGGCTCCTGCCGGTTGTCATACTCATCGACATGCAAGTCGTGATTCCTATTACAAGAACATGATCAATCTCATACATCACATATATCATTCATCACATCCTTTTGGCCATATCACATCACATGGCATACCCTGCAAAAACAAGTTAGACGTCTTCTAATTGTTGTTTGCTTGTTTTACGTGGCTGCTATGGGTTTCTAGCAAGAACGTTTCTTACCTACGCAAAACCACAACGTGATATGCCAATTGCTATTTACCCTTCATAAGGACCCTTTTCATCGAATCCGTTCCGAATAAAGTGGGAGAGACTGGCACCCGCTAGCCACCTTATGCAACTAGTGCATGTCAGTCGGTGGAACCTGTCTCACGTAAGAATACGTGTAAGGTCGGTCCGGGCCGCTTCATCCCACAATACCGTCGAAACAAGATTGGACTAGTAACGGTAAGCATATTGAACAAAATCAACGCCCACAACTACTTTGTGTTCTACTCGTGCATAGAATCTACGCAATAGACCTAGCTCATGATGCCACTGTTGGGGAACGTAGCAGAAATTCAAAATTTTCCTACGTGTCACCAAGATCTATCTATGGAGAAACCAGCAACGAGGGGAAGGAGAGTGCATCTACATACCCTTGTAGATCGCTAAGCGGAAGCGTTCAAGAGAACGGGATTGAAGGAGTCGTACTCGTCGTGATCCAAATCACCGGAGATCCTAGTGCCGAATGGACGGCACCTCCACGTTCAACACACGTACAACCCGGTGACGTCTCCCATGCCTTGATCTAGCAAGGAGAGAGGGAGAGGTTGAGGAAGACTCCATCCAGCAGCAGCACAACGGCGTGGTGGTGGTGGAGCGTGGTACTTCAGCAGGGCTTCGCCAAGCATCGCAAGAGACGAGGAGGGAGAAGGGTAGGGTTGCGCCAAGAAGGAGAGGAACTCGTGTTTCTTGGGCAGCCCAAACCTCAAGTATATATAGGGGGAGGGGAGGGGTGGCGGCAGCCCCCAGATCCCATCTGGGTGGCGGCCAGGTGGAGGGGAGAGGGAGGCGCACCAGGCATGGGCCCTAAGGCCCATCTGCCCTTAGGGTTTGCCCCCTCCTCCCTTGGGCGCCTTGGGCCCTTGTGGGGGGGGGGGGCGCATCAGCCCACCTGGGGCTGGTCCCCTCCCACACTTGGCCCATGCAGCCCTCCTGGGCTTGTCGCCCCATTTGGTGGACCCCCGGAACCCTCGCGGTGGTCCCGGTACGTTACCGATAAAACCCGAAACTTTTCCGGTGACCAAAACAAGACTTCCCGTATATAAATCTTTACCTCCGGACCATTCCGGAACTCCTCGTGACGTCCGGGATCTCATCCGGGACTCCGAACAACATTCGGTAACCACATACAAACTTCCTTTATAACCCTAGCGTCATCGAACCTTAAGTGTGTAGACCCTACGGGTTCGGGAACCATGCAGACATGACCGAGATGTTCTCCGGTCAATAACCAACAGTGGGATCTGGATACCCATGTTGGTTCCCACATGTTCCATGATGATCTCATCGGATGAACCACGATGTCGAGGATTCGATCAATCCCGTATACAATTCCCTTTGTCTAGCTGTATTGTACTTGCCCGAGATTCGATCGTCGGTATCCTGATACCTTGTTCAATCTCGTTACCGGCAAGTCTCTTTACTCGTTCCGTAACACATCATCCCGTGATCAACTCCTTGATCACATTGTGCACATTATGATGATGTCCTACCGAGTGGGCCCAGAGATACCTCTCCGTCACACGGAGTGACAAATCCTAGTCTCGATTCGTGCCAACCCAACAGACACTTTCGGAGATACCCGTAGTGCACCTTTATAGCCACCCAGTTACGTTGCGACGTTTGGCACACCCAAAGTATTCCTACGGTATCCGGGAGTTGCACAATCTCATGGTATAAGGAAATGATACTTGACATTTAGAAAAGCTTTAGCATACGAACTACACGATCTTTGTGCTAGGCTTAGGATTGGGTCTTGTCCATCACATCATTCTCCCAATGATGTGACCCCGTTATCAACGACATCCAATGTCCATGGTCAGGAAACCGTAACCATCTATTGATCAACGAGCTAGTCAACTAGAGGCTTACTAGGGACATGGTGTTGTCTATGTATCCACACATGTATCTGAGTTTCCTATCAATACAATTCTAGCATGGATAATAAACGATTATCATGAACAAGGAAATATAATAATAACCAA
The DNA here is from genome assembly GCF_002162155.2 of Triticum dicoccoides. Lineage (NCBI taxonomy): Eukaryota > Viridiplantae > Streptophyta > Magnoliopsida > Poales > Poaceae > Triticum > Triticum dicoccoides. Next base: position 563,852,937 of record NC_041390.1, on the reverse strand, counting down.
TTTATTATTGCCTCTAGGGCATATTTCCAACACCGCGTTGTCGCGGGCCTTCTTGGCGATGGCCCTGTTCCGCCGGTCGGCGGTGACTGCGTTGCGTCGCTGAACTTCCACCCTCCACTCGACGTTCGACATGCCCGGTGGTTTTAATGGCGGCGCCCTCGGCTTCCTCTGCTTCGGCTGGGCCACGGTGCCAGTCGTGGTTGCCGCCGCGCGCGGCATGGCGTACTTCTTCGGCGGCATGGCGGCGACTGGAAGGCGAGCGGGAGGGGGTTTGGCGGGAAAAAGGGAGGGAATGGCGGGAGGAACGCGAGTGAGCAGGAGGGATGCGAGGAAAAAGCGTCAAGAAACGGCGGGAAAAGGCCCTCGGGTCGCCGCCAGGGCGGACCCACGCGCCTTTTTCGCTTGTGCCGGCTCCCCAAGCGCCCCCCAGGGCGCCGGGTTCGGCCTGGGTCCGCCGGCACCAGTTTTACCCCGAGCCGACGAAAAACGGGCTTCTGGGGGCGCGACTGGGCCGTTTTTTTGACGCCGATGCAGCAAAAACGTCTGAAAAGGGCCTGTTGGGGGTGCGGCTGGAGATGCCCTTAGCGGGGACTGGGCTGCAGAAGCGGCAGTAGCGACCCCGACCATCTCGTCAACGTCGTTGTTCCGTCATGGCACGACAATGTCTGCAGATGGAAGCCGGCAGCGTCCATCTCCACGGGGTTGCAGTTTGCTTCTGGTCCAGGGCACACAACCACCATGTTCGGTCCAGCACATCGCAGCACGCGCATAGCCAAACGTTGGCGCGCTTGCGGCCGAGGTAGGCAGCATGCATGCCTTCTCGAACTCCGCCACCGCGGCCAAGCTGTTCGACGAAATGCCTAGTCGCTGTTGTGTTAGACAAGATGCACGTACAAGATAGCTTCAAACCTAAGGAGCTGATTGATTCCGGTCGGATACGTACTCAACACACTCGAACATGTAGGTCCGATCTTATTGCAACAAGAGCTAGTTTGATAGTTTCACGTGGAGCAATTGCTCCTTCGACATGCCGCTCTCCAGCTCACCTTCTGTCGCCACCCGGTGTGAGTAGCGGCACACTCCAAGCCGAACGACGGCGGCCAGCGGGGCCAATGGTGAACAAGCGGCGCACCCGTAGTCCGCGCCTCCATGGAGAACCTGCGCGTGGTGTCGGTCGAGAGGAGCGCAGGGAGGCGGCGGCGGGGAGAGTAGCTGGATCAGCGGTGTCGGCAGGCTTCAAAGGCATGCACAGCCCCATCCTACGTGTCTGTCTTTAATTTGCAATCCCGCTATCCCAGGGTGCCACGTCAGCACTTCCAGTTCTAAACGGTTGTAAGGGTGATTACAACCGGGATTGAAAACTTTAGGGTATGGACTTCAGAGATTTAGACGTCGGGATTCATTTGCGTCATGCTCTACGTCCTCAGAGTTTAAAACAGACTTCACTCTCACAAATACCGCGTCAATCCCCAACAAACGACCCCTCACAAATACCGCACTGATGGACAACATTTTGGGAAGCAATGCCCATGACGCCCTGGCCCTCCTGCAACACGTCAGAGCTCGATTCGCTTCCAATCCGGTCGTCCACGTGGAGTTCTTCGGCCTCCTCACGCGCTTCAGAAAGGGAAAGGGGCCATGCCGACCTCGTCCAGCACTTCGATGCCTACAACCCATTTTTAGTGGCCCAGGCCAGCATGAAGTCGAGTCAGCCCGTGAAGATGTGACGACACGGCCCAAGAGGGAGCGCCGTCGGCCGGTCGTTCTCAATGCCGACGGTATTGAGCCCATGCAGTTCATCGAGCGAGTGAGGCTGGCGGGCGACAGGCTCTACGACAGGGTCCTCGTGTTGCTCTTTCACGTGCAGATGGAGGAGGCACTCGACGCGAACGAGATCTACAAGATGGCCTGGGAGGTTTTCGGCTCCACGTACAACAATCTCCTCCGCGGTTTCACCGAGTATCTTCTGACTGGGCACGACTTTCTGAGGCGTCGCATGATGAAGGAGACGTTGGAAGAGCATCGTGCTCCCGCAGCAAAGCGCAAGGCCCCTGCCGTCGCAGCGGCCATGAACCCAGTCGGCGACGGGCACAAGAAGAAACCTCGCATCGACGAACGGAAGATGACGGACCGACACGCCTCCCCTCTTGTCATCGACACCTCAAAGAGCGACAAGTTCTCTGGGTGTAGGAAAGCGTGGGAGTTTGAGACCACATACTCGAAGCTGGTGGTCGACTAAGACGCACAAAGAAAGCACTAGAAGAAGAACCGCTGGGACACCACGGACGGCCACACAAATTTGAGGAACTCTACCCTCGTCGTGAGTGCCAGGGGGTTCTCCAGGAGATGTACGGCGACATGTTCGGAGCGATGCAGGAGGCACTCAAGGACGACGTGCGCACGGAGCTGGCGCTAAAGACGATACTACGCAGGATGAGGAAGCTAGAGCATGTGGCATTGAAGATGGCGATGGAGCGGTGGGATCCCGCCCGAGTTAAGGACCGGGTGTACAAGTGTGTCGTAGATCGGGTGGTGGACCTAAAGAAAGAGCAAAAGGATGGGGGCACGCGATCAATTGTGGTGGCGCGTGAGCATCTCCGGCCGACATGTGGCATGATGGAGCATGAGAAGATCGGCGCACTTGTCTTGTCTGTCCAAGTGGTCTACGGTGTTGAAGTATACGAGAGGAAAAGTATACCATAGGGGATGGCGCGCTCCGCCGCGCCGGGCCATAGGCGTGTACTTTTTAGGCGAATTTAGGGGAGCCTGGAGTAGTGTCGTTGATGGGGTATAAGGGCCATGTATCTACACGGGCTAACTTTTTTTTTTCCTATCACATGCTAAGGGTTCCTTTAATTCAAAGGAATTCTATAGGATTGTTTCGAGGATTGAAATCCTTACTAAATTTTCCTAAGTTGGTCATTTGATTCATTGGATTGGATCATATGGGAATTTTTTCGTATGAAATCTTTTGTACTACATTTTATAGAAAAATCTAACATTCACTCCAACCTTTTTTTACAATTTTTTTGTTTTTCTGTGCCCTTAAACGCTCCTTACGGATCCTATAAGATTCAAGTGAACGTGCTCCAATCCTATACCTTTTCTATTCTGGCATTTTCAAAAATCCTGTGAATCAAAGAGGCCCTAAGTTATGCGCAAATGCTAGGTATCACCCCCTGCGGTCGTTTCTTCCCTTTTATGTGTTTCACTGTCATCTTTTGGGTTTTTTAAATTTGAAATATGTGGGCATTTTTTCAAGTTAATGAATATTTTCAAATTTTTGTGCACATTTTTAATAATAAAGGAACCGACAAAACAAAAATAAAGTAAAAAAAGGAAAAAAAAAACTCCACAAGCTTGGGCTAGCTCGTGGGGACTGCGCCTGCGGTCTCTCAGCACAGGCTAGACTCATGTAGGTAAGACGTGTGAGCTACTGCGATCCTTAAGGATCGCAAGTGGCACTGCATACCATCAATGCAGAGTATGTGGTTTGAGGTGTTAACGCGTGGGGAGGGGCGCGTATTGGTTTTGTGTTGTTCGGGGTGTTGGTGTGCCCATATGTCGTTGTTGCATGAAGTTTTGTTTTGTGTTGTGGGACGGTGTGATACCTTAGTGCCGGCAAGTTGTACAATGGTGGCCTCAGTATGTCCGGTGTTCCCTATGTTCCTCTATTGTGTGAGTCAGTGATGGACCTAGAATCTCAATACCAAGGTGTTACGGCTCATACTTCTGAAAAAGTACATAACTATGCTCAATTCTATCAACTGTCCAAAGTAATTTGTTTACTCACTGTTGCTTTGATTTCAAGAGAGAAACCACTAGTGAACATATGGCCCTCGGGTCCATTGTCCATCAATACTGTACTAAGAATCCTATAATTTCTTTATTTGCTCTCTTTTATTTACTTTTTACTTTTTATTTGCTTCGCCTATCGCTGTCAGTTTTAGTCTTACAACTGGCAAGAACAAGGGGAGTGACGACCCCCTTGCCTTTGTTGGATGCAAGCAATTGCTTTGTGTGTGTGCAAGTATTGTCTATGTTGCTGGTGTGGTGCGTTCTACTGCTTCGATAAATCTTGGTTCTTAACTAAGAGAAATACTATCTGCTAGTATATTGCTTCACCCTTTCTCTTCGGGGAAATCCAACAACTCCATCGTGAGTAGCAAATGCTCTGCCGCCTCCCATGCCCTATTCATCCTTGGAGGACTCCGCGACCTGTCCGTCGTCGGTGGATGTGAGGTCCATGATGGAAATGGAGGGGTTGTCACTCTCGTCGTCCCACATGCGCTTCCAAACAATGTTCGTCAGCGCCTAGGACGCGCAACTAACGGTGTTCTGGTCCGCGATCACCTGCACAACCTGCACCGCCTCCGCGTCTGCGCCCAGCTGCGTCGCCTATGCGGCGCAAGCGGCCTCATAGAGCCATCCGCCAGCCGGTGCCGCTCGAGGAGAATCAGGTTGTACCGCTGCTCCTCCTGCGCGTGTCAAAACAACGACATAGGTGTCGGCGCAGGCTGCTCCTCCGCCATGGCGTCATCGAAGTGCGCCTGCGCCTGCTCCATGGTCAAGCCGACATGCATCGGCATGGGCTCCGGCGCTAAGTCATTGTCAGAGCCTGTCTCCATCGTGGGATCGTCGTCGAAGACCTCGGAAGAGTCGGTCGGCATGCCAGCCTCGATCTGCCTGGCACGACAGCTCTACCAGGCGGCCACAAGGGGCGGCGACCTCATGCTTCATCTTCGTCGATAGGCTCTCCCACAGAGCGTTCCTGCTGGCGGTCATGGCGGATGTGATGCACGGGAGGAAGATGTGGAGCGGGTAGGGTTGTGTGTGACGTTCGCGGGATGTGTCCGCCTTTAAATAGTGGATGCCGGTGAGGCCAAGCGTCCGGGTGTGTAAATTCGCAGGCACCGGAGTTGGCTTCTCGGTCGGCAGTATGTTGAATGGCGGCGGACGAAGGGACCGACATTGGATGGACATGGTAGATATCCATCCGCCCCGTCCACTAAACATCTCTCCAACATTGAACAGGCGTGTAGACCAGGAATGCGGCGCGGGTGGCGCCCTCGGCCGGCAAGTCACTTCAATATTGGCGCCAGCGAGCGGTCATGTCCGTTTTGGACGGGCGTCAATGCGGAGCGGCCGCTCTAGAGCGGTGTGAATGCGGGCAGCTGGCTTCGGGTTGGAAAGCGCGCAGGGGCGCGAGAGGGGTTTTTGGTCGGCCAGATTAGTCAGACACGGGCGTGGCAGAGATCCGGATGCTACGAGTTGTTCCCACGATTTAATCCATGATGATCTCACGGTGGGAGATGGCGCTAAAACGCCTTTTTGGGACTCCCCGTGGCTTCTTGGACGCAAATCCAAGGATATTGCATCTCTCATCTTTGCAGCCTTGGCAAAAAAAAACTGGAAGGTTCGTGAGGCCCTCAAGGGGAACGCTTGGATCCTCAAGATCAGCCACGTCGCGGTTGTCTCCGCCGCCCACATTCAGGAATTTTTCACTCTATGGATGCTCCTAAATGATTTTCACCTTCATGAGCAAACCGAAGATACCATCGTCTGGAAGCACGCGAACGACGGGGTATACACGACGGCCAGCGTACCAGGCTCAATTCCTAGGTTTGACTTTTTCCCCTTGGATCGCATGGTTTGGAAGGCATGGGCACTTTCAAAGGTCAAATTTTTTGCATGGTTGGCATTGCAAGATAGGATTTAGATCGCCGATCGTTTAGAGAGGCGATTGGCTAAATTGTAGCCTCTGCAAGCTTTGCAATAGGGAACAAGAAACGGGTGCCCACTTTTTCTTCAAGTGCCGCTATACGATTCGGCTATGGAAGTCTCTCATTGAGTTGCTTGGTCTCGCGCACATGGATACGTCCGACTGGCACATGGACGAATCCGTCTTCGAATGGTGGGACAAGAAAACCGACAACCGTAACCCCAACCGGTAAGTTTTGGCCTCTCTCACCATGCTTGTCTCGTGGACCATTTGGAATAAAAGGAACACTCAGGTGTTCCGTCATAAGAGTGCGCCACCGACCATCCTACTCGCCGCCATCGTCGGCGAGGCCAAGCTTTGGGTGACCGTCGGTGCAAAAAAATTAGGGAGTATTTTCGCGGGCGAGTAATTGTCATGCCGTATCTGTGGGTGTGTTGTAAAACTCTAAACTCTATTCTCTCCTTATTTAATAGATGCGGCAAATCTTATACCTCCGTTTCGAAAAAAAAAATTACAGACCGTATCCACTCCTGTCACGGATTCAGGGCTGAACACGATCACGACACGAAACGGCCACGGCGTGTAACGAAGCGCCCCTGATCCATCCGTGAAGTCCGAAACCCTTTCTTTTTCTTCTCTTTTCTTTCTATAAGTGACGAGAACGTCAAATCTGAAACCCCACCCGTCCGGTCCGCACTACAGAGAAATAACCCGCGCCGCCGGCCGAGACGATCGAGGCCGAGGGAGCCGCCGCCATGGAGCAGCTGCTGGAGAGCTTTCCGCAGCCCGCGGTGTACGACGCCCTATCCCTCCTGGAGCAGGTCAAAGCATGCTTCGCGCCCGATCCGGACGTCACCGCGGAGTTCCTCGACCTCTTCGCGCGCTTCAGCAGGCGCGAGATCGTCGACATCCCCGCCGTCGTGGCCAGGGCGTACGCGCTCCTCCAGGGCCATCCCGATCTCATCCAGCGTTTCGACACCTACAACCCCTTTCTCCGCCGTCCTGCTCAGCACGAAGCCGAGCCCGTCCGCGATGATCCGCCCAAGCGGCCTAAGAGGGAGCGCCGCCACCCGGCGGCCGCCTCCGTCGACGCCGACTGTGCCGGGGCCATGCGGTTCCTCGAGCGGGTGAAGCTGGCGGACGCCGGGCTCTACGACAGGGTCCTCGCGCTGCTCTTCCACGTGAGGGCGGAGGTCAAGCTCGACGCGAATCAAATCTACGACCAGGCCCGGAAGATTTTCGGGTCGGCGCACGGCCATCTCCTCCGCGGTTTCACGGAGTACCTTCCGACGGGGCGTGACTTTCTGAGGCGTCGCGCGCCCAAGAAGGAGCCGCCGGAAGAGCACCGTGCTCCTGCACCCAAGCGCAAGGCCCCCGCTGCCGGAACGGCCACGATCCGAGTCGACGCCGCGTGCAAGAAGAAACCCCGCGTCGACGAACGGAAGACGACCAACCAACGCGCCTCCTCGGCCGTCGATGCCCCCAAGAGCGGCGACAAATTCTCCAAGTTTAGGGAGGCGTGGGAGTTCGAGACCACGTACACCAAGCTGGTTGTCACCATAAGACGCACCAAGAAAGCACTAGAAGAACTCAGGCCAAAGCCAAAGAAGAAATCACGGGAAGAAGCCGAGCCGGCGAAGGAACCGCCGGAGGAAGTCAAGCCGTCGCCGGGCCACCACGTGCGGCCGCGTACGTTCGAGGAACTCTACCCCAGCCGCGAGTGCCGGGAGGTTCTCCAGGAGATGTACGGCGACATGTTGGCGCCGATGCGGGAGGCGCTCGAGGACGGCGCGCGCACAGAGCTGGCTCTGAAGACGATCAAGCGCAGGCTGAAGAAGCTGGAGGAGGTGGCCGTGAAGATCGCGAGGGAGCGGCGGGATCCCGCCCGCGTTGAGCGCCGAATGGCAGAGCTTGCCATAGATCAAGTGGTGCTTCTTCGGGGTCAGGCGGAAAGAGCAGCGGCACGCAATCCTGATGGCCCGTGCGAGACCAAGATTGACATGGACCAAGATTGACGGTGAGCAGTGTGGCGTGATGTAGCTTCGGGAAATCGATGCTCTTGTGTGTTGAAGAGGATCATTGAGTGGATAGAGGTGTGTGCCAAGAAAACAAAAAATGAGTGCTCCAAAATTCGTTCTTTTAAGTTCAGAATTTTGTTTTTTTGTACATACCTCTACGGATGTCTTTTCAAGGTGAAATTTTGCACCATGTTAGAACATTTGTTGAAGTTCATTAAAAAACAGTTTTTTACTATTTTTTTCTTTCTAAATTTACTGTTTATGTGGATGTATTTGAGCTCGGGAGAAGATAATCCATGTCCTTTTCCAAGTCTTAATGTAAGAAAACAACTTTTCAAGCATTTCTTTTGTCAAACACATAAATCTCTTCAGACTACTCTTGGTTCTTGTGAATCATCCCAAAATTCATGCTCACAAAAAAATTACACAAAAAACAAGTCCTAGGATTATTCTGATATTTTTTACGCAATTATATTCATTGAGTCAGATCCCCGCAAACCGTTTATGTATTAATAAATTCCATTTTTACTATTTTCCAGTCTATTGAAAATTGATTTCACTCCCGTTCGATTTGTTACCCCCGAATCTTGGCGCTCGTCTCGTGGGTTTTTATTTTCTTTGATAGCAACAATCAGGGGGAATTTCCTCTGAATCTGCATAGTGCTTTTATGTATCAGGTTATACAGATTTGGTTATTTCAGACTTAGTTCATAGTGCTCTTTTTGGTTTCCTTGAAATTTTCAAATTCATGGTTTTGCAGGGTGAATTTTTTGTTGCAGATTCATAATTTTTTCAGTCGTTCATTCTTTGATTTCTTTCTTCAGTGTTTAAGATGCTCAGTTCAATTAGTTTTTCTCTCTTCGGTTTTATTCTTCTCGTAATTATTTAAATTTTCCCAGTCAGTTTCATTATGTGGGTTCCAGTTTCAGTCCTATTTATTCCTCATCATCTCGGTTTTAGTTTCAGTCTTTTCCTCTCTTTTTTCCTCATTGTCTCATTTTCAGTGCAGATGTATATTCATTATTTCATTTTGAGGTTTTTCTCTTTCTAGCAGTCAGGCATTCAACGGCGCTTTACCGTTTTCTTTTGTTTCAGATTTTTTTATATTTAACTCTCTCTTTCAGTATTCAGTGTTCATCCAATCCTTTTTCCATTCATAGTTTCTCAGTATTAATTGTCTTCAGTGTTCACACTCTCTTCCTTCAGTATCAAAACAAGGTGATGTTTGCCCTAGGAAATTCTTCCATCACTGCACATGATTTGATTTCATTGTCCTACGTGAGCATTTTACCTAAATAAAATGGAAACGATGTAAGCATTTGTTTTTGCGTTGCAGAATATCCACAAGGAGATCAGGATCAACATCCCCACGAGACAACTGGTTGCACTAATGGCCAAAGCCCATTATCCCATTTCATTCCAACAACCAAAGAAACCACACCTCGTTGTTTTCTGTGGTCTCTAGGTCGTTTTTATGTGTGTTGCCTGCGGACCAACCCTAGTGGATGTTGTTTGTCAAAGTCTATATCCGAGCCCGCATCTCTAGTTTATTGTTGGAACATTCAGTTACTTTATGAATTTTTTCACTTGTGCTTTTTTTTGGAAGTATGCCAATTGCATCAATACTATCAGTGTGATTGCTTCATCTATGTGTGGAAGTGGTATCTGAAATACCTGTACTTCATCCGAGTGCTTCATGGCGGCCACAACTCACAAGATGAAGCTTTTCTAATTATGCAGCCCTTTTCTTGTGCCAGAGATATCAGACAGTGTATGTGTTTTGATGCAGCAGATACTGAAGTAGATTGCTTGCACCTTGCACCAGCTAGCAGCTGGTAATCCGCTAGTTGGGACAATAATGGAGAATGAAACCATTTTTTTATTTGGGTGGTTAAACATTAAGACCTCTTTTGGTTCATAGGATAGAATTATTATAGGAATAGAAACTTTGTAGGAAATGAGATGGCATGTATATCAAATCCTATGAGTAGGAATAGGAAACGAGATGTCATTTGGTTAACATCAAAGGAATTTTTCCATTGAGTCTAGACTCATTTTTATTTTCCTATGAAATGTGGAGGATAGGAACCATTCCTATGTAGGAATAGGAATCCATTCCTATGAACCAAAGGGCTCTAAAGGAAAAAATCCTATAAAAATCATATCCTCTAAAATTTCTATGAAATTCCTTCAAACCAAAGGAGGCCTAAACATTGACTGTTTCACGGAAGGAAAACAGATAGATGAAAACATATACAGGGACGGAGTCGACGTGTCACGCTAGTGTTGGACAAAAATTTAACCGAGGCTTTTTTTTATTTTTTGCAAAAGAAAATTTTAACCCATGCTGAATTCGAAATTCAGTCAATTGTTCATTAGACAGTCCAATAAACACATCATCAAGGCGTGAAAGAGCTGCATCACACTTCGCCAAACGAATAAATCTCCCAAAGTTCATGCCCGCAAATAAAAATTACCCAAGAAACAAGCCTAAAGTTTAATCCGATGACCGATAAAAAGAACTTCGGCGGAGACTTTTTATCGCACAATTACATTCAATTGATTCGAATCAAAACTAAAAAACGTCCATATGTCTCCTTTCACAAAAAAATCATAGCAAGGTCTGAAATATAGCTGCATTGCACCACGCATAATACTATATCCCGGCTTTATTCGGCGGACCAGAATATTGCGTGCGTGCGTGCTACTCCCCTCGTACCCAAAATTTTCCTATTCCGAAGAAAGCGGCTTCTGCTCGGCGTGCCGAGCCCACCAGCAACCATCTTTCTTCCTCGCCTTCCTTCTTTCTCCCCCGCCACTTCTCCGGGGAGACAAAAGAGACCTCGCTCGATCTCCCGAGCCGTGCCCCCCACCCCGCCTCCACGCGGCGCCGAGAAGCTTCCGGAGCCAGCCGGACTCGTCCGCCCCCACCGCCCCCGCCCCCGACCCGCCCCGAACCCTCACCCGCCGCACCCCCTCCTCCCGGCCGGCGCGGCGCCGCGGCTAGGCCGAGGCGGAGGGCGGCGAGATGTGGGTCTTCTACCTGATATCGCTGCCCCTGACGCTGGGCATGGTCGTCGTCACGCTGCGCTACTTCGCCGGCCCCGGCGTGCCGCGCTACGTCCAGGCCACCGTCGGCTACGCCTGGTTCTGCTCCCTCTCCGTCATCATCATCGTCCCCGCCGACATCTGGACGGTCAGATCTCTCATCCCTCTACATCACCCGCCCCCTAGATTTCGATCCTCGTAGTTGCCTGTGATCCCCTCCGGTTCCGGTGTCGGTGCCTCGGCGCGCTGAGATCCGCCCCGGGCTGAGCTAATTGCGTGCTCTGGTTTTGCGCCAATTGGGGTGAATTGGGGTATTAGGACATGAATTTTGATTGGGAAGCTGTTAGTGCGTGGAGTTTCGGGTGCTTGAGGGGAGAACGCGTGGTGAATCGTACATTTGAGTTGCTGCTTCTGGTCCCGGAATGAGGTCTAGGTGACAGGGTATTAGGTTCACCCCTGCGTCAATCAGAGATGCCATCTGTCCAGGAGTACTAATTGGTTAGTTCATAGTTCTAAGAAATGCAGCATAAACAACATGGCCGAGCTAAATTGGCACCATATGTTTAGTGTATAGGGCCTGCTTGACTCTAATTAGCTTCTGAGAAGTCTCTACACTATTTTACTCTTTGTGGCTAATTGCCGTAGCAATGTTCCATTGTCTTGCCTTGGTCCCCTTCGATAAACTTTTTCTGCTGTTTGTGCTGGTACTTGCCGATTAAGTCATCAGTCCACACATGACATTCACGGATTCACCATTATGTTAGATTCATAGGAATGTAGGACACAAGGTGGAAAAAAATTTGTCCTCTCTAGTTGACGGCTTACATGACTTTAGCAAGGGAGCATTCAGCTGCAACAAGCAGTAACTGTTAGCTCAAGGGAACTGAGAACGAAACGATAAGATGGAATGTTAACCAGGCATCAAAATCACACATTTATTCAGATTACATAGTCCAGCTTCACATGTGTCTTCAGTCTGAATGAATGCTATAGAAGAAGTATAGCTGCAAATAGTCCGAGCGTGGACTTGGTTACCTCCACAAAGCATAGAGATCAGGTGCAGGCGAAGTGTCTATAAATAAGGTTTAATATTTTGCTAGAAAGAATCCTAGGTCAGATACATTAGCATGCCTTGAATATTTTGTAGATACATGCTCCACTGATGCCATGCTTATTAGGGTATGGGCCACTCCCTCCCTCTACTGCTTCACATACATGTTGTTGGTGTATTCATCTGTATGAGCAAAGCCGTGCCCAAATGGAACAATCCTGCCCTCTTTATTTAAATGGGTTTTAAGCACAAGCGAACAAATGTTAAAAAGTTAAAAATAGAATATGTCAACATATACATAAGCCAATAAATAGTGCAGGCCATTTATGGCAAACTTTATCCTTGCACTGTGCTGTCAAATGATCTTCACTTATTCGGTCTAAACTCTTACATCACCTCACTTGCAGACATTAACTGGCTTTGATAAAGGTGGAATTGGCTTCTTTTGGGGCTGGTCTTATTGGAGCACATTTATCCTAACATGGTATGAAACTATCATCATCAACATGTCTTCCATTGCTTTCTGCCATGGTTAATGTTCCTGATTGTCAGTGGCATCTAGGACTGACTACTGTTGGTGCACATGCCCTAGCATAATAGATGTTTCTTACAGTAAAATGTCAGCTTTACTTTCCAAATTCAATTTTTTTTTTGGATCCTGCTTCATCAGTCCCCAGATCAGTGATTTAGCAACGTATTATTTGCATACCAATGCAACTGTTTCAGCTTCAGCTGAACTTACTAGGTCTGTAGGGGCAGCCCGGTGCACGTAGCTCCGGCTTGCGCAGGTTCCGGGAAGGGTCCAACCACTTTGGGTCTTCATGCCCTCTCTTATGTGCCTGACACTTTCTTACTGTTTGGTTTCAAGGCATTTAAGGTTTTGATGTTACTATAAGGTTGCTTACTTGCTCACTCTATTTCTAGTAGAACAGATAATAACCTAGTTCTTTTCAGCTTTTCAGGGTACTACTTTAGTTATCAATTCATATATTAATTTCTCATGGGATGCAGTAAATTTTATCCTTGTCATTTTCATTGGCACTTTTATCGCTAACACAAGGCTTGTGTCTATGTCCCTAAACAGGGCTGTAGTTCCTACTATTCAAGGCTATGAAGATGCTGGAGATTTCACTGTTAGAGAAAGGCTAAAAACTAGTATTCACATGAACCTGCTCTTTTATTCAATTGTGGGAGCTATTGGCCTCTTTGGACTCATACTGCTTTTAGTCATGCATAGAGCTTGGTATGTTTTAATCTCCACTTGAGCTTCCATGCTCCACGAGTCACCTGATATGTGAATAACCTTGTGTAATATCTTGATATTTTTTTACATTTTAGTTAAGTCATTTCAGCTCTTTCTTTATGGTTGTCGTTCAATAACTTATGGAATATTTTACGGAAACATTTTTGATATTTCAATATTGAACAAGCTACATGTTTAGGATGGTCAGCTTTGATTGGTAAAGAAACATGATGTAATCATTACTACTGCAAAATACTACTCCCTCCGAAGGGACTACATCCATTGGCCATTGCACTATTCGTTTGTGTTGCCTTGAGTTCTGCCGAACTAGTTTTCTCAAAATGGCTGCCACTTAAACTTCTGTGATGTGCAGTCTTGACTCTTGACCTGAAGTAAATATTTTTGACAGGGATGGAGGTCTTGTGGGCTTTTTAATGGCTTGCTCAAATACCTTTGGACTGGTGACTGGTGCTTTTCTTCTTGGTTTTGGATTGAGTGAAATTCCAAGAAACATTTGGAAAAACGCAGACTGGACTCACCGCCAAAAAGTACTTTCTCATAGAGTTGCCAAGATGGCCGTGAAGCTTGATAATGCTCATCAAGAGTATTCAAATTCAATTGTTGTAAGTACATTTCTAAATCGTTAATAATACCCATACTCGTTGCCAACTTGCCGTTTGCTGAAGTATTGTTCCTTTTCCAGGTTGCTCAAGCCACTTCAAATCAAATGTCAAAGCGTGATCTCTTAAGACCTTATATGGATATTATTGACCGAATGGTTGCTCAAATGGTACCAAAGCAATTATTAGTACTATTTGCAGTTGAATTTAAAACACTGCGATAAAGATGGTAACTTGTGATTGTATGCATGTTTCAGCTACGGGATGACCCATCTTTTAAGCCTTCTGGTGGCAGATTAGGCGAAAATGATATGGACTATGATACAGATGATAAAACAATGGCCACTCTCCGACGTCAGCTTAGGATGGCCCATGAGGAGTATTATCGGTGTAAAAGGTATTGTGGAATAAACCAACGGGGAACAGTATTACTCTTTGTGTATCTCTTAGTAATATCTGGTACTCCCTCTAAAGAAATATAAGAGCGTTTAGATCACCAAAACGCTCTTATATTTCTTTACGGAGGGAGTACATAACTAATGCAGTTTGTTTGTATGGAAACTGGAAGGGTAATAAGGGGTTGGTTCGCAGCCTAAGATTTCCTAAGTTGGCAAAATTCTTGAGTTAGTTAAGTATGCTGAGTTAGGCGGGTGTTTAGCCCACGTTACATCTTAAGCTGAATTCTATATGAATCAAGATTGTATGGTCGATGATTGTGGGTACTGGGTAGAATGCTAGATGCCTGGGACCATGTTACTATTGTTCCTTTCTCTTTTCCCTCAGCTGGGCCCGAAGCGTCATAAATTCCAGATGTGTGGCAAGATTTCTGTAGGCATGCCAAAGTGTTGTACTTGGAATTCTAGTTTGTAGAGAAACAACGTTCCTGGTGTTCTGCTGTCCCTTTTTAACTGATAATATTAACTTTAGTTTTTGTTATTGTACAGTGAATATATGACTTATGTCATGGAAGCTCTCGATCTAGAGGACACTATTAAAAATTATGAACATCGTGATGCAAATGGATGGTGAGTTTGTTAATTCTTTGGTTAAATGTTATCTCCAGAGTATTTTAATCTTGACAAAATAGCCCTTGCAACTTCACTAAACTTTTCTGTAGGTACTGTAATGCATCTTTTTTGCCTCATTCAATTATATTTCATGATATTGTATTTTGGCGAACCTTCTCTTGTTGTAATGCTGCACAAAGCTACGATAACTTGACAGTTCTGTTCAATAAATGATGTCAAGTGATATGCCATGTCATTATGATGGAGGTTTTATTAACCTGGTTAAACAGAAAACAGATAAACTGTGTACAAACAGGATTGTTGATAGTTCCACAAATGGCTTGATTAGTATGTTAGCATATATTCCCTCCGTTCCTAAATATAAGTCTTTGTAGAGATTCCACTATGAACCACATGCGGATGTATATAGATGTATTTTAGAGTGTAGATTCACTCATTTTGCTCCGTATGTAGTCCATAGTGAAATCTCTACAAAGATTTATACTCCCTCCGTCCGGAAATACTTGTCACCAAAATGGATAAAAGGGGATGTATCTAGATGTATTTTAGTTCTAGATACATCTCTTTTTATCCATTTAGATGACAAGTATTTTCGGACAGAGGGAGTATTTAGGAACGGAGGGAGTATATGCGTGATGTGTGGTACTGGCGAAGAATAGTTGATTGGTGGGCTGAATAATCTCAATTGCCATTATGGATGTGTGTGCATGTCTACACGAGCTATAAAATATGCCTCAGTAATCTGTTTGCAAAACCTCGATTAATAAGTACTGCAAACTTGTTATACTCGTCTGAAACCTTGTGATGTATCCAACCACAACCATTATTGATTTAGTTTCTTTTTGTCTAAACAGGAAATATGTATCGAGTTTTAGGGAGAGTCGGTCAGGCACACTGGGATCCCTTTTGGACACTATGGGTAATCCTTCTGACCTTTACCAACTATTTTTATTAGTTTTTGTCTTTATCTATTACTCAGTGAGAATGGCTTAACATCAGTTTCTAGACGAAAGTCTAAATTCCAGGCCCACATATTATTCTTAGTACGTTTGAGTTACTGCCTTATGGCTTGCTCAATAATTGATGGAACTGACTCAGTGATACTTTCTTGCATTATCAGAGTTCATTTGGCGTTGTATACTGAGAAAGCAGCTTCAAAAAGCACTGGCTGTTATTCTCGGCTGCATGTCAGCTGCTATACTGTTGGCTGAAGCTACTTTGCTGCCAGGTGGTGTTGATTTATCACTTTTTTCCATTCTTGTAAAATCCGTCGGAAAGCAGGAGGTTCTAGTCCAGGTAAGAAATTGCGTGCTTCATTAAAAACTAAAATAAATGTATCACATGTTCAGTTTACAGGGAAGTTTTGTTACTTATGGGCTCTTGCTTTCTGCAATGTGTACTATATTGTGTTATTGGTGATAGCTTTGTAGTTTGTTTGCACACCAATCATGTGCATCCGTCATCCATTTGTTATTTAAACACATGCAGACGTACAAGTCACTATAGTTATTTCTAGGTGACTCAGTATATCAGGCCTTGCTATTCTTTTGCTCGGTTGACATTAGTTATATTTTATGCAGTATAAAATTTATATCTTAGTCAATGGAATGCCCTTGTCTGGGTCACCTAGCTGTACATTCATTGTGTAGCGTCAGCCTTATTCTGCATGATCTTACATACTTCCTATTTGTTTACAGGTTGCTGCATTTGTCCCTTTGATGTATATGTGTATATGCACATACTATTCGCTATTTCAGATTGGGATGTTAATGTTTTATTCTCTGACTCCACGGCAAACAAGTTCTGTCAGTTTGCTTATGATCTGTTCGTAAGTTCATACTGTTCTGCTTTTTTATGTTTTGTGTGCTTCCTGTCCAATTCGTTCAACTCATTCTGGGCTGTGCACCGAATGCTATTTTGCAGGATGGTTGCAAGATATGCACCTCCCATTTCTTATAATTTCCTGAATCTCATTCGCCTTGGTGGTAATGTTAAAACTACTTTTGAGAAGGTAATAGTTGGACAGTTTCTTCGTGTTATTTATGCTATGTGCTTCTGTTTCGTGAGGATGATATAGTTGACATTTGAAGATGGAATGCTTCCCAGTTTTTCAGTTTTGTTACACTGCTTATTGTTCACCAGATAAATAACACCTAGTTTATCTCTGAACGGACCATATGTTGGCATGTTGCAGAGAATGGGGAACATAGATGATGCAGTTCCTTTCTTTGGAAGACGCTTCAACAGGATCTACCCACTAATTATGGTTGTTTATACACTACTTGTTGCTAGTAACTTCTTTGGACGTGTGATTGACTATTTTGGAAGCTGGAAAATGTTTAAGTTCCAGCGTGAAGAAGAACATATGGATGGTTTTGATCCGTCTGGAATTATTATTCTGCAAAAAGGTTAGGACCGATTTGTGTGTGGGCATATCCTTCATTCTCTTTAGTATATCAGCATAGATTTTTCTATGGTGTATCTTTCATTTCTCAGTAGTGCATTGTTGTGTTCTTTTGTTTGCTTCTTTAGCTGCTTGTCCCTTCAGCTTTCACAGTTCCGCATGGATTTCAGTTTTCTTGTTTCCGCAGATGAAAGCATGTGTGATGCTGTTGCGAATGAACATATTGGGCTATCCGGCTTACAATAGAAATCTGATGATTTATCTGATCATTATTATAGAATCTTTTGTATATTCATTGCAAATTGTTGTGGAATGCTGTCTTTGTTATTTTCAAAAACATGTTCCGCCTAAGCGGAGTTTACTTTCTTTGCAGAGAGATCTTGGATTGAGCAAGGATATAAAGTTGGCGAGCAGGTTATTCCATTGGCAAGATTCAATGGCGCGATTACAGATGTTGAATCTGGAAAGGTACCATTGATGTTGTAGCATAATTACCATATTTTCCCAATCTTATTAGTTATATGTCTATGTTCTGTTTGAAAGGTTTAGTCTTTTTATCTCCTTGTTATGTCATACACAGATTGAAGATACAGTGGAGATGAAAGCCGGGACAACTTCTTCGAGAGTTGATGGAAGAGCCGGTCAATCAAAATATATTCACAACAGGGAAATGATTTCCACCAAGTATTCATCTGTTAGAGATCAGAGTCGGCAGGCAACAAAGCCAGTGAAAAAGGAAACAGTGTCAGCATCTGTATCTCTGCTTGGAGAAGGGAATCCTGAAAATCGCTCGGCTGCTGGAATCTCCCAAACATGGGCTTCAATGAAGAATGGTTTTCAGAACTTCAAAGCGAATATGGGTGCCAAGAAGTTCACTCCTTTGCGCCAGGATCCAGGATTTGCTCCTCATTCGAACGCCTCCTCGCCCGAATCTCTCGATGACATCTTCCAAAGGATAAAACAGCGCCCTGCAGAATCACCCGTAGATTACCTTGACGATGACGACGACGATGACAATACCGGAGACATGGATCCTCCGTTTGCAGGATCGAGAAGATAGGCCGTGTTTTCCCCCTTAGAAGTTAGAACATTGAACTCTGGGAATCAAAAGGATTTGGTAGCATTAGATGCAGAATAGAAGATACAGGATGTATAGATCAGATGATGGTTTTGGTGTGCTTCGAGGAAGCTCAGAGACGCCCTTGCCCATCTGGAAAGGTGCAGACGTGAATGAAAGCACGTGACATGATGACACAGGCCCTGCAGAAAGGACAGCGGATTCTCCCCAACAAGAGATCATGGGAGCGTGACCGTATCACACTTTTCTGCTTTACACACATTGCGGGAGTAGGCACTGCTGACGTGTTATTTTACTTGTTATTAAATGTTGAAATCTGTATTGAACATAAACGAATTCATACTCGAAGCTGACGAGTGTAGGCTGTAAAGTTGGTATGCATTATGTGATGTGCGTTGAAAACATGCGGCCGATACTAAATGGAAAAAAAATTGAAGGTCACAAGTCTCTTGTGTGGGCGAACATCTGACTTTATATTACAGTATTTTGCCGTATATCTTCACCATCTGAACATCTGAGTTTAGTTTACCACTAGGTGCTTGCAATGGGCTACGGAGGTAACTAACACCAGTTAAACGTCCGCAAATATTCAGTGAAAGTCAAGTTATGGAAGTAACGGATGAGAACCAAGTAAAATTGTTGTCTGGAAGTTT
>NC_041390.1:563817658-563833651 GCF_002162155.2 Triticum dicoccoides | reverse complement strand
GTGTTCGACAAATAGTTAAAAATTCAAGGTCAAAATTAATTTCAGTTGCAGGGTATCAACAAAAGTAAATTATTATTATTTTTTGCGAAAAAACTTCTGATATGTTCATCTTTAAATATGGCAGTACAACGAACACTAGAAATAATAAAAATTACATCCAGATTCATAAACCAGCTAGCGACGACTACAAGCACTGAAATGAGCCGTAGGCACGCCACCGTCATCGCCCTCCATTGCCGGAGTCGGGCATAACTTATTGTAGTAGACAATCGCGAAGTCGTCGTGCTAAGGCCCCATAGAACCAACGCACCAGAACAACAACCGCCGCCGATAAAGAATAGCGTAGATAAGAAGGATCCAATCCAAAGACACACGAATAAAGACGAACAGCGACGAGATCCGAGCAAATCCACCGAAGATAGATCTGCCAGAGACACACCTCCACACGCCCACCAATGATGCTAGACGCACCGCCGAAACAGGGGCTAGGCGGGGAGACTTTTATTCCATCTTCAGAGAGCCGCCGCCGTCTCGCCTTTCTAAGCAGGATACAAACCCTAACAAAACTGAAACGAACGACTAAAATCAGAGCCTTCCCGCCGGCCATTGCCAGGATCCACCGTGCCCCTATGACCCTAGGGCCACCGGAGACGAGGCGGACCCGCGATGGCGCTGGCGAGAGGCAGGAACATTAGCTTTTTTTGGAGGAGGAGGCGACAGCTGTTTATCATCACGTATGAAAAAGTAAATTAAATCAACAATATATACTTGGCTTCCTATTACCTTATAAGATGAATATAGTCCAAACTTCAAGTTCAATATGTGTATAGCACATAACCTTTCTAACGTAAATTAAAATTTGAGAGTTTTGGCGAACTTCCAAACGAAATTTCCATGCACCTTGATTTCTGTTAAGAATAATTAACCCATCATTAATTATGGGATAATCCCCACTCTTCCCGCACGGGCAGTTCCAACTGATGGAGCGGTTTTCTCCCTAGAGCGTTGCAACCTTTGGAGCCAACCTTTCAGGACTAGTCGCCCCCTTTGGAGATGCCTGTTGAGATTGTATATAAACCCATATCATCTATCAATAAAGGGTCACTTGATTCTCTATCGCTTGTCTCTTGATTACATTTAACACGTTATCAGCACGCTCTTCGGCGAGAGCAATTCCGACGAGAAGACAAGGAGAACAGGGAAAAGGTGAGAAACGGAACCATGCCTCGAGTTCCGATGTCCCTGTTTCTTCGCCTTCTTCGCGCCGATGGCCGTGGCCGCTGCTTCCAGCATCATGTGCGCGACCTCCGCCGTTTCCGGCGTGGAGGTTGGAACCAGCGCCGCCAGGACCTCCGTCACAACCACCGGAACGGCGTGGAGCCGTCGAACCAGCCCGTGCAGCCATCTGCGCCTCTGCAGCCCGATGTGCCCGCCTGACTTCTGGCCGGTCCAGTTGCACCAAGGCTCGAGGCCGATGGGGGCATCGACCAGGCGCTGGCGGCGGGTGCTCGGTGCATGGCTGGGTACTATGCCCCCTGCATCAGTACGACTTTCCCGTCATGGATCCGCCGCTGCAGCCTCCGACCCCAGCGGTTGTTGAAGCAGAAGCCGGCGCGCCGCTCCAGAGGTTGCCGACGGTCGCGCGTGTCCCGGGCGACGCTGCCGCGCTGCCGCGCCTGCCGTCCCTGACTCCGTCGAACGGCCACTCCGGCCGTTCCGGCTCACGGAGCCCCGCGGCACTCGGGCTCGCAAACGGCATCGCGTCCGGCCCCCTCGCCCTCATGCTGCGCCCGCCCGCGCCCGTCCGCGCCGAGGCCTTGCCCTCGCGCGCTGCGCCCGCCTGCGCCTCGCCGTGGCCGCGCCGCTTTAAGGCCTGCATCTCACCAGTGAGGATTCTCCAATGGTGACGCCCGCGAGAGCGACCACACGGCGCTGCTCCCCACCCCGCGGATTCGTCGGCGCGGTCCGCGGTGGCCAACATCGTGGTGTCCCTCCGGCATGGCTCGAACCATCCAGGCGGTGGTTCTGTGAAGCAAATGGGAAGCAAATCGATTGATGTGTGCCCACGTAGGTAATCACGATGGAGAACCTTATCTCTTCGTCTCTTTACACTAAGGTCCATGCAGTTACTAGAATTAGCAAAACAGTCTGATTCAGTGGTCCAGGCTAATATTTGCACATCATCCTTCAATTTCAGGGGTTCTGCAAATTGGTCCTGTTAACAGTGCTATTTACTAGCGTTGATCTATTTTGACCCTGTTATTTCCAGTATTTGTCTTAAATACGGTGTTTCTGTAGAGTACCTTGTATTCCAGAACGTGATGTAATATATTTCCATGTTTCTTACACGTTGACATTCATTACATCTATTATTTGCAATTGAGATTTGTTTTTATCTCTTGCAAAGATAAATTTAGTACCTCTGGAGTACTGATTTGCAATTGAGATTTTTCTTCTCTCGCAAAACAATCTCATTGCGGTTGAGATTAATTTTCTCTCGCAAAATATTAATTCACTTTGTTGAATTATCTTGCAACTTGATACAACATCATCTCATTTAATTTGAGGTCTATACAATTCAAGTTTTTCACTTGAGGATCAAGTTTGCAACATCATTATTATCCACTACATTAGTAGTGTATATCTGTAGTGTACCTTGTACTTCAGAATAAACTATGATGTAATATATTTCCATGTTATTCTACATGTTGAAATTACTTACATCTACTATTTGCAATTGAGATTTTCAATTTCTTGCAAAATAAAAATCAATTCATCTTATTGAGCCTTTTTGGCTTAATACGAGCAAGAATTGATAGGCAAAATTCTTAGTGATCTCTTCAAATTGATGTATTGGGATCACAAGGTAGTGTGTAGATCTACTGCTCTGTAGATTATCACCACTACTTTTTAAGCCAACATTTCGTCATATTTGACATTATGATTGCTCAACATTATGATCTCCCTTGCATTTTATTAGGTTATGACATGAGGTACTAGAAGTATGTACTGATTTCATCAGGTTATACTCTCTAGTGGTGAGAGATGGACCCCAAAATTTATTTTGGGAAGTATCTACAAGGTGTCATGCTTAGTCATGCTTAACGATTTGAAGTTCACACTAAATGTTTCAAGCTAACTCCTTGAAATATCCATTAATTTTGCAAATTCATTACAACACTAACCATGATGGTCTTTAATTTACTGATAGTAAATTAATTATCTCTGGTAACCGATGGCTAGAGAATTTGAGGCATTCGTCCTCAATGGCCACCACTGCCCTATCCGGGCCATGGATATCATGATCGCTCTTGTGTCCCGTGGGATATTGTGTGGAATCCTGGATTTACCTCTGGTCAGGATCACACCGCTAACAGAGAAATGGTGTCTTATATATCATAAGGCATTAGATTCAGATCTCGGCATCTGATTATTTTGTATCAGCAATTCCTGGGATACAATGAACCTCAAGGGCAAATGTTTGAATCTTACTTCAACCTTCAATCCGACATCACCAGCTGTGACGGGACCCTATGGGCACAGAGAATGTGATGGTTGAATATGCCTCAACCGACATGTTTGGACTATGAATAGTCTTTCAATCTCCTGAGTGGTCAATATAATTAATGTCCAATTACGATGTTGTAACAACAACATAAGTATTGTTGTCATCATATATTGTATATCACAATATGTTATATCAGCACTTTGATACAAATTCATTTGTATGTATTCTATATATCCGACAGTGATTTTCTTGAGAATCTTCATGTCTATATATAGATTTCTAGGGAGTCAATCCAATTAAAAATGATATGTGCCTTGTGGACATATGCACCACAAACTCTATACTCAGGGAAGTCCAATGTTTCCACTCTCATTGAGAGAAAGGAGATATTTTAAAATCGCTAGATGCGATTAGGTATTTGTTGGATCAACTCGAGTCATATTTACTATCCCTGTGGGTACTCGAGTAACGTCGGGATGCTTCATTGCTTCCCAAGTTTAACTCGTACCCTACTAAGCTATAGATATATTCATCAAAATGGTTTCCATAGCGAAACTTATGCTGACAAGAAAGAGAAATAACTTTTTTTACCATATGCAACGGATATGGCAAGCACATTCTCTATGTATCATCTGGATTGTACTACACATACGACACAACCCATAGCACATGTTGCGTACAAGATAGTTTTCCAGAGTGTCTTGTACATGAAAAACTTGGCATACTCACCTTGGTCATCGAGACATCGGGTTGAAACCGAAACTATCAGCAATTCCAATAGTTTATGATTATTATGATGCTAAATTCTAATAGCATTTGGATTTTATGTGCACTACAAGTGACACAGGGAAGCTAATTTTAAGGCCCACACACCTTATAGTCTACGCTGAACCACTCAGACTCCTTGGATGCATCAAGTCAAGGTAAGTGGCTCTTCCCATCCATTGACTAGACTATTCAGGTATTCCATGGTTCTAAAAGACATATCTACATGATGGTCTTAAGTGTGTGCTTTATTCACACGAAACCATTGTCTCATTATCCTGACATCAATTTCAAGCAAATCGAATGGATAACATTGCAAAATTCTCCTTGAGTGCCTTCTCTATGGCCCTTGGATTGAAGTTTAGCAATTTGTCCTAATGTCTAGACTCAAAATGGTTTGGTAGAATCCTATCCAAAGAGTTAAGCTTATTGCATTATCTTTACTTTGGAATTGCAATTTACCAACTTTACGTTGGAGTCATGCAGTTTTACACACTCATGACAGAACTGTATAATATTATTCCCCTCTATTTTTGATATGTGGATATCTACCAAGTATTTTCTATCTGCGGTAATTCGGTTGCATACCAATATCACCACCCGACATACATCATTGGCCCCTCAACATATAGTTGGGATCTATGTGAGGAATATTTCCACGCATTAGGGGGAGATTTTAAGTACCATAAAGAATGCCAGGAAATTAGTGGAATGTTCAACACATTTCTGCCTCAAATCCACATAGTCAAAAATCTGAACCATGCGTTCAAAAGATTTGCAACTCATTGCAAATAACCTGCCACATTCATCTACAATCCTGAAAAATATGTCGGAAAGAGTGGAGGTACCAACTAAAACCACTCAATTCCCCGTTCAAAGCAACATGGGGAGAAGTACGACAATAGTACATCAGGATTCAGCTTCTCGCAAGTAAGGATATCAAGGCCTGTAAATCAGTAAATGCAAGTCAACTTCACGTTGACAGACATCTAATGGGTAGTATACACCCAGTGGACGGAAAACCTCCACCAACCTAGGTCATAGTGCACACAATGACTGGGACATCGGAATACCCGACTCAATCGCATTGGAAAATTGCGAGCAGTCACTATGGGTAACGATATTTCCATAAACTATATATTGATATATAGATTCTGGAGAATCATATTACCGGAAGTCTACAATTGTCGACATACATTTCTCAACTAGATTGAAAAACTTTTCAAGTGATTCAGATCCAATGACCATGGCCATGGCAAAGTGTGAGCAACACTTGGACTGAACTCAAGTAAAGGGTATAATCTAGGTAGAAATGATCTTGCTCAACAATCGTAAGGTATTCATAAGCAATATCTACACCAGTTTTCTTCTGGAAACAGAATTGAGAACAACGAGGTGGTGAAACAAAGAGCAAGTATTGTAGCACAAGGGTTCACGCAGATACCCAACTATTCTCTAGAGGTGGAATGTCTTTTCGATAACTTTATCATTAGCAGTACAAAATCATCTATCTCTGCAGTTGATAGATGCAGTGATTACATATCCATGTGGATCACTAGATTCAGACATATATGATTGATTCCCGATGGAATCTCAATTCTGAATCAAAATACAAAATGCAACATATATTGTGTAAAATCAGTAAGTCACCATACGACTTATTGTTGTCGGTACATTTGGTACGACCGACGTAGTGAGTTCCTTATTCACAAGGATTACTCCTACAATGATGATTATCCATGTTTGTGGGTCTACAATGATGACACATGTGATCATCTAAATGACGAAGTTTAAAATGAAGGATTTGGGTAAACCAAAATACCGCTCGTTACTACGCTTGAGCACCTTCGTTCATACATTATGGTATACTATGTTGTCTATATCCAAATATATTGGAGAAATTCATTGTGGACAAATCTTATCCATCCATAACTCTCATGGTAGTTCATTCTCTAGACGTAGAGAAAGATCTATATAGACCAAGAGATAATGGAAATGAGATATTGGGACTGAATGTTCCATAATGCAATTGGATCCACCAAACAAAACTGGTTGGTACTCAAGAATATCTTTCGATATCTCCAAGGCATTAAACATCTTGTCCTGGTTTTTCAGTTTCATAAAAATGTGAACACCGATATAATTGGATACATCGATCAGATCCCCACTATGTCAGATCGTAGACAAGTTTAGTCTTCCTACTACGTGTGGTAGCCCTCTCATGAAGAGTCTTCAAAACAAACCTCGTGGCTACATCCACCAAGCATTATCTCAAAGATAATGTTGCTTGTGTTGCCCGGATGCAAACAGATTACATAATAAGCAATATCCCTATATTGCATATCTTGCAAGTCCAATCATGTGACTGAGTTGTTTACCAAGTCTCTACCAACTTCTACATGCCATAAATACGTTCATGAAATTGGTATGTGATGTCTTTGGAATTTGCAAGAATCAGGGGGAGTATCTTCCTGAATTGTTCATGTTAAATGCATCATATTATACCCTTTTTCCTTTCATGAGTTTACTATACAGGTTTTCATAAAGGTTTTTAATGAGGTAATATCAACATGAGATCATATGTCATACTTTTCGTTTTCCCCACCGGGTTTTTTAGAAAAGTATACACGACATATTTATTGTCCTCTAAACTCTATGGGTTTTCTCGTATTGAGTTAAAGGAGACAATAACCATTATATGTTGCATCATTTTCTCCTTATTTTTCCCATTGGGTTTAAAGAAGTTTTAGCAACATATCAAACACTATACTCCTCACAATTTTTCCCACAGGGTTTTTGGAGAACTTAATCAAGGTGATGGATCCTTATGCAGTCAAGCGGTGATTAGGGGGAGTGTTAAGAATAATTAACCCATCATTAATTATGGGATAATCCCCACTCTTCCCGCACGGGCAGTTCCAACCGATGGAGCAGTTTTCTCCCTAGAGCGTTGCAACCTTTGGAGCCAACCTTTCAGGAATAGTCGCCCCCTTTGGAGACGCCTGTTGAGATTGTATATAAACTCATATCATCTATCAATAAAGGGTCACTTGATTCTCTATCGCTTGTCTCTTGATTACATTTAACAATTTCTATCTGATACTTTCTCCTCAACCCTCTTGTTTGTGGAGTTGTGAGGAGTGCATGATTTCTCGTTCAACACATTTTACATATGACATAGCTCCCGCTCCTATACGTCCGACAACGCCCGCTCACCCCTCATTTTCTTCACGTCCACAACCGTCTCCTTCATTCAAACCTCCAAATCCATAAAATCACATGCATCGTGAATCAACATAACATAGCTAAATTGAACACATATCATAGGGTCCGATAGCATGAGACGTAGCAAGTTCATCTACAACCGGACGCAAACAAGTTCACAATATAAAGATAGTTGGACCAACTAGCTATGATCTACGACAAACATGACTAATAAGCATAGATAGTAGGCATCAAAGTTCACCACTTCCTCATCGGGCCCTCCCCGTTGGCGTCTCTCGAGCGAAGGAAGTAGGCACCAAAGTCCTTGCAGTACGCATTAGTGGCCGGAGGGGTGTCATCGTCATTGGAGGTGCTGGAGGATGAGGAGGGCAAGCCGTTTGGACTCCTCGATGCCTAGCCGCAATGCCTTGGCATTTTTGCTGCTGCGGAGGCGGGTGCCCATCTCGGTCGTGGTCAACGATCGGCGAATGGCATTACGGACGAGCTCCTCCACCAAGTCGGAGGGCAGGGCAACGATGCGGAACTGCACGACCTGCAGTCCGACAGGCAAGATCCGACCCGGACCGCCTGTCTCTCCCGACAATTTTTCCGTACCTCCGACTCCATGAGCCGCGACCGTGGGCTCAATGGTACCGGCATGAGCAACCAACGTTGCCCGAGAGGAGTAGGGGCCGGAGGTGACGGGTGCCACTGCTCGCACCGCTGCCTCACCAGGGAGGGCACGAACCGCGACAGGCCGGTGCGGTCGGGTGCGGAGCTTGAGCTGCCACCCCTGTCCATCTATGCCTGGTGGAGGGAAACAAGGATGGCAAGCTCCTCGTCCGACTCCGTCACGAGGGCGTCCCAATCGATGTGGTCAGCTTTAGACGAGGAGCCGCTGCCGGATCCTTCCATGGTTATGACGGACGACGCGAGGGAAGGGGAGCGGACGGGGAAAGGAATAGACGAGGAGAGGAAAGTAAAAGCTGAATGGGCGGGAAGAGTGTTTAGGATTTGGTCCAAGATGATGTTACACTGGTCGATATAACGTGGCGGCTGTGTCCGACCGCCTCACATTAGCGGTGCCAGATAATTTGGATATTTAAGTTGTGTTTTAGGTATTCGGCTTGGTGGCTAATTTTGGTTCGAAAGTGTTCGGGCAGACGACATTAGGGGAGGGGGCGGCTACAAATGTTCCTATTGGGATCTTTTTTGCTTACCACGTGATTTTTTTTAGAACACAATGACGCATACACTCATGTATACATGCATACACTTATCCTTATAAACATGACACACACATACTATCTCTGTGAGCATCTCTGAGAGACTGAGCCGACATGTTATTTTAAGATTGGCGAAGTCACTGTTAAAATAAATCCGAGGCACTCCGTCGATCTACCGAGGACCAAGCAATCACACAAGACACGACACCGAGATTTGTTAACGAGGTTCACCATCATGGCTACGTCCCCGGGGCCTGACTACGGGCGCTCCTCCCCATGACACCGCTACAATACCGCACCCCGGCCGCCCGGGCGCCGGCACACGCCGCCGGCTCCCCCGCGTGCCAGTGCTATTATGTTGGCATAGGTTACATCGTGTGTCTACCCCCGATATATATGAGAGGCCTAGGATACAGGTGTCCTACTAGGACACAACTCCTACCCTGTCTACACACAGTCCAAACCCAAGTCCAACTGTAACCTACCTTGTACAATAATATTCGACACAATTCTAACAAACTTCACCTTGGCGAATATTCTCCACCACCTTGGATTCATCTATGCGTCGAACCTCCGTGTACATTGGACTTGAGATACGCCATGAGCACCGCTGCTACTCCCAGACTCCATGTGACTCCACCTGTAACTGTAGTCCTTTCTCGTCTTCTTCACAGTCAACACTCGAGCAAAATTAAGTTTCTCATTATTCTACCTTGTGCTTCCAACTTCCGGAGTATTCATCCACGGCATCACACGCTGATCACTGACCTGCGTGAAAGCGAACAACTCACATATTGGATGTCACACGTAAGAGCTACCTGAACTCAACATCAGCGCTCCTTTCTTGACCACTTGTCTGAAACTTGATGGAATCTCACTGTTGCTTGTAGTCATCCCGAGTCAAATTCGCAGTTGTCTCACCCTTTTTTTCCCGGATAGTCTCTGACATGTCCCATAGCTATAACACTCCGCCTCCTTCTGCCTTGTCATCCGCACTTTGCCATGTGCACTGAACACAACAGAATATATGGCCATGTACTCTCTCAGCTTTTGACAATTTTAAACTCTCCGCCACTTTCTCAGATTCTTCATGGTCAACTTCTGTCCATCTTCCGGCACCAATAGACCCAGTCACCAACTTGAATCCGGTACTCGTCAACACTGCTTCAACACCCCTGCACAATTTGTCTGACCACATGTCTGACCACCAGTGCCTTGGCCTGTCGCCGTATCCCGTGCTTACCGCACGCCTCGCCGCTATCACCGCGTCGAGCCTCTGCTGTCCTGGTCGAGTCTCCCAAGGTCGCGAACCCACACCACTCAACCCCTACTGCAGAGAACCACCGATCATCACCGACCGATGCCGAGTATCATGCCTCCATCAAACCACTGGTACCCAATCCGATCCACGTGTCTCTCGCTATCCGCTGAAATAGGCTTCGACTCTCCGTTAACTTACGCCGTAGCCCCTCCATCAGCACAGAGTGTAGTCATCCGTCAGACTCCAGCTCCACCTTCAACATGACTCCATGGTGGTTGTACGTGCCACCCTCCCACGCCCTGTCGACTCCAAACTCTCGTGTGCACCGTCTTGAGTCAACCCTACGCAATAGTTTGTCGAAGCCGCACAAGCCCTCAAGCCTGCACCACGTGTTTCCACGCCCTAGAAGTCGGCCACCATCAGCATCACGCTCCTATGTCGTCGTCGCTGAAATCACCGCCGTCTTCTGCATTGACCGCCATCTCTGTCGATCCTTAGACAGTCCAGTCCGACCCAGTCGAAATTAACCGACTGCAATCATGCTCCATCCAACGTCGTGTCCGCCTGCACATCTCCGTGCCTTGCTTGACGCCCTGTGTATGCATGATCCTTGCATGACATGCTCCAAGCTTTCAGATCATCCTCCGCAAATCCTATATCACCTGATCATCGGCTTCCGTGTAAACCGGCTTGCTTCTGCAACTTATTCAAGCATCTGTACTGTACTAATCCACCCAAGAAAATCTCCTTTGGTCTCACGTGGTGCTGCACCTTTTGTACAACCATCGATGCTTCTTGATAGATTGCCTTAAGCCAAACGCCTCTTTCAATGTATCAGCCGTCTTGTGATTTTTGTTCGCTGGATTTATCTGATTCTTGCCTCTACACACATGCCCTTTTTTTTCACCAAACAAATCTCTGTCTGATCCGGCACAGCACGACAAACATCCCATCAACCTGCTCAGCTTTCCTTGCGCTGGCTACGCATGCACACGTGACACGCTTGAACACCCACAAGCCTCCAACCTACCAGCGCCTGGGCCTAGCCGCTAGCTCTGCCGGCTCTTCCTACTTCAACCCACCAGCCGGCCTTGCCAGCTTGGGCCTCGCCTTGGAGCCGGCTCTCGCTCACGCGACGGTACGCGCGCCGCACTGATTGATCCGATTCCGCCGGCCGCCGCCTGCATCTGACCTGCTTCTCGCTGCCTGACATCGATCCTTTGCTTCGCCGAGATCCCGTAACTTCTGATTTCCAACGACGCACCAATCCATCGTCACCGGCAGCTCCTCTAAATCAACACCTTGACCTCTAAATAACCTAGCTCATGATACCACTTGTTAAAATAAATTTGAGGCACTCCGTCGATCTACCGAGGACCAAGCAATCACACAAGACACGACACCGAGATTTGTTAACGAGGTTCACCATCATGGCTACGTCCCCGGGGCTTGACTACGGGCGCTCCTCCCCATGACACCGCTACAATACCGCACCCCGGCCGCCGGCACACGCCGCCGGCTCTCCCGCGTGCCCGTGCTATTATGTTGGCATAGGTTACATCGTGTGTCTACCCCCGATATATATGAGAGGCCTAGGATACAGGTGTCCTACTAGGACACAACTTCTACCTTGTCACACAGTCCAAAACCAAATCCAACTGTAACCTACCTTATACAATAATATTCAACACAATTCTAACAGTCACCACAAACACCTCGTAGTCGACGAGAACGTCTCCTTCCACTGAGCGCGCATCGCCGGAAATCCTAAAATAAATTCAGAATAATACAAGCACCATGACTTAAACTCTTGCGTGCTGAGGTCTATTTGTGTGAATACGGTGCATGAGGTGGGTCTAGAATTTGTGTAATCGTATAGCTAAAATATCGAAAAATAACTTTGTCATACACCAAATCAAACCTTAACACAAGTCATGTTAATTTTTTGAAATTATGTACAGATCATGGATCTAATCAACTGTAAAGGTTCGCTGTCCAGAGTCAAAGGACCGAAACCAAAACCAAGAAATGGTCACGCACAAGAGACAGAACTAGCTAGATTTGACGAAACAACTTAGAATATAATCCACTTCGTGGCATCGGCGCTGCTCGCGTCGGCGGCCTTCGTCGTCCTGGAATGCACGAGCGAGCACCCATCGACGGCCTTCTTGCCCCCGGTCGCCGCGCGCAGCAGCTTCGCCCAGAAGCCTGTCGCCGGCCTCTCCCTCCTCCTTCTCATCACCAGCACCACCTCGTCGCCGTCCACGGCCACCACCCGCTCGTGGCGCATCAGCAGCGACGGCCTCGCGGCGCGCTTGATCTCCCGGTGGAACCCGGGGCTCGCGGACCCCGACGACGCGCCGGTGGACGCCTCCGTGGACGACGCCTCCGAGTCCGAGTCCGAGTCCGAGCAGCAGGAGGAGGCCGCCTCCCGCGCGAGGACGGACGGCAGCGTCGCCGAGGGCGAGAGGCGGGACAGGCGCTCCCGCAGGCAGAGCGGGCACACCCCCGGCTCCCCCTGCCGCCGGTGCCGCCTGCACCGCGCGCCGTCGGCCTTGCTCAGCTTCTTGCCCATCACCCTCTGTGCCGCGCCAATAGGATGCTCAGGTGGAGAAGTAGTTGTCGTCGTTGCTTGTGCGTCTGGGCGTGTGGCGGTCTGAGCAGGGCTATATACGTGGGTCGCGCGGGGAGTTTCGTGGATGCTGCGCGGGAACCGTGGTGGAGTTGCGATGCGATCGGGACGGGAATGGGCTGGCTGGCTGGCTGGCCATGGCGTACGGACGGACGGAGCTTGGCTGGGTCCGGGCTGGCGGCGCGTGCGCGAGGGAGGGCCGGGCTGTTCCTCGCACCGGCAGCGGCAGCCATGCACGGCTTTGTTTTCTGTTCCTTTTTACTTTTGATTTTGAGCATTGTGCCTTTATCTTCGTTGTAAAAAATGAGTCTTTTTGGAAGCTTCCGGCCCGGGATGTGGGACTGCACGAGGGGGATATTCATTCGTATCCTTGGGTTTCACCGCGGGGAATTTTCGCTCCATTCTTCTCCCCTGTTGCTGGGCTGCTTTCGTTGAAATTATTTGGGTGTTTCGTCAGTGGCGGAACTAAGAATATTTGTGCACCGCAAAACCATGATGTCGATGGTTGAGTGTGTTCGTGCGCTGTTGCACTTGCACTGCACCTGCCAGCAGCAACCCGAAGAAACCGCCGGCGATAGAGACGCACAGTTCGCCCGGTTCAAAAAAAAGATAGAGACGCACAGTAGCTAGGAACATATGGAACGGACTTCGATGTCGATGGATTGAGCTGTGTTGTTTATTACTCCATCTGTAAACTAATATAAAAGCATTTAGATCATGAAAATAGTGATCTAAACATTTTTATATTAATTTACACAGGGAGTAATTTATAGTTTCAAGCCTTGAAAAATACTAGCACTACAGTTTTTTCTTTGCGGAAACGCGTAAGACCATGTATTATACATCACATGTCCTTATAAACATACCCTTACATAAGAAAAAAAAAGAAAGAATAAAAATACATTTAAAATCTTGAGGGTGCCGAACTCTTCTTACGTTTGCATCCATTGACAGTATGTCATCAGCATAGCTCGATGGTGCATCTGGGCCTTCGCCTCGGGGGAGCAAATATTTTTAAACCGAAGAGCTTGTAGAAGCAACAGCCGATAGGTTGTCAAATGCAGACTAGTAGACGCTGGTGGCAACAATCTGCCAAGTAAACCGTCTCCTCAAAGAAGAAGAAAAGCCTCGATAAGAGCATGTAGAAACCCCAAAGATCGCGAAGACCACAAAAGCCGCCCGAGTCCAGGCAGATCCACCAGAAACCTAATCCGACCGAATCCCGAAAGACCCGCCAAAGACACATCTTCCCATGCCTTCTGCCAGCGAAAAACACATCAGCGAAACGGGGATATGGCGGGAAGAACATTATTCCTACCCTGTTCGCTACCAAGATTCCGCATTTCTATGCAGACCCGGATTCGCAACATGCCAGTTATCCGGTATTTAAAAGGTTGCATTGTGGCAACATTGTCGCTTCATCGCCTCGCACCAAAGACGAAGAGTTCCTTAAGAAAATCTGAAAAAAGTCACGCATGTCGCTGTAGGGATATGATCTCAAGCTTGCCGTCATCTAGAACCGTGCATAGGCCAGACCATTAATGAACCTCTCCGCGCTGGATCCTCTGGCCACCGCGGGCTTCACCAATGCCGCTGTCGTGCACCCGCCGACTAAGGCCACCACTCGAGCACACACCTCCTTCGCCGTCCCACAACAACCTTCTAGCACCTCCATAGCGGGCCCCCTCGATCTAGACCTCCCTGCCACCGCCGCCTCGCCTATCATTGTAGTAGTACATTACATTTTACCTCGCTTTTGCTTTTTTTGAAACATCAGTACAGACACAAGCGCTCGTATACACGCGCATACACTTACCCTTATGAATGCACACACGCACACCCTATTCTTATGAGCATCTCCGAAAGACTGAGCCGGCATATCATCTTGAGATTTACGAAGTCATAGTAGGCGTCTCGTCGTCGACGGGAACGTCTCCTCCCACTGAATGCGTATCGCCGGAAATTCTAAAATAAATCCAGGAATAAATGCGAGCATCAGGATTTGAACCTTGATGGGTTGGGGATACCATAATCCCTCTAACCATCCAATCATAGGTTGGTTCGCTTTTATATTACAGGGCGTCGGAGACAGCGAGCGGCGGCAAATGTTTAAATTCGACCTGATCAAGTCATATGATGTTTCCTGTGGAATTGGTCTCTGTCAGCAGAGTACGTGCCACGGACCGCACACACGATTTGACAGCTTCCCTGGTTCATTGGAGGAGATCCTTTTCGGTTTCCTTTGTTTTGCCTTAGCTAGGCTGGACCGAGCGCCCAAAGAGAACCACCAAAGCTGCGCCGTCGGTCCAGGTTACATGCATGGACATGCCACATGCGAGCGCGCGAGACCAAAGTTCGTTTGCGCCTCCAACTAGTCTCTTTCCCCCCTCGTTCGCTTGCAAGGACAACAAATTTCACACCTCCTGGTTATAAATTTGGTCCCACATCCATCCACGGCACAGAGAAACCAGTCCGCGAACACGAATACGGAAGCCGGCCATCCAACACTACCTGTATATAAATTAAAATCGCATTTGAACAGATCAGATGAAAATTCATGCAAACCCGACGGGATTCATCAAAGTTTGGTTATAAAAAAACACAAATCGTCCTTACATAGCACACAAATAACTGTAGTACAACAATAGTTTAAATTCAACGAGATTAACCGGATATGCACCAAGTTTTTTCATGATCAGGTCATGTCATACCACACATACTGCCCCTTCAACCTAATCCCACAATGTATGTATCTAAATGGTCGCCTCCCTATCCCATGGTACATCGCGGCAACGTGTATAGCCTACATAATGTGTAGAACAACATTGAGTGATGAATGATTCAACTGACAAGTTGAGCAAGAAAAAGCAAAACTTATGATCTCCTGCGCTGCCGCGCGCAATGGCCACTTTGCCTCTAGCCTAGCAACCGCGTCATAAAACTTGGTGATGGTGGTGTGGATCGGTACTATCGATACGATATTGACCTCACATTGCGTTGTTGCATGATGTGCATGTCGTAGGGCGCAATGTGCTTTCGCGCGTGAAACGAATCATGCACACGCTGCAAGAAGATCCCCTTTTTGTGCTTGTCCACGAAATCCGCGGATACGGCCAACCACGCATCGCGCAACAACTCATCCTCTATGGTCGAGTATCCCGCCATCCTTCTTATACTCTAAAAAAAGACACGGCGTTCGAAAATTAGCTCAATGGCATTTGACCGAATATCTATCGGTCATGGTGTCTGTCATGGACATCGTCGATAGGGGAGGATGATTGTACTTGGCTATGGACGACTCCTGGGTGCATGACGTCGTCGTAAAAGTTGAGCAGATGCGTTGGTGCTGGTTGCAGGGGTCCGATAATGTGTGTGTAGCGGCCGGAGAGGTACAACA
>NC_041390.1:563724692-563817356 GCF_002162155.2 Triticum dicoccoides | reverse complement strand
GGAGGGAGGGAGGGAGGATTGTAAAAAAATGGGACTGGAAGGGGGAATTTAGTGGGCCGTGGGTGTCGGAGTCCTACGTGGGCTGGACTCCCGCAAAGCCTCATGCTTTCAATTTGCGGGAAAACGTGCGTCCGGACCGCTCGGCAAACTGATACAGGCATGCATTGGATGACAGAACACGTTCGGACTAGGTGGTCTAGAGGTATGCGGGCAGTTTGAAGATCGGCGTTGAAGATGCCCTGATAGGTTAAAAATGAGGGTGCAATATTTCTACTGAAGTTGGTGGGGTAAAAAGGAGAGTGCAATATTTGTACTGAAGTTGTTGGGGGTAAAAAAGAGAGTGCAATATTTCTACTGAAGTTGGTGGTCAGCGGTGGTTTGGCCTCACAGTTGCAGGCTTGCAGCTCGCACCGCCACGCACGCATCACTATCTAGCCTTGGATCGAATCGACTGGCATAGCAGTCAGCGCGTACGGACGGCGCGGTGCCTTACCCGCAAGCTGGCGGTGGGTCGAACGGCCGTACGGCGTCGACGACCGCGGAGCCACTCCCGTGTTTAAATACTGTTTGCTACTCGGTGACGCTGCCGCGTCGGTGCCGCCGTGGCGGCGCATTCGTCTACGAGTTCGGCAACGCGTCTACAACTTGCTTACATCGAGTCGCACTCACGCCAATGTGATCGGTCTCGCCATGTCAGTGTCCAACTGTCAAAGCCTCCTGGAACGCCGTGTCGCCGACGAGCAGGTTTTCTATGTGCTGCCCATGTTCACATAGCCTTGCCCATTGGCGCTCGTTTGAGATATTCCCTAGATTTATTTAAAAGAAAAACTCCAATGCCTAGTTTTGCCCCCCCCCCCTCCCTTTTTGAACTATACAAAAATCTATATTAATCAAGCACTATCATTGTAACCTCTCAAAGTACTATCCATAATCGCTAGATGGTTTGTTGATGTTACCATCGTCATTACTATTAGTTGCCCACCCGTGTCGATGAGGAACACGAGTATAACAAATTTAGGATTGCACAAAACTTAACATCACCAACCGTTGCTGGTGCAGAGCACCCCCATGAACACCACCATGGACTCTACACCAACACCCCAAGTGCCAAGAGGCTGGATGACTAGAGCACGCGCACGCATCATCAAAATCGAGGTGAATTCACTCCTCTTCGAACTCCATATGCATTTGAGTGAGACATGGCTACTACCTCAAGCCAGAATGCTATGCATGGTTAGGTGTGAAAAGCATGAAGGACGTGAGGCACAATGGAGACCGGGACGGAGGCACGGAGCGCAAGGACAAAGGCTTGAAGACAAGAGCAACCAAAGAAAATCTTCCAAACCGGACTATTGCAATTGCTCTCTTCTCTCTATTCCTTGTATCTCCTCTTTGAGGAACAAAAACCCTAGTGGAAAAAGGATTCCACTTGGATCTTCAAGGCCTCCTTCAGGAGAAGGATTCCCCAAGTGAATCACCAAGACCTTCATCAACCCTAGTGGATTGGAGAAGACTACCCTCAAGACCTCATCCTCCTTTGT
Organism: Triticum dicoccoides; assembly: GCF_002162155.2. NCBI lineage: Eukaryota > Viridiplantae > Streptophyta > Magnoliopsida > Poales > Poaceae > Triticum > Triticum dicoccoides. Next base: position 563,815,815 of record NC_041390.1, on the reverse strand, counting down.
GGGAGTGGAAAGAACTACCCTAGCTACTTATCTTGCTCTAGTTATTTATGGATCTTGTGTATCTTGTGTGGATTTATGGACAAAGAGCATGTGTTATCGAATCTTGTCTTTGAGTGTTTGTCCCCTTTGATTCTTGAGTGTTCCTCTTGGTCAGCCTATAAGTTGTGAAAGATTGGGCAACCTAGGGCTTGGCCCCTACATCAACTGCCCAAGTGTCAGGATACAAATTTAATTGATATCACAAGTAAATATAAAAGCACCTCCAAAATATAATACAATACATAGCGAAATAAAATAAAACTGACTAAGATATTTACATCACCATGTATGACAAATTTCCTTAAACCCACCATTAACTTCAAGATGAAACAAATGTATTGTTGTCACCTTTCACATGCATACATATGCTAGTGTACTATCGTATTTCTTCATAATACTCGCATTCTATTCACACCGAGGAAGAGAACATCAAGTATCACATGCACCTCTATACCCATGTACTATTGTGAAAGGTTGTTGGGATCAGGTTCTCCATCATGCTTGTAGTGATCATTACTTCGAAGAATTTCTGCACACCGCAATTGATTGACACGATGAAGCCGCCTTCAAGTAGGACACATAACATGGACTGGAAGTAGCTTTTGCCGCCCAAATAGTTGCTCGTGACGCCTAAGCTGGCATGACCGATGGAGCGTAATCATCCATGCCCTCCTAAGACAGTTGGAAGCAATAGTAGTTTGGCCCCGACAGTGAAGGCATGGGCGAACGTGGCCACTTCTAGCACATGTAGCTTCTTCCCTCTATCTTTATGCACGTAGACGACCAACATTCTATGATGGCAATAGTGTAGACTCCGACAACAAGAGCTGAAACGCTACATAGGAACATCGCTTGGAAATTGAGCGGACAACTTAGTCCGACCATGATGGAGGAGACCGTCATACGGGGTAGAGCTAGTCTTAACATTTTGGCGGCCCTACTGCGAATTTACAATTTACATGTGATTATATGATACAAATGATGATTATAAGGTGCATGTATGGAACGTCAAATAACTATTGAAAAAACTAGTATGGTGTTGTGCATGGGAGGGGGGCAAGTGTCCCCCTAATATAAGGTATTAGTTATCCATTAGAAAATCATCTTTTATTTAGTGTTAATGTCATGTTCTGCAGAAGACATTTTCAATAATGTATTTGTTGGCATGGTCTAGGATCATCTCTGTCACGCGATCGTGGATGGCGCTCTGCCTAGCCACTGTGCACGCACCTCACCCACAAATTGCTCCTTATATGTTGGAAAAATTTATGTGGTTGGCCTGTATGAATGTGAGTTACTTAGGGCATCTCCAACGCCAAGCCGCAAATATCTCCGGCATATGTCCGGACGTGGTCCATGGACATGATGCGGGCGGAAGCCATCCAATGCTAATCACAAAGTATCTGGTTGGGAGGGGAAAACATAAGTGGGGACTATGCATTTGATAGGATATTTATGGTTTAGTGTCCCATTGGAAGGAGAGAGGAGAGGGGGGCCATGCATGTGAGGTTAGGGACCATGCATGTGATTGGTCAACTGCATGTCCGGCCTAGGATTTTCATTTGGCTCGGCGGACCTCCTCTCCGGAGGCCGCCGATGTGACATCATCTCCAACTGACTCCCTCCTCTACTCTGCAGAAGCTTTGTCTTTTCCCTCTGTTTCCTTAATCACATGTGTAATGACCCCATACCCATCTAGCACTGTTTCCACTCTACCCATACATACTCGCTTGGAAGAAACATCACCATACAACATTCTTTCATAGCTATCCATGTCTCTCTCAAACGAAAACTCAACTTCACTTCCTGTAGGTGGAGCGCCAAAAGGGTTTGTTCTTTTTTTACCTATACTTTTCTTACTCGCATCTTCTAAGCACACGTTACCTTCCTTCTTCTTACCTTGCCTGCCCTTCCTGTTTACCCTGGGCTGCATGGGATTCTTTTCTGCGCTAAACACAAAAGCACTAGCATCTTTGGCCTTTGCTGCAGCAAGCCTGGCTGCCACTGCCCCGGATAGGGCCTCCAGTACACCCGGCTTGAAAAGCATGTGATTTGCCTCCACAGCAGTTGGAGATATGTTGATCTGGCTCGTCTCTCCCAACCTTTGTAACCCCTGGCTCTCATGCCCAGCCGGGTGCTGCTCGTGACCAGCATCCAATGTCCTGGAGGGAGATGAATCCTCCAACAGCCTCATATCCTGGCCCTCCTGGCCAGACAGCGCACCTGACAGGGTAGAACACCTTGCCGCAAACCCCTGGCCCTCCTGGCCAGCGGGGTAAACAGCAGCCTCCAGCGCCTAAGGTGTGCTAGCGCCCCCCATCTGCAGCAGGGTCTGGCCCTCCTGGCCTTTCTGCACACCCGGACGGGTGTACTCCTTTGCCACCAGCCCAAGACCCTCCTGGCCTAGGCTAGTAGGGGTAGTCGAGGCCGCCATCCGATCCTCCTGATCGAAAGCAGCGCCATGAGGAACCATTAGAGGAGCCCCCGGAGCACGGTCCTCCTGACCGAGCATGGGCCCCCCTGGGTTGGTCCCCCATCAGCATGGTTGTCGTCGTCGTGGACGCCGCAGCATCCTTGTCCACCACCGTGAGGTCCCTCACAGCTTTAGTCACCTTTACCACCATGCCCTCTGAAGACTTGGAGGTGTTGCTGCTTCTAGAGCTAGCGAACATGAGAGCTTTTTTACCTGACACTTGATCTTTCCAGTATGCTTCTACACTAAGGTTTTTTGGAAACCTAGCTACTCTTTTCTCTTTTGGAATACCACAGTAACGCTCAGACGTATGACCTACAAGCCCACAACATTCACAATACAAAGGTAATTTCTCATATCTAACATCATATGTCTCTATCTCTTTACTACCCAACGGAGTGAACTCTACTGATTTCTTGAGAGGTTCATGAAGTGGAATTTCCACACGAGCCCTCAAGTACTTTTCTACGATCATGTGGTTCCGGTGGGAGACCTTGATCACCTCACCAATTTGATCCCCTAGTTTCCAGCCCATATCTTCAATTTTTAGCTCGAAAGGAAGATCACGAACCTGGTCCCAGATGGCCATCACACCCAGGTCAACATCCGTCGGGTTACCCTTGCCATTGAACTCAGCAAGGATGATTCCATCCCGCTTATAGTTCCATGGCTGGGCCTTCAAAACGAAGCAGCGAACCGATTCGGTGGTGAAGTTGAGGATGAACCTCCCATCATCGTTGTCCACCTCTTGAATGGTGATCCCTCCTTGCCGCTTTCATGCCGTAGCACGGAGTTCATCGACGATGATCTGAGGATGCACTTGGAAGGGCGACAACAATCGCCCCACCACCAGTGACCCACTGACCGCCTTCCTCGTTGCCTCCAAATCAATGATCAGAGGGGAGCCATCACCCCTAGGGCGTCTCGCCTCTGCCTTCCCCTTGGAAACAGGGGTCCAAGGCAGAGCATGATCAGCACCCTCAGAAGGGATCTTTGGTGTGCTAAGCCCCCCAGCCGTAGCCATCCCTCCTCCCGAGCCTTGTCCCAACTCCCCCTCCCTCTCCCCACCCTCTCTCTCGATCAACCTGCATCATACCAGAGGGCAGGCACAAGTGGACAGGAAAACTCTCTATCTCTCTGGTACGAACTGAACATCAAGGGCAATCCCTCCCTTCGCTGAAATAGCTCTCCCTTTCTCCCAAAAACGCAACAAACCGGACAAAAATGATGCACTTAACTAACACTAATTGATCTTGAATGAGCAGTTTCCAAAATAAAGGCCCTCTAATTTCGCCCTTTCCCTTAACTGAGCACGGATCATCACTCCCCTGATTTCCTACTCTCTCCTTGGTAATGATCAAAGATATCCTGCCCCAAATCCCCGGGTCAATTGAAAAACTTTCCAAAGAACTCATAATCCCACTTGAGTTCCTTTTCAACATATGGAACTCGTACACCCAATTGAAATCCTCCAGTACATAATTAATAATTAACGAAAAATAAAAGTTTTTGATGAGATTGTTTCCTAAAAACACCGACTGGAATTCCTCTCATGCTAACAACAGTAACAAAATTAATACCACAACTGGGTAAATCCGCTCCCTGAATCACTATCCCCTGATCCCTCTCACTGTCTCCTAAAACACATGATGGGCGTACCCAACTTACAGGAGGAGCATACAGCCCCGCTATAGCAGGTTCAGCTAATTCCAATTTTTCAATCCCTGTCAAATCCGCGGCGGCCTTAATCTCGCCAGACCAGATCGAGCCTTCCCCATATGACTTGGAACGAATCTCACCTGCCAAAACTGAGGAGATCTCCATAGCTCTTCTCCTCGACAGCGCCACACACCGCTCCTGATTCTTCGCCCGATTGATGATTCGCCTTGATTTCTCTCGCAAAACTTCCCAGTCGCGCACACTGAAGAGGCTTCCCTCTAGGCCCTCTCTAGGAGGGGATCCCCCTTTCTTCGGCTTGGTCGCCGGCATTAGGTCCGCCATCTCACCCGCCTGCTTCCTCCGTCGCCGCCAGATCGCCTCTGCGATCGCGGGAGCCCCCAGGGGTGTTTTTGCAAAAACTTATTTTGAGGGCCAAATGTATTGGGGCGCGTGCACATGCGAGAAGATCTTAATACGGTAATTAAGAAAAAAATTGATATGTTATGTCATGTGGTATGTTTATTAATAAGTATATAGTTAGGAAACCGTAGGTCTACTTTGTTATGTCGCAATAATCTAAATGTTCTATGTTAAGATTACGTGCTAATGTACTTAATGATGTATGTAATTAGGTAAAATAATTCATCTTAGTAGCAAACAAGGAGGAGATGACGTGATTGAAGAAATTGTGTTTCCATCTTCGCCGTCCCTTTTGAGGTGATGACGACATACATGCAAGTGCTATTTTCATACTTTTGATAGCAGAAAGAAAAACCCGTGTGTAATATTGATGTTCATGTGATAATAGGTTGACTCTGTTCATATAATACTGGTGACGGATATTTATTCGAACTATTTTGATGCTTAATTGCATTCGCAAGCACATCCATATTGGAGCTGAGGTATAGATGACGCCGTAATTTTGTAGAAAACTAGTTTTTACTAATAGTCGTTTTTCCAAAAGCTCAGTTTTTGCATGTTACGAGAACCAGTTTAGGATATTTTTGGGGTAGTTAGAGAAAAGCAAACAGAGTCTAAGCAAACAACCCCGGAAAGTCTAAGCAAATGATTATAAAAACAAACCGAATATTTGTAACGAAAACACGGTTATTATTTTAGTCATATGATATGTAAATGTTGTCATCGTACTACTACTAAATGTTTAGTTACTAATTGTTTGAAATGTAAACATGTATGTTGGTTAGGTACTATGGAAAATTTAGTAGTGTACTATGGAAACGTCTTAAGCGACGATCCTTTCGGGACGGATGTGTCCTTGTGCGAGTCAACTACAGTTGTAGTGAGAGACATGGTCAACGTGGGTTACGCAGCAGTCAGAAGGTGCATCCGAGCGGTGTTTGGCCCAGGGATGCAGGGATGCAGGGGAAAAATGACAATGAAGGCCTTCGTCGTTGATGGAGGAAATGATGGGACAGTTGCCCGTTGGGGTTTGCAGCCTGTCACAGGTGATCAGTCATGGGGGCCGTACATGAGGTTTGCAAGCAAACCCAATAACTCAATGTATGGTCAGCCGATGGTGTATGTGGAGTTCATTTCAGTCACTGATGTTGCCGGCTGCAGTAGCAGGGGTGGTGAGGTCGAGTTGGCCATCACATCAGCCCCTAGCGTCGACCCATCAGAACCGACGGGCGGCCAGCCTGTGTATGACACAGGATATTGGTCTGCGGCCATTGACATGAGCGAACACGGGGAAGGATTGCTGGAGGCGCTAGATGATGATGATCATTCTTCTACATCTTTGGACTCAAGCGAAGAAGAAGATGTTCCTCCTCAGAGGGGGGTCGCGACGGCACTGCAACCTGGGTTTTTACAGGATATGAGCATCTCCAATGAATTTCACTCTGTTTCTGGCCTAGGAGTGGGGATCCTGGAGGTTGGGTAGGTTTTACCAGACAAGAAGTCTGCTTACGAAGCAATAGGTAGCTATGCAATCGCCCTCCACCGCCAGCATAGAGTGAAGCAATCTGGTAAAAAAGAGTTGAAGGTCATATGCATCCACTCCGCGAATGGTTGTCGCGGAAGAGTTCTCGCTAGACTGAAGCCTGGGTATGTCAGTCATGGCATATCACAAAAATAGTGGAGCATAGCTGTGAGCAAACTGGGACTCTTTCAAATCACTGCAATGTGACAACAAGATATGTGGCACAGACGATGAAAACGATTGTGCAGGGAATTCTCAACATTAGTGTTAGGGCTTTGCAAAAAGATGCAGAAGATCAAATTGCCTTCCCTGTCAGCTAACAAGGCTAGGTGTGCAAAGAAAAATATATTCAAGAACTTGTATGGAACCTATGAGGAGGCCTATTCTTATGCCCCCAGAATGCTTCATCAGATAGCAAGTGCTAATAGGAGGACTCAAGTTTGGCGGAGAGAGCGTCCAAACCCAATGAACCCGGGTGAGCTAATCCTGGACCGCTTATTCTGGGCATTCGCCCAGACTATACAAGCCTTCAGGCACTATCGCCCGGTATTATCAGCCGATGATACCTTTCTCACTGGAAAGTACAAGGGCACACTATTGGTAGTGATTGCAGTGGATGCAAATAATCAGCTTCTTCCTATTGCATATGCACTGGTCGAGAGCGAGAATGAAGATAGATGGTTGTGGTTCCTGAGCTGCGTGAAGATGGGTGTCGTGAAAGAGCGTGAAGGTGTTTGCATCATCTCTGATCGCAACACTGGATTATTAAGCGCTCTTGACATAATTAAGGCGTCGGAAGAAGAGTGGGGCTGGCCCGATCTAGAGGGAAGGTGGTGCATGAGGCATTTGGCAGCAAACTTTTACTCCAAATTCAAAAACAAGGATTGATTCAAGTTATTCAAGAGGATGTGAATGCAAAAAAACTGAAGCCAAAATGAATGCGATCTGGGCAGGTATCAATGGTGAGATCGACCGCGCGGCCTTGCCGCAGAGAGAAAACCGAAGGGGTCGTAGGATGCCCATAAATTTGAGCCAGTGGATCAGCGAGAATTGCCCTCATTTGTACAAGTGGGCACAGGCTCACGACACCGGGGCTCGGTATGGAATAATGACCAGCAACATGTCAAAGGTGTACAATGGTGTTCTTAAAGGGGTGCGAGCACTGCCTATCACAACCCAAATTGAAGAAACTTGGAACCGGACCCTGTCATACTTTGCAGACAGGGTCACCGTCGCCAATGCACAAGTTGAATTGAACAAGCTATGGTCCGAGAAGATGCAAAGACATCTGGACGAGAAAGCAAAGAAGTCCCAAAGTCATGGCTGCAGGAAAGTGGACGCACTTAGGAATAAGTGGGAGGTAAATGTTCGAGCCAAGTACGTTGAGGGTCACCACAGAGGATCAAAAAAGCAAGCTGTCACCCTCGGCCCAACGTCCTGTGAGTGCACTTGTAACAAGCCCAAGCTTGAGGGCTACCCTTGCAGTCATGTGCTCTGGGCGGCTGCTGATCAAAAAAATAGTGTCGAGCCATACATATCGCCCTACTTCAACATGTACAATCTGTACAACACTTGGAATGGTGAGTTCTGGGCCTGGGGCATTGATATGAACTACAAAATCCTGTGGCCAGATGGGCCGAAATGGGTTCCTGAAAGTGCTAGCTATCGACTAGATGGGGGTGAATAGGCGATTTTTATGAAAGTCTTCAAAACATGGAAGTTTCGAAGACAAACGATAGAAATGAACCTATTAACATGCAGCGGAAGGTAGACTACACTAGGCAAGCCATAGTCAAGTATTCAATGAAGTGAAAGCACGAAGACTATTAGCAGCTAGGCAGTATGGATCAGGATGGAAGATAGTATGAAGACAATCAGAACAAGTAATCACACAGTGAAGTCAAACAGATAATGCAAGCAGGCAATGACTTCACGAAGACAAACTGTAAGTAAAGAGAAGGAAGAGATAGAACCAGTTGCTTGGTGAAGACAAAGGATTTGTTGGACCAATTCGAGTTGCTGTGACAACTGTACGTCTGGTTAGGGAGGCTGAGATTCAACTCAGAAGACCACGTCTTCACCTTATTCCCCTTGAGCTAAGGACACTTAGTCCCTGCCCAATCACTCTGTTAAGTCTTCAAGGTATACTTCCAAACCTTCACAGACTTTGTTCACCAGCAATCCACAATGACCCTTGGATGCTCAGAACGCGACGCTTAACCCGCTGGAGGATTCACAGTCCTCAAGTGTAACAAGTCTTCAGATCACGCGATAGAAAGACTTCAGTGATGCCAAACACTCTTTGGGCTCTGGGTGTTTTGGGCTTTGTCCTCGCAAGGATATCTCTCTCAAATGCTTCGGAGGTGGGTTGCTCTCAAACGACAAAAGCCGTGCACTAACTCTGAGCAGCCACCAATTTATGGTGTAGGGGGTGGGCTATTTATAGCCACTAGGCAACCCGACCTGATTTGTCCGAATGACCCTGGGTCACTAAGGAACTGACACGTGTTCCAACGGTCAGATTTCAAACACACGCGACAGCTTGACTTGGGCTACAAGTAAAGCTGACTCATCCAGCTCTGGATAAGATTTGCTCTCATTGTCTTCGCTTGAAGACATAGGATTTGGTTGAGCATCACTTTAGTCACTCTGACTTTGTTCACTTGGACCCCACTTAACAGTACGGTGGTTCCTGAGACTCAACAAAGAAGGAAATGAAACTACGAAACAACTATGTCTTCACGCTCCAAAGACTTCATGCGACGTCTTCTCATGTCATAGTCTTCAATGTGAATATCTTCACATACCACCATTATCTACAATGTCTTCACACATTTTTAGGGGTCATCTCCGGTAGGTAAACCGAATCAATGAGGGACTACTACCTGTGTTATCCTGCAATTCTCACAAACACATTAGTCCCTCAACCAGGTTTGTCATCAATACTCCAAAACCAACTAGGGGTGGCACTAGATGCACTTACAATCTCCCCCTTTTTGGTGATTGATGACAAACTGGTTGAAGTTTTCAACGGGGATATTGTAAAGGATTAAGATATTATCATCATATGTAGCAAAATGCTCCCCCTGAAGATGTGCATATATGTATTTTGCTTTTGAAATGCAAATGCACATGGCAGGTTGTACTTGTGGAGGCAATTCATCATGCATGATAAGAAATAACGAAGATAATGACATGCATAATGAAAAATGGACGTTTGCAATATGACTTCGTGCGGGATTTATCGTCGCACATGTGGAATTTATTGTCGCATCACATAGATGACAGAAAAAGTAGCAGACGACCATCAAGTTTAAGTGTTACAACTCAAAGAACCCAAATGTATCAAAAGCAAGAGTTGTAAACACTTGGCAAAAAGTATAGCAACCACCCATAGGGACCCGCTTGAAGACTATCAACTCATATGCTTCTGCTCCTTTTGTCAGTAAGGACCAAAAAGGTTTGAAGACATAGAGCTTCTAGTCGTTCCCATGAGGAGTAGGTGGTGAAGTAGTAGGGTCGTCGTTGTTGTTTGGTGGTGCAGAAGAACTTGGTGCAGTGTTGATACGCGCCGAAGTTGGAGGTGGTGAAGTAGCATCATCTTGGTTATCAATGACTCTGGCATTAACAATTGTAGCTGAGGAGGAATAGTTAGAGTCTTCAAGTGAGGGAGTCCGACGCAAGACAACATTCCTTGGAGGAGCTGAGTCAAACTTGAATCTTTCGGTGAAGTCATCATCTTGAAGATCAGATCAGCACTGAGCAATGTCAAACTCTTCCACGACCTCCGACAGGTTTCATGATTGACAAAGGCATTCTTGATGGCAAGGTTGCGAATGTGATTGACATCCACCAAGAGGTTTTGCATTTGACGCTTGAGCCAGTCGTGATGCTTATCCTGTTTTTGATGCAAGGCGACGAAACATGAGATCGCTTCCGAGACCTTTGAGAAATAGTGCTTTTAGTGGCTTCAGTATGGGCATGGTGAGGTGCACGTGTATTGCCAGCGAAAGGATAAACCCGAGTGATGGCCTGAACTCCTTCAATGGGCTGGGTGAAGCTTTGGTGATCAGCATTGTGAAGATAAATTGGCTCCTTGGCAGGCTCTGGGTATATGGCTTCAACTGACATATCAACCTCTGGCAAAAATATCAGATGGTTGCATGCAGAAGGCTGATAGGTGACAGCTGAATGAAGCTTGATAAGGCGCATTACCCATGGAGCGTAGAATTTCAGACCAAAGAGGTCAGAGCCAGATGCAGCCAATTGCCTGATAAAGAAGTCTTGAGCATTGAAGCTGATGCCATTGAATATATAAAAGACCAATGTCTTCATAGCTCCTTCAAGCTTCGCTACAGAAGAATGTCCCTTGATGGGCCATAGAGTTCGCCTTATGATATGATAGATCGTACGGGGCAGATACTCTAGGTCTTCAACAAAGAATTCTCTTGGGTATTCAGCGTCGCATGGCAGAGGCTTCATCATGCTCAGCATTTGGATCATGTTGGGCTATGGCTTGTGAAAAATGCTCTCCAAGGCATTGTGATGAAGTTGACAACCAGGTTCGAAGAGTTCACGTGGAGTGGGCAGGCCTGTGAGCTCAATGATATCCAGAGCTTTGGCTTCGTGGTGTGTATTGCCTGTCATCCACTCAAGGATCCAAGTCTTCGGATCCCTGTTGTAGCCGCGAATGTGGAGGGTAGCATAGAATTGTAGCAGAAGCTCTTCATTCCAATGCTCTTTATCAGTCACAAAGTTCAGGAGACCAGCATCACGGAAACAGTCAAGAGCTTCTTCTAAGCAGGGCAGTCAGCAATAGCTTCACTGTCTAGACGCATATGGGGAAAGATGCGCCCTTGATCATAGAGAACACATGAATAGTAACTGCGCTGCTGATAGCTCCAGAACCGATCAGATGAAATTCTTGGCTTGGAGTAGGGGTTCTTGGCACTATCAAAGAAAGTGTTGTGTGCAATGAAGCCATTTGCATTGAAAGATCCTGGTGAAGTTGCAGTACCTGGAAACCTTGGCAGCCTTGGCTTCGACTTTTGGACCTGAGGCATGTGCTCTACATGATAGTAAAATTGCGGACCGGCAGCAGGTGGAGGAACCAGAATGGGCCATCTAACAATAACCAACTGACCATGATCAAATGCTTGCTCGATGGTGTGTGGCCTTGGAGGCGGTACAAGAGCAGTGGCAGTGGCTTTAACTTCAGGCTGCAGATTTGCATCAGGTGCAGCATTGGCTTCAGGTGCATTCACTTCTGGCACCACATTAGCTTCAGGTGCCACATTAGCTTCGGCCATGACAATGTTATTGGCTTCATTTGAGTTGTTTGTGTCCGCCTCAGTATTGTGAGCCTCCACTTGAGTAGTTGGAGGGTCGGACACGTTCTCCTCGAGAACAACTTCAGGGTTGGACGGGGGTGTAGCAACACGTTCTTCTTCTTCTCTTGGTTCTTCTTGTTCATCAGCTGATACAATCGGAATGTGTTCAGCAGCATTGGCTTCAGACTCTGAGATGTTCGCAGTTGGAGATGCTTCAGGAAACACTTGTCGTGAGACTGAGTGGTGGTGCTCTTCTCCTTCTGGAACACTCGAAAGAGTGACTTGTGGCCTCGGTCCTTTGCGAAGCCTGCGAAATGCTGGCGATGCTTGCGGAGATGGAGTTTTCTGGGCCACAAAGTCTTCATCATCAAGCACCGGAGTGGTGACTTGAGTTGGGGGAGTATGTGGTGTCGGTGTCAAAACCGACGGATCTCGGGTAGGGGGTCCCGAACTGTGCGTCTAGGTGGATGGTAATAGGAGACGGGGACACGATGTTTTTACCTAGGTTTGGGCCCTCTTGATGGAGGTAAAACCCTACTCCTGCTTGATTGATCTTGATGATATGAGTATTACAAGAGTTGATCTACCACGAGATCGAAGAGGCTAAACCCTAGAAGCTAGCCTATGGTATGATTGTTGTTGTTGGTCCTATGGACTAAACCCTCCGGTTTATATATACACCGGAGGGGGATAGGGTTACACAGAGTCGGTTACAAGGAAGAAGATCTACATATCCGTAATGCCAAGCTTGCCTTCCACGCCAAGAAGAGTCCCATCCGGACACGGGACGAAGTCTTCAATCTTGTATCTTCATAGTCCAATAGTCCGGCCAAAGGATATAGTCCGGCTGTCCGGATACCCCCTAATCCAGGACTCCCTCAGTAGCCCCTAAACCAGGCTTCAATGACGATGAGTCCGGCGCGCAGATTGTCTTCGGCATTGCAAGGCGGGTTCCTCCTCCGAATACTTCATAGAAGATTTTGAACACGAGGATCGTGTCCGACTCTGGAAAACAAGTTCCACATTCAACCATAGAGAGAATAATATTTTCACAAATCTAATCTGCCGACGCATTCCGTAGTGTGACATCACACCACAGCCAGGTCACCATTCGAATCGTTTTTCACAACCAACCTCAGCGTGTTTCGCGAGGCGGTTTCCTTGGCACGTCTTGTCGAAGCAGAGATCGTGTCCCCTTATTATGGGATTCCCATCAATACGGACGTGGGTAACCCAACCACGCCATCAATTACGGTGCTTGGGGGATAAGCGAGTTTTACCAGGCTGGTGGGGGCGCATAGTTTCGTCCGCCCTTATAAAGGGATAAGGGTTCACCTTTTTCTGCGCACGCCTTCTTCCTCCTTGCTCATCCATTCTCGCACACTTGAGCTCCAGCGCCCAAGTCCACATCCTTCTCCTCAACCCTCTCCAAACATGTCCGGAGTGGGAGGCAAGTGGATGGTCTCCTCCGTTATGGAGGGAGACATCAAAAAGCTGCACGGGGCCGGATACTTAGCTGCGGATATTGCGCACCGGCTGCCAGCCGCGGGGCAGATCGTCCCTACCCCGGAACCTTACGAAAGGGTGGTTTTCCTCACCCACTTCGTCCGCTGACTGGGGTTTCCCCTCCATCCATTCGTCCGCGGCCTTATGTTCTATTATGAGCTGGACTTCCATGATCTAGCTCCGAATTTCATCCTCAACATCTCGGCGTTCATCGTCGTGTGCGAGGCTTTCCTCCGCGTCCGGCCCCACTTCGGCCTGTGGCTGAAAACCTTCAATGTCAAACCGAAGGTAGTGGGCGGCCAACAAGCGAAATGCGGCGGAACCATGCTGGGCAAAATGCCCAACATTACATGGCTCGAAGGCTCCTTCGTGGAGACCATAAAGGGGTGGCAATCGGGGTGGTTCTACATCACCGAGCCGCGCGACACAACTGGGTGGCGACCCCCGAGTTTCAATCCAGAATCCCCATGCGGCTCACTTCCTGGATGGAGAAGGGCCTGTCCTGGGATTCATCGGTGGAGCTGGACGGACTCTAGAAGTGTATCCGGAACATGATAAGCAAGAAACTCAAGCTTGTCAACATAGTCCAGGTCATGCTCTTCCGTCGGATCCTCCCGTGTCAACGACGGGCTTTCAACTTATGGGAGTTCGACCCGGCCCAACACCAGACTCTATGCGAGCTTTTCGACACGACGCATAAGGATGTCTGGAAGGTGCTGTTCAAGGGCGCTGAGGTCCCCCTCCCCTTACCGAAGACCGCGGGCTAAGCATGACGCGCCCTGTGAATCCGGTAAGTTCTGCACACCTCGTAGGGTATTATTTTCCATAGTTTAACCATGTGCGGGGTCTGAGCTCCCATGCCTTTGACAGGACTGGGTGGAGACATCGGAGCAGATTGACTGTCCGGCCCCTCTGCCCGTAGACCCTGCAGACGCTCTCCTGACGGAGATGCGGACTCCGGCTCCTTATGAGGTGCCGGAGAAGAAGATCAAGAAGAAGGCCATAGGATTCTTCTTGACGGGGGAGACTTGAGGGTGCTCAGCCCAAGAATCATCCTGAGCGATTGGCATCAAAGGATGACCAATGCTGATGAGCTCGATGTTCGTGAGAACAGGCGATGATACCATGTTGTGCTCGATCTGAGGAAGGACTTCATCATCTTCTACATTGTCTTGGGGACCAATGTCTTCAGCTGCGGTGGGGTCGACAGCTGGATCTTCTTCAGCTTCAGGAGCCTCTGTGGTAGCAGGCTCGTGAACAATTAACTGACGCTCTTGGTGTTCGGATGCAGGACGAGCAACAGAGATTGGCTCGACGGCAAGGGGCTCCGTGGTAGCAGCCCAATCTTTCTTCTTTGTTTTCCTCTTCTTGGCCTGAGGAGCGCCATCAGTGGCATTCTTGCTCTTGCATTTTCTGGCTTCAGCCTCAACTGCCCTTGTCTTCTTCAGTTCTGAAGCAGCTATGGGGACCTTAGGCTTCGAGCCTGTCATGCTGGCAGGGAAGACAATGCTTGGCGCTTCCTATCTTGATGCTTCAGCTTGGGCCACAACAGGCTTCTTCTTCTTCTTGGCAGCCATTCTGGGGTCGATGCCAGGGCGCCCCAGTGCCTTACGCTTCTCAGCCTCATTGTGTGCTTGCACACTTTTCTCAGCAAAATATTTCATTCTCTCTCTTGTACCTTTAGCTTCATGGCGTTTCTGGTGAAACTGCTCCTTGAGCTCATGCAACATCTGCTTGAAGCTTTGAACATTTGCCACGCTGAGATTTGCCATGTTTCTCTTGAACTGAGTTTTCTCATGATCAATCTTGTTCTTCAGTTCAACTATCTTCTAAGCCAAGGCCAACTCAGTAGCAATGGCACTATGGAAAGAGACACCGATGACAATTGGAAGCTCAAGGTCATCGAGGTTGATGCTGGGGTTCTCAAACCATTCATCAATGAAATTATTCAAGATATCCATGTCAAAAAGGGGTAGATCATTGAAGATCTCCGCCTCTTCCTTGCTCTTTATGAGCATCTCAAGAGCATCATCACCAAGATCGTCGTCGCTGGACAGATCGATGGTGGCTTCTTCATTTCACAAGATATCAGCTGGGGTCAGTTCTTGTCCGGAGCGCTGGATGGGCTTCATCTGCTTTGAAGACTTTTTGTCTTCTTGGAGATGCGAGAAAGATCTTCAGACTGCACACTTGATTTAGGTGGTGCAGTGGCCAGTGGCTTCGGATGCGAAGCTTTGGGTGCAGCCGAGGGCTTTGAAGCCTTTGGTTTCTTCTGCTTCTGTGGCTTGGGAGGAGCAGACGCTTCATCAGAATCAGCGTCATCTGTAGAGTGCTCCACGGCTGCCCCCTGAACAACAATGTGTGTGATGAGACCTTCAAGCTTGTAGAAGGGCCCGATAATATTGGGTTCAGCATCACGGGTGCCATCATCCCGAGGAGCAGATGGACCTGGGTTGAAGTCTAATCCAAGCGATTTCTTGTTCTCTTGATCTTCACCCTTCCTTTTTACATTTTATCCTTTGGCAAGCAAAATATGTTGGAAAGATCCTGGTATATATGGCTAATTGGATGTGAGTTTTCATGAACTATTACTGTTGACATTACCCTTGAGGTAAAACATTGGGAGGCAAAACTATAAGCCCCTATCTTTCTCTGTGTCCGATTGAAACTCCATACCCATAAGTATTGTGTGAGTGTCAGTAATTGTGAAAGATTATATGATAGTTGAGTATGTGGACTTGCTGATAAGCTCTTATACATTGACTCTTTCCTATGTTATGATAAATTGCAATTGCTTCAATGACTGAGGTTGTAGTTTGTTAGTTTTCAATGAAGTTTACGATTCATACTTGATATTGTGATTGAATTATTAGTCTAGCATAAGAGATTATATGACAAGAATTATATAAGTTGCTGTTCTAAGAATGATCATGATGCCCTCATGTCCGTATTTTATTTTTATCGACACCTCTATCTCTAAACATGTGGACATATTTTTCGATTTCGGCTTTTCGCTTGAGGAAAAGCGAGGTCAAGCTTGGGGGAGTTGATACGTCCATTTTGCATCATGCTTTTATATCGATATTTATTGCATTATGGGCTGTTATTACACATTATGCCACAATACTTATGCCTATTCTCTCTTATTTTACAAGGTTTACATAAAGAGGGAGAATGCCGGCAGCTGGGATTCTGTGCTGGAAAAGGAGCAAATATTAGAGACCTATTATGCACAGCTCCAAAAGTCCTGAAACTTCACGAAAGATGTTTTCCAAATATATAAAAAATACTCAGCGGAAGAAACTCACCAGGGGGGCCACACCCTGCCCACGAGGGTGGGGGCACGCCCTACCCCCCAGGGCGCGCCCCCTACCCTCGTGGGCCCCCTGGTGGCCCTCCGGTGACCATCTTCTGCTATATGGAGTCTTTCGATGGGAAAAAAATCATAAGCCATCTTGTTGGACGAAACTCCGCCGCCACGAGGCGGAACCTTGGCGGAACCAATCTAGGGCTCTGGCGGAGCTGTTCTGCCGGGGAAACTTCCATCCCGGAGGGGGAAATCATCGCCATCGTCATCACCAACGCTCCTCTCATTGGGAGATGGCATCTCCATCAACATCTTCATCAGCACCATCTCATCTCAAAACCCTAGTTCATCTCTTGTATCCAATTCTTGTCTCCAAGTCCGGGGTTGGTGCTAGTAGGTTGCTAGTAGTGTTAATTACTCCTTGTAGTTGATGCTAGTTGGTTTAATTGGTGGAAGATCATATGTTCAGATCCTATATGCATATTAATACCCCTCTGATTATGAACATGTTTATGCTTTGTGAGTAGTTACTTTTGTTCCTGAGGACATGGGAGAAGTCTTGCTATTAGTAGTCATGTGAATTTGGTATTCGTTCGATATTTTGATGAGATGTATGTTGTCTCTCCTCTAGTGGTGTTATGTGAACGTCGACTACATGACACTTCACCATTTTTGGGCCTAGAGGAAGGCATTGGGGAGTAATAAGTAGATGATGGGTTGCTAGAGTGACAGAAGCTTAAACCCTAGTTTATGCGTTGCTTCATAAGGGGCTGATTTGGATCCATATGTTTCATGCTATGGTTAGGTTTACCTTAATACTTTTGTTGTAGTTGCGGATGCTTGCAATAGAGGTTAATCATAAGTGGGATGCTTGTCCAAGTAAGGGCAGCACCCAAGCACCGGTCCACCCACATACCAAATTATCAATGTACCGAACGCGAATCATATGAATGTGATGAAAACTAGCTTGACGATATTCCCATGTGTCCTCGGGAGCACTTTACATCATATAAGAGTTTGTCCAGGCTTGTCCTTTGCTACAAAATGATTGGGCCACCTTGCTGTACTTTATTTACTTTTGTTACTTGTTGCTCGTTACAAATTATCCTATCACAAAACTATCTATTACCTCTTATTTTAGTACTTGCAGAGAATACCTTGCTGGAAACCGCTTATCATTTCCTTCTGCTCCTCGTTGGGTTCGACACTCTTACTTATGGAAAGGACTACGATAGATCCCCTATACTTGTGGGTCATCAAGATGTCATGCAAGTTCTTTTCCATAAGCACATATGACTATATTCGAAATACATGCCTACATTATATCAATGAACTGGAGCTAGTTCTGTGTCACCCTAGGTTATGACTGTTACATGATGAACCTCATCCAGCATAATTCTCCATCACTGATCCATTGCCTACGAGCTTTCCATATATTGTTCTTCGCTTATTTACTTTTCCGTTGCTATTGCTATCATCACTACAAAATACCAAAAACATTACTTTTACTACTGTTACCACTACTATCATATTACTCTGCTACTAAACACTTTGCTACAGATATTAAGTTTCCAGGTGTGGTTGAATTGACAACTCAGATGCTAATACTCGAGAGTATTATTTGGCTCCCCTTGTGTCGAATCAATAAATTTGGGTTGAATACTTTACCCTCGAAAACTGTTGCGATCTCCTATACTTGTGGGTTATCAAGACTATTTTCTGACGCCGTTGCCGGGGAGCATAGCTCTATTCTTTGAGTCACTTTGGATATATATATGCTTATCATTATGAAGAACTTAAGAGATCCAAAAACAAAGATCTATCCCTCAACTACGAGGGGAGGTGAGGAACTGCCATCTAGCTCTGCACTTGATTCACCTTCTGTTTTAAGTAAGCTTGCGACACCTACACCTGCTTCTGCTATTCATTCTGATATGTCGCATGTTATTGATGATGCCACTTCTTCTATGCATGATACTTATGATGAAACTACCTCTATGCCTGATACTACTGTGCCACTTAGTGATTTTCTTGATGAACAAATTGCTACAGCTAGAGAAATTGAAAATATTGAATCTGATGATACTGATGAAAGTGATGATGAAGAATCACTTGTTATTCCTAAGGGTTATGTTTTTGATCAAGAAGCTTCTTTCGCTATTTTAGCTTGCAAAAATAGAAATGAACTCAAAAGGTTATTAGCTAAATGGAGTAAGCAATCTCTAAATGCTAGAATGAAACCTGACCCTGCCTTTGCTACTTCACCTATTTGTGTTACTGATAAGGATTATGAATTCTCTGTTGATCCTGATATAATTACTTTGGTTCAATCTGATCCTTTTCATGGTTATGAATCTGAAACTGTTGTGGCTCATCTTACTAAGTTGAATGATATAGCCACCCTGTTCACTAAAGATGAGAGAACTCGTTACTTTGACATCCTCAAAATATTTCCGTTCTCATTAAAGGGTGATGCTAAGATATGGTTTAATTCTCTTGATCTTGGTTGTGTGCGTAGTCCCCAGGATATGATTTATTACTTCTCTGCTAAATATTTCCCTGCTCATAAGAAACAAGCTGCCTTAAGGATATATATAATTTTGTGCAAATTGAAGAAGAGATTCTCCCACAAGCTTGGGGGAGGCTTCTCCAATTACTTAATGCTTTGCCTGATCATCCTCTTAAGAAAAATGAAATATTTGATATCTTTTATAATGGACTAACCGATGCCTCCAGAGATTACCTGGATAGTTGTGCTGGTTCTGTTTTCAGGGAAAGAACACCGGATGAAGCTGAAATTTTATTGAACAATGTGTTGACAAATGAAAATACTTGGACACCTCCGGAGCCAATTCCTGAGCCTATTCCTAAACCAACTCCGAAGAAGAGGGGTATTCTATTTCTCAGTCCTGAAGATATGCAAGAGGCAAAGAAATCTATGAAAGAAAAATGTATTAAAGCTGAAGATGTTAAGAATTTACCTCCTATTGAAGAAATACATGGTCTTAATTTACCGCCTATTGAAGAAACATGTAATCCAAATCCTTCTCCTATTGAAGAAACTCATGGTCTCGATAACCCGACACAGATAGTAAAGGTAAATTCTCTCTATAGATATGATAAAGCTGAAATCCCATTAACTAAGTTTGCTAGCCCATGCTTAGATGAGTTCGATAAATTTATGGCTAAGCAAGAAGATTTTAATGCTTATTTTGGTAGACAATTGAAATACAATTCAAATATGCTTGAACACTTGGGTGATTATATGGCTAATGTTAAAAGTGAACTTAAACTTATTAGTAAACATGCTTCTATGGTTACCACTCAAGTAGAACAAGTACTTAAAGCTCAAAATGACTTGCTCAATGAATTGAATAATAAGAATAATGATAATGATGTTAGAGTGGCTACTAGAACTGGTAGAATGACTCAGGAACCTTTATATCCTGATGGCCACCCTAAGAGAATTGAGCAAGATTCCTAGAGAAATAAAATAGATGCACCTAGTCCTTCTAAAAAGAAGAAAAAGAAAAATGATAGGACTTTGCATGCTTCTAGTGATCCTATTGTTGAAACACCTGAGAATCCAAATGATATTTCTATTTCTGATGCTGAAACACAATCTGCTAACGAACCTGAAACTAGTGGTAATGTTAATGATAATGTTCATAATGATGCTCAACCTAGTAATGATAATGATGTAGAAATTGAACCTGTTGTTGATCTTGATAACCCACAATCAAAGAATCAATGTTATGATAAGAAAGACTTTGTTGCTAGGAAACATGGTAAATAAAGAGAGCCTTGGGTTCAGAAACCCATGCCTTTTCCTCCCAAACCATCCAAGAAAAAAGATGATGAGGATTTTGAGCGCTTTGCTGAAATGATTAGACCTATCTTTTTGCGTATGCGATTAACTGATATGCTCAAAACCAATCCTTATGCTAAGTACATGAAAGATATCATTACAAATAAAATAAAGATACCGGAAGCTAAAATTTACACCATGCTTGCTAATTATACTTTTAAGGGTGGAATACCAAAGAAACTTGGAGATCCCGGTGTACCAACTATACCATGCTCCATTAAAAGAAATTATGTTAAAACTGCTTTATGTGATCTTGGAGCCGGTGTTAGTGTTATGCCTCTCTGTTTATGTCGTAGAATTAATTTGAATAAGTTGACACCTACTGAAATATCTTTGCAAATGGCTGATAAATCAACTGCTATACCTGTTGGTATTTGTGAGGATGTGCCTGTTGTAGTTGCAAACGTTACTATTTTAACGGACTTTGTTATTCTTGATATTCCCGAGGACGATAGTATGTCTATTATTCTTGGAAGACCCTTTTTGAATACTATAGGGGCTATTATTTATTGCACTAAAGGCAATGTCACTTTTCATGTTAATGGTAATGAACATATGGTACACTTTCTGAGGAAACAACCTCAATTTCATAGTATCAACTCTATTGGAAAAATGCCATCGATTATATTTGGAGGTTTTGAATTTCCTCTTCCTACTGTCAAGAAGAAATATGATATTCTTATTATTGGGGATGTGCATATCCCCGTTGAGGTAACATAGTGTTATTCGAAATTTCTCCGGTTCCATGTTATTCGGAATGAGTTCGTTAACAAGACTTGATCAACCTTGTTAGTGGATTCCTTTTGATGACCATGAGATGGATGAAACTAGAAGGCACAACCCTCTGTACCCCACTTTTACTTTCTGTTATTTATATTAAATAAAATAAAATAAATATTTTTCTGTCTGTTATCTGATTATCCGTGCAATATAAAAATACCTCGAAAATAAAAGTTATCCAAATGCCCTGAAATTTAAATATGATTTTTTAGAATATTTGAGAATATTTGGCACTGAGAACACAGCAGGGGGGCCAACCACCTGCCCACGAGGGTGGAGGGCGCGCCCTACCCCTTGGCGCGCCCCCTGCCTCGTGGGCCCATGGTGGTCCTCCTCCACTTATTCCTGCACCCATACACTTCTTCTTCCTCCCACAAACACGAATATCCAGCTCAAGCACGAGTTCCAGGTCATCTTGCTGCCATTTTCGATCTCCTTGCTCAAAGCACCTCTCACAAAACTGCTTGGGGAGATTGTTCCTTGGTATGTGACTCCTCCATTGGCCCAATTAGTTTTTGTTCTAGTGCTTTATTCATTGCAAATTTTTGCTGCTTAGGTGACCTTGTTCTTGAGCTTGCATGTCAAATTTATATGGTCAAAAGTAGTTTTGATGCATGATATAGGCCCTAGGCACTTGTAGGAGTAGTTGCTATCAATATTATTGAGTTTGGTTTACTTTTATTTTGAAGTTACTAAAAATTTCAGAAATTTTCCAGAGGAAGAAATATGCTTAGGAAAATGTTCCAAGGTGGTTCTTCAAGGAAGCAAGGACCCAGGCTTGCAATGCGTGATGCTGATGACGAGCCACCAAGAGACGCTCCAGTGCGTCCTTGTGAATGGCCTTCTGAGAACTTTATGGATCGAGCGGGAATTAAGGAAGAATTCAACACATATTTGTGTAACGCTGATCTTGTGAGCTTCGAGGAACAGAAGTGCAGCCAGTATCACAACCTCACCAGTACCTTTGTGAGGAGGTTTGAATTTTCAACTTCACGTAATTCTCCAACTGTCCTGTTTGATCTTTATGATAATTCTTACACTATGGACTTAGAGGATTTTACCACTGCATGCAAACTTCCACAATGGGGTAGTATAAGGGACCCTCGCAAATCTGAATTTAGAGATTTTCTTGCTAGCATAACTGTGGGAGAATCTAGAGATATTACACAAGCTACCATAGGGAGCATTCACTTTCCTGCTATACATTACTTTGTTCTCTTCATAGGTAGATGCATCAATGGTAAAGATGAGGCATGTCACATGTGTGTCCCCGATCTCAGTATTCTTAGGAGTGCTGTGTTAGGAGACCAATCTTATAATTTGGGAGCCATCATTGCACGTAGTTTGCACCTTAATAGATTTAATGGAGATTTCTTTGGAGAATTTACGCAACCCGCATAGCTAATTTTCTTGGTATAGCCATACACGAAGATGATATTGAATTACCACCTGCTTACCTAGACTTTAATGCTATGGTCCACCACCAGTTTGTTGAGAGGAATGAATCACCTCTCCAGTATCGACTAATCTTTGACAGATGTCGTGCTGTCCATATTACTCTCCCTGCTCATGCCTTCTTTGATCATCAGGCAAAAGGAAGATATACTATTACCAGAGAGGAGGCAGATGAGTACGAGAGGAAAGCTGAGGCCGCTCGTCGCCACGCTGCAGCTTAACAGGCGATAGCCGCTACATCGCAGTACGACCCTAGCTATTATTATGGATATCTGCCAGGCCAGCCGTGGCCATAGACTAACTTAAGCCAAAAGCCTAAGCTTGGGGGAGTACGTATTTCCCACCGACATTACATTTATGTTCACACACTCATTGCTAGATGTCGGTGCTCATACTTTTTCATTGTATCATCCACGCTAGTTTAATTTCCTTTTTATGCTTTCTTCTTGTGTGTTTAATAAACCTTAAGAAAAACCAAAAAAATTAGTTGTAGCTTTTAATCAGTTTAATTTCCATGCTTGTAGTAGTAATTAAAAAGAAAACCCAAAAATATTTCCTGTTCTTGTTTTGCTTGTTGGGAGCTTTCTAGTGTAAATAGTTTTATTTCTTTTCTTTTCTTTGGGGGTCGATAGGAGAAGACCATGATTAAATTGTTGAAGTGGCTCTTATAAGCATTATTGTTTATCTGACAAAAGAGCCCATATTGCCTTGTCTTCTCCTGTTTATTGAATGCTTGCAGATTCCAGCTTAGTCCAATGCACGTGCACTATTATTATTATTCACACTATTCGGTCGTGCAAGTGAAAGGCAATTATGATGATATATGATGGACTGACTGAGATGAGAAAAGCTGGTATGAACTCGACCTCTTTTGTTTTTGTAAATATGATTAGTTCATCGTTCCTGATTCAGCATATTATGAATAAAAATGTTTGCAATGCCATCTAGAGATCATAGTTTCTTGTGCCATGCTTGATTAGCTATGAGTTATAATGGTTTACCTTGCGTGCCAACATGCTATTGAGATAGTTATGATCTGGTATGATAGGGTGGTATCCTCCTCTGAATGATTTAAGTGACTTGACTTGGCGCATGTTCACGCATGTAGTTGAAACAAAATCAACATAGCCTTCACGATATTTATGTTCATGGTGGATTATATCCTACTCATGCTTGCATTCGGTGTTGATTAATTTTAATGCATGTTCATGACTGTTGTCGCTCTCTAGCTGGTCGCTTCCCAGTCTTTTGCTAGTCTCCACCTGTACTAAGCAGGAATACTGCTTGTGCATCCAATCCCTTAAACCCCAAAGTTATTCCATATGAGTCCATTATACCTACCTATATACAGTATCTACCTGCCGTTCCAAGTAAATTTGTATGTGCCAAACTCTAAACCTTCAAATAATTATCCTGTTTTGTATGCTTGAATAGCTCATGTATCAACTAGGGTTGTCTGTATCTTCCATGTTAGGCGGGTTATTCTCAAGAGGAGTGGACTCCGCTCCTCACTCACGAGATAAATGGCTGGTCACCGGGATGCCCAGTCCCATGATTTATGCAAACTAAATCAAAATAATTGCAAACAAAACTCCCCCTGGGACTCTTGTTAGTTGGAGGCACTCGTTGTTTCGAGCAAGCCATGGATTGATGCTTGTTGGTGGAAGGGGGAGTATAAACTTTACCATTCTGTTTAGGAACTGCCTATAATGTGTGTATCATGGAAGATGTCGCCATCTCTTGGTTGTTATGTTGACAATGAAAGTATACCGCTCAAAATATTATTCACCTCTATTTCAAAACCGATCTCTGGCACCTCTACAAATCCCTGCTTCCCTCTGCGAAGGGCCTATCTATTTACTTTTATGCTGAGTCATCATCCTCTTATTAAAAAGCACCAGTTGGAGAGCACCGCTGTCATTTGCATTCATTACTGTTAGTTGACATTGAGTATGACTTGACTGGATCTCTTTTACCATGAATTACAATGTCTAGTCAGTCCTTGGTCTTTAAAGGTGCTCTGCATTTATGTTTTGTGGTCTCAGAAAGGGCTAGCGAGATACCATCTTGTTATATCATATTATGATTGTTTTGAGAAAGTGTTGTCATTTGAGATTTATTATTATTGCTCGTTAGTTGATTATGCTATTGATATGCGTAAACTTGAGACCTATGCGTTATTGTGAACTAGATGATACCCCGCGCGTTGCTGCGGGAATTGTAGTGCGAAAATTTTGATGGATTAGACAAATGAATTATAAATAATTTGGATATACTTGTTAACCATATGGTCTCTTGACTAAAGTAAAACAATTTGATTAGATTGAATTGAACAATGCACGACCGGATAGAAAAATAGAAATATTTCCTATTTTCCTTCTAATAATGTATATTTAAAAACACAAAATGCAAAGCAAATAATGTAATTGCTTAGTAAGGAACCTTCATTGTTCTGATCTTCAAACTAAGGAAGCATACGAAATGTAGTATGTGAGACAAAAGAATAGTTCACAAAGATGGAGCACACATCAATGGTCGTCCCGAATCCTTCACTTCGCTAACCAACTAACCTGCACACTCATGTATTGTACTGAGAACCACCTGAGAATCACACCACGGAATAAATTACTCAAATCAGCAAAAGTATGACAAAAAACACACAACTAAAGGAAGATCTTATTATCACGTGAGTATGATGACATGGCTAGCAAGATGTCCTCATTTGTGTATGCCTATCAAAATCTCTATAAATAGATAACATATCGAATAATAATTTGATCGAGACATGCTACCTCTTGGAACATAGCAAACAACCAAAATGTATCTCGGCATGCTGGGAGAAGGTTATAACTTTTTATCTCATCCAAGTACACAAATATAGATTACTATCCTTGCTAAAGAACAAGATAAGATAAGAATGTAGATCACTAAAAATATAGATGTACAGTTACGTAGTAGAGTTCAGAAAATGATGTGACATATTCCAACATATCAATTTAGGCACATGAGTCATATGGTATGTTCCCACAATGGCGACATAACTTGTGCCCTTGGGAGTAGGTAATTTCACGCTTATGCTGGTAAAATGTTTTCAATAATAAAAAGTCATTTCAGGTTAACACATTTTCCTAAGTTTAGTTACATTGCATGATATCAAGATGTATTATACACCAAACTGATTCGGTTCAGCAACTTAAGCTTGAATTTGTCAAACTTAAGCTAAAGAAGAAGATAAGGAAGCATACTGAATTATGTAGACTTTGATCTGGCCTCTCAAGCTCCAAAACAACGACACCCGTATATGGCTGACCCAGCCACCACTCTCTGTCAGATTCAGCCATCACACAGTATAAATGATGGGCATAACTGAAACAGTGTCCGACTATAATTGTTGAACAATATAGAAAGAGATGCATATACATGGAAGCTATTTCAATTATACAGAGATGTATACATTCAGCATACAACTATGTTCCCAAATAAAATGTGTGTTGAATGAAAAATAAGATTATGGAAGTTATACCATCAAAGAAGATCTGTGCAAGGTAATTTCTTTAGATGTCTTCTTTAGTGATGCACAAATAATACAATCTCTGCAATAACCAATGCAATCCTGCTAAAGAAATGTAGGTACAGGAGTTACCTTCAGTGGATGGTAGCATTGATCGTCTTCTTCAAAGGGATCTAGTAACATGATTGTAGCAATCTGCTAGAGCAAATCAAAACAGTATAGTGAATCTGCAACTTGGAAGTTATTTTTTTGGGATCTCGGGTGTACCTTGATATACTCTTGACTGGCAGTATCTCTTCTCATCAGCATATCGTGGTGAAGTTGTCTTAGAAAACCTTTACACAACAGCTTTCCTCCCAACCAGGCCAAGGCTACCGCCGGTTGCTGGTACTGCTGGCTGCAGGGCGTGGTGATCGATTTAGTGGATGGAGATGGTAGGACGGGGGAGAGAAGGCCACGGATTCTATAGCCAAGGAGAAGAGGATGGATCTGATGGCACGGGTAAGCGAAGCAGTGGATGTGCAAGGGCTGGGGCGGGAGGTTGGGAAGGGTATTAATGGTGAGAAGACATGGTAGGTCAGGGGAGAGGAGGAGCCAAATTAAGGTATCGATGCATTGTCTCCATTAATGGACATTAGAGAAGGTGAAGAGGAAGAGGAGCAGCCGTGTAGAAGAAAGGACGCAGAGGAGGCGCTACAGAAGGAAGTGGTACCATCATGCGGGGAACCCTGATGGATACAGTCTGCCAACGTCCAACCCAGCCCATTCGAACTCTTTGCTGAGAAATCGCTTCGTACAGCCGCCACAAGTCCAGCTGAAGAAAAATTGAATATATTTATTCAGACCTGAGGAGGTGGGCCTAAGTGGGACTGCATGAGGTGTGACGTGGCTAGATGTGAATGGATGATGACGTGTCTATGCTGCATGTTGAGATAAATCAAGTAGTGGGGGTGAACTTCTTAAGTATATAGGATGTGGTTAGTTATAATCTTTGCTGAAAACTTGAATGCTGGCTTTACATATTTACAACAACAAGAGCAAACAGAGTTTGTAAAATTTTTTGTTTATCACTTTCAGTTTGTCAACTGAATTGCTTGAGGACAAGCAAAGGTTTAATCTTGGGGGAGTTGATACGTCTCCAACGTATCTACTTTTCCAAACACGTTTGCCCTTGTTTTGGACTCTAACTTGCATGATTTGAATGGAACTAACCCGGACTGACGCTGTTTTCAGCAGAATTACCATGGTGTTATTTATGTGCAGAAACAAACGTTCTCAGAATGACCTGAACCTTCATGGAGCCACTTTTCAGAAAAAATGAAAAATACCTGCAAAAGATGAAGGCCAGGGGCCCACCACCTCTCCACGAGGGTGGGGGGCGCACCCCCTACCTCGTGGGCCCCCTGTTGCCTCTCCGACTCCAACTCCAACTCCATATATTGAGTTTTGGGGAGAAAAAAATCAAGGAGAAGAAATCATCGCGTTTTACGATACGGAGCCGCCGCCAAGCCCTAAAACCTCCCGGGATGGCTGATCTGGAGCCCGTTCGGGGCTTCGGAGAGGGGAATCCGTAGCCATCGTCATCATCAACCATCCTCCATCACCAATTTCATGATGCTCACCGCCGTGCGTGAGTAATTCCATCGTAGGCTCGCTGGACGGTGATGGGTTGGATGGGATCTATCATGTAATCGAGTTAGTTTTGTTAGGGTTTGATCCCTAGTGTCCACTATGTTCTGAGATTGATGTTGCTATGACTTTGCTATGCTTAATGCTTGTCACTAGGGCCCGAGTGCCATGATTTCAGATCTGAACCTATTATGTTTTCATCAATATATGAGTATTCTTGATCCTATCTTGCATGTCTATAGTCACCTATTATGTGTTATGATCCGTTAACCCCGAAGTAACAATAATCAGGATACTTACCAGTGATGACCGTAGTTTGAGGAGTTCAGGTATTCACTATGTGTTAATGCTTTGTTCCGGTTCTCTATTAAAAGGAGGCCTTAATATCCCTTAGTTTCCGTAAGGACCTCGCTGCCACGGGAGGGTAGGACAAAAGATGTCATGCAAGTTCTTTTCCATAAGCACGTATGACTATATTCGGAATACATTCCTACATTATATCAATGAACTGGAGCTAGTTCTGTGTCACCCTAGGTTATGACTATTACATGATGAACCGCATCCGGCATAATTCTCCATCACTGATCCATTGCCGACGAGCTTTCCATATATTGTTCTTCACTTATTTACTTTTCCGTTGCTATTGCTATCATCACTACAAAATACCAAAAACATTACTTTTACTACTATTACATTTTGTTACCGTTACTACTACTATCATATTACTTTGGTACTAAACACTTTGCTGCAGATATTAAGTTTCCAGGTGTGGTTGAATTGACAGCTCAACTGCTAATACTTGAGAGTATTCTTTGGCTCCCCTTGTGTCGAATCAATAAATTTGGGTTTAATACTTTACCCTCAAAAACTGTTGTGATCCCCTATACTTGTGGGTTATCACTCATAGAGATCTTCGGGAAAATCCTTTGATGTATCCCCACGACGCTTCCTGTCTCCCTTCCTTGTTGACTTATCTGCGACCATGTAGTTCAGACTGAATGGCTTCAAAACTGTCAGAGGCTTCCGTCTGCTGGTCAGACAGGAACTAGCTTCGGGAGAATTGATGTGATGGTGTAAGAATTCTGCAAATGAATGCAGACTATGAGAACCAAGGGATTCTCCCACGGACATGTACCTGTGACAGCATTAGAGATGCAAGGGAAGGGGAAGAGGTCATTTGCATTCTCAAAAGATTTTGAAGATAAATCAGTTTAGAAGACATTGACCTCATAGCACGAACACACTCACTTATATGTTGAGAGTTGGTTCCAGATTTGTACGAATCCAAGAATTGGTACAAGTGAGGAATCTAACTACGTGTGAAGCATAAGTGAATATACTAGGCATATTATGAGATGCAGAACAGGATAGATCCAAATTTGCGGAGGCGGGAACAACTTTTGGTAAGGAAAGGTGAATCCATCGGATCAAAAAGACAGTAAAAAGAGAGTTTTAATTTACCACACCATGAACTGCTAGACAGAGTAGAAGATGAGGCCGAGCAGTTCTATCTTCCGTGCCCTAACTTGGCGACGGAGGACACCTACGGTGGTGACGGAGAAGACGATGTACGCAGCCGACGTGAGGACGGCGTTGGTGAGGTCACGGCAGCTAAGCGCTTCGTCGACGGCGTCATCGAGAGCTAGCGGTGGCGCTAGGGTTTGTCTGAGGTGGAGAGGTGGAAGAAAGATTTTGACCGCGATGTGATGTGCATTTATAGGGAGAGGGACAACACAGTGCAATTACGCAGGTGCCCCTGGCGGTTCACATCTGAGGGGCACGTGGCAAACATGCAACACATTGGAAGTTGTTCCATGTTCCCACGCACGCCTGGACTGTCGGGTGGTCGTTCCGGCTTCTCCGGGTTTCAGGCAATAAGGATTGAGCATTTAAAACAGATTTAATGTTTGTCTCTGTATCTTCTGCTGACAAGGACGCAGAGAAGACATTCGGCGGTTTCAATAGAATGCATATGATTTGGATAGATAGATTTGAGAAGGAAGCATAGCGAGGTTAGGGTCCGATCACATTCACTTAGTTCAACAGATTCAAACGAGAAGACATAGCTATAAGTGAATGCTGTAGAGGACAGAATACTAACATATGTATATATCAGAATAAGACCAAATCAACATTGTGAAGATAAACATGAAGTCATGTCAATATTGAAGACAAACAAAATGCGAAGACTTTGCAAATGTAACGCCAACTGAAAACACTCCAAACAAAAGTTTGGTGGTGGCGTTACCCACCGTATAGGAAGTATTAGACCCAGACACGACACACAATTATCCTGGCGCTCCGAAGTCAAATTCCGCATTAATGTATTCACACTTAGAGTGTAAGTCTTCATTAATTGAAGATATACGTTACTTCGTGTGTTGCACATCTAAGTCATCAACATGCATAAGTGTTAGGATGTGTGCCTAATCACAGGACATTTGAGGATTCCAAGATATTTAGCTCACACCACAACTTGCAAAACCTTTTCTCATCCAAGGGCTTTGTGAAGATATCTGCTAGTTGCTCTTCAGTGTTGACGTGAATGATATCAATATCTTCCTTCATGACATGATCTCTGAGAAAGTGATGACGAATTTCAATGTGCTTTGTCTTCGAGTGCTGAACTGGGTTGTTGGCAATCTTGATGGCGCTTTCATTGTCATAGTAGAGTGGTACTTGCTCCAGATGGATGCCATAGTCTTTGAGTGTTTGCTTCATCCATAGAAGCTGAGCACAGCAAGATCCAGCAGCAATGTATTCAGATTCAGTAGTGGATAGAGATACACAGTTCTGCTTATTTGAAGACCAACAAACAAGTGATCGTCCCAGAAAGTGACATGTGCCTGATGTAGACTTGCGATCCACCTTGTCACCAGCATAATCAACATTCGAGAATCCAAATAGATCAAACTCTGAGCCCTTTGGATACTATAATCCTAATGTTGGGGTGTAGGCCAAATATCAAAGAATTTGCTTCACAGCTAAGTGATGCGATTCCTTTGGTGCCGTTTGGAATCGGGCACACATGCAAACACTAAGCTTATATCTGGCCTAGATGCACATAAATAAAGTAAAGAACCAATCATGGAGTGGTATTGTCGTGGAATTGTAACGGCAGATGTCCTAGTGGAAGGACTTAGTCGTAGGGCCATCGCAACTAGGAAGCTTAAAGGGGTTAATTGGGACAAAGGACACGAGAGGTTTTATACTAGTTTGGCCCCTTAGGATGAAGGTAAAAGCCTACGTCTAGTTGTGTTTGGTATTGCTGGGGTTTCGATCACCAAGAGGCTAACTCGCCGGCTTGGTTATCGACCTCTTGTTTCTTTCCCTAAGCCGCCATCGGGTCGTCCCCTTATATACACGGGTTGACGCCTGGTTTACAATATTGGGCCTTAAGCCGCCTCTAGCCCTTTTAGGTCTTCTGTAAGATTTGATAAACTATTGTATTAATGTTTACTGGGCTCCCTCTGTAACCCGCCATTGGGGCTGACCTAACCCCTCCTGGGCGGGTCTTAACTGATAGTTATATCCCCAACATTAGGCCCCAGGTTGACTTCGAACTTTGTTTTTGTCAATCTTCAATACTTAGACGAAATCCATCCTCTTATCCTCGCGGAGGTTTTTGTAACCCGCCATGACGTTATCTTTGGAAAATATAAAAAACTTTGATGACGTCATCTCCCAACGGATCTTCATCTTTAATGCCTTCCGAGAATCGAGGCGTCCATCTAGTGATATAACCATTATTCGGCTCTTCCTCGATTTTCGCACCCGTCTGTTCACCTTTTCCCTTATAAATAGGCACGCCCCTATCTTCCTCATTCTTCTCTCTCTATCCGTCTTCTTCCTCTCGCAACCCTCCTGCTACTCGAGCTTCGCCGCCGTCGCGCTTCACCTCTGTCTCCGTCGACCTTGGCCGCTGCATCAACCTGAATCGGTCGAGAGAACGGTGGCGACCTCCGCAGAAGATCTACGGCTGTAAGTGCTCACCTTCCTGCTCCTCAGATCCGCATTAGGGTTTCTGCGTGTTCATCGCAGTTCATCACGGTTTCCTTGTAGTTCTTCTACTACAGCTTCTTCTTGATCCAAAGAGAATATATGTTCATGCGGTAGTTGTTTTTCCTCCATTTTATATGTTGGTAGATCTCTTTCCTTTGCACAAATATATTTTAGAGCTGATGAACTCATCTGGGCTGTATTTTTAGGTCTAGGATTTTTTTTTCATTTTGAACATCCATTTGATCCATATCAATATCCAGAAGTTAAGAAACCTGTTTGTCTCCATACTTAACCAATTTCTGCTGCCGGTATTTCTCAAATGCCTGTGGTCATGGCGGCTTACCGTGCTGGCTTACTTTTCCATATATGCCATTAGCCCTTAATTAAGCCGTCATTACTTCCGCTGTATCATCTTATAATTTCATCATTTGTATTGAACTGAGCCGGCATGTTACCTTCTTTTCAGCGCATTTTTGAACACTATGCCATCCAAAACGCCGACTGTCTGCAACTAGGTTCCCTCAACCGTGACTGGGGAACATTTGAAGGAGTTCTTCCCCATAGGATTTTTGCCAGGAAAAAATGTCATGTCTTACCGTGCACCTGACCCAGATGAGGAACGACCCAATCCACAAAATGGGGAAGTCATTGTTTTTACTGACCACATGAACCGTGGCTTTTCACCGCCCAACTCAAAGTTCTTTAGAGATGTCCTCCATTTCTTCAAACTTCACCCTCAAGATATTGGGCCCAATTCCATATCTAACGTCTGTAATTTCCAAGTACCCTGCAAAGTGTACCTTCAGGAAGAGCCGACAGTGGAACTGTTTAGAGAATATTTTTATCTGAACCGATAGAATGAGTGCACCAATGGCCTCAGTTTGGAGCTTGGAGGCATCTCCATTCAGCATCGATAGGGTGTTGTCTTCCTCCTCATAGTCTTGCCGAGTCATCCAAAAGACTGGAACCAGACTTGGTTCTATTGTATAGACACTTCACCGGCAAACGAGAAGCCACTGTCGGGTTATCATGCTGAGCGTCTTGACTCCAAATTCGCGCTCCCTGACAAGCTTACGGCCACCGAACGCAGAAAACTGATCCCATCAATAAAAAGGATTAATGCCTTATTAGGGAACGGCCTGACCGGAGTTGACTTGATCCGCTGCTGGATTTCATGGCGGGTTATTCCTCTAAGCTGTCGATCAAAATTGATGTACGAGTATGGTGGAGGCCCAGATGACTCTCTTCGTCACAGCCCCGTTCAATTAACGGAAGAAGATATTATTTCAATGTCAACCCTTCTGGTGAATGGAAAATACGAAGACTGCAGTATCGTCGGGTTAAACCCTTTCTGTAAGCTTAACCCGGTGCCAGAAGTAAGGAGACTCTGATCTCTCTCCTTTGTATTTTTCTCAGCCGTATTATTTAACACTTGCCTGACCGTTCATCTTGTTTTTACCTGTTTGCAGGCCAAATCTGATTTCTGGAAGGTTAAATATGACCATGAAGCTGCCAAGAAAGCAAGAGTCGCCGCCATAACCGCCAAGAAAACGACCCGGAGGTCCAAAAAGAAGAAGAAGAGCACTACTGAAGACATGATGGAACTTGACGATACTTCTAAGTCGGAGGTAGCCCTTGACTCCCTTGGCCAACTCTTTAATAATCTTATTAACACTGATCATTACCAGGACGACACTGGGGCCAGTCAGGCCGTGGAAGAAGAGGTAACTATTTCCTCCGACTCAGCACATTTGCCAAGACAGAAACTTTGAGTCGTAATCTGGAAAGTAAGGTTTTCCCACCCTTTAGCTTATCTCGACCCTCACTTTCTTTTGAAAAAGCAGCAACATGAGAGCCGCCGTCAAGCCCGGACCGAAGACGAACCGCCTGTCATTCTTCAACAAACTCCTCAAAAGCGCCGGAATGAGGTTTACTTCTTTGTCTTTGACTCCGTTTTAATGGATCCTTTCCCCTGCATTATTTGAACTTTATTTTATCTTTTACGGAGGTGTCTCACTCTTCTGGCGACTCATGGCAGACCCAATTTCCGGCCTTCAAGACTGCCCCTGGGTAATGAAAAATCCTCCTTTTTCTGGGTTTTTCAAATTGTATCTTTGCACTGACAGTCCCGCAACATTTCTCTTAGTGGCCAAGCTAAGTCCAAGAAGGCAAAGGCATCTAAACTGGCCAGGCCACCTTCTCCTCCATTAACTGACGCTCTAGAAGACCCGCCCGTCAATGATGACGTAAATCCTCCTGAGCCATCAGTTGATGAAACCACCGTGAATCCTTCTTCAACCGGACCAGCCAGCTCGGCCAACCCGCCCTCATCGTCTACGCAAGACATTCTAATCATCGGGAGCCGCTTTATTGAGCCGGGAAATCCCACCGTGTTAGCTCGTCACACGGCGAAACAAGAGGCGTTGGAGAAACAGAAAGTACGCTTTGATATTTCTCACTATGAACATCTGAATGCCAATGACATATTATCCGGTTATCTCAGCCATGTGCACTCCAGCCGTGACTCAGAGATAGAAATGGTCAAGCAGTTGCAGCTGAAATACGAGGTATGTTGTTCCGGCTTACGTATATTCCACCAGCCCCCAAGTCTTCAGATTATGAGATAGCCGGAATGATCTGTAGACTTTATGATATAGGCTAAGACTTTATCTTTTTAGATTTTCCTGGAGTTCAATAAAATAGAACAAAGCTTCATCCATAGTCCCCAAGGGCCGGCTCACTTGACCATAAATGAGTCGGTACTTTGAATTGCCTTGTACCGTATCCAAAAATAACATTGTAATCCGGCTTATCCTTGAGAAACCTTGCTAAATAGCATGCATTAGCCCCCAAGTGCCAAGTGCTATTACTTTGTAAAGTACTTGGGACTTAAAGTATATTTTAGTCATGAAAAATTGTTTTGACATACATTAGCCCCCAAGTGTCAAGTAGTTTTGCAACGCAAAGTATTTGAGACTTGAATCTTGACTTATGAACTTTAACTAAAATCTTGACTTATCTGGGTATGTTTTTGCAAAATGCTTTATCTGAATTGAGCTTGCAATTAATTGACGCCAAGACCCGACTGGCGGGTCAGGAGGCAGAGATCAAGTCTGTGGACTCCAAACTGCAAGTAAGTCTCTCTGAGACGGAAAAATTAAAAGCCGGCTTTACTGCCGAGAAGAAAACCTGGGCTGAAGAAAAAACGCTTCTGACACAACGTGCCGAGAAGGCTGAAGCAGCCCTTGAAGAGGTTACGACAGGGCTGACCAATTTAAAGAACTAGGT
Organism: Triticum dicoccoides; assembly: GCF_002162155.2. Taxonomy (NCBI): domain Eukaryota; kingdom Viridiplantae; phylum Streptophyta; class Magnoliopsida; order Poales; family Poaceae; genus Triticum; species Triticum dicoccoides. Next base: position 563,781,026 of record NC_041390.1, on the reverse strand, counting down.
GTTACAAATGGTGTCCTCCATCTTTGGTAAGCCATCTGTATTGACTTTTTACCTTGTGTTGATCCGGACTGCAAGCTGCTAGCTGACCCTTTGTGTTCAAAACATATGCAGGCCCTCGAAGCAAGAATCTGAGTCAGGACCACGTGGTTAAGCTGAAGGCGGTCTACACCTTGGTAGAACAGTTGTACATTGGCGCACAACGAGCACTTGCCGCTATCTCTCTTGCTAATCAAGGACCCAACCGGCTCAGCGATGTTTTAAAGAAGCTGTCAATTTTGCCCGCCAGGTTCCAAGAAGTCAAGCGCTCCTGTGCCAGAGCCGGAGCTTTGACTGCCCTGAGCCGCTCCAAGGCTTGGGTGTCAGATCTAGACCCGGCTGATGTAGCTAGAGGGTACCCCATGGTAAAGGAAGACGGGTTACTGTTCGAACAAGACGACTTCGTCTCTTGCGTGAGGGAGGTGCGACCTCAGGCCACCATTCTTGGGGATGAAATGAATATCGATAAATATCAGCCGGGTTTTGACTTTGATAATAAGAAGATGGCGACTCCCTCCTATAAAGTAACCTACTTAATCCCGCTTGTTCGTGAAAATACATTTGCTCCGGAAGTTGATCCGGCCGGGCTGATTGATGAAGAAGCAAAATTTGTTGCCGAGAATGGTTTTGATTGGTCAAAACCCAACTTCCAATCAGCAGAGGGCGGTGAACCGGCGAGGGAGGAGTGATGACCATCTTCATGGGCTTATAAAAGCCTTGTAATAGATTAGTTGTTGAAAACACTGCATATTCTGCCTATGCCATCGTGCATAAGACACCGTGTGTTACTTTGTGCTCTCTGATATTAATATATGCATCATATTTATGGTTGTCCCTGCAATACTTGAACTCTGGTCCTGTAGATAAAAAATGGAAGAAGCTTGCTTGGCGGCTTAGTACCGAACGGGTCAGAACACCCGGTTTAGAGCCAATATGTTTATCATAGTAGAAAACAGAACCAGACGTAAAAAGAAAAGAACGGTTGAAATCACCTCTGATGAATACAGAAGGAAACTGTTCATAAACAACAATCATACCTGTATCTTTTAACCTCCGGATCACCGGTTTATATGAACCGGGCGATGAAGGTTGATAATCAAGTCTTTGCGAGAAGTCAATGCTTCTGAATACCTGATGATTATCATGTCCTGGCGGCTTATTGTCGTATAGTCAAGCTTGTGAAAATACCATGATTGATTTATTTTGAAATTGAGATATCAAAAAACCAATAAGACAAATAACCGATGATAAACAACATTAGGCTTGTGACAAAAAATTGGGGGTTTTTGATTCGAATACGATTAGTAAACCGGACCAAAGGGGTTAAGCTAAGGTTCGAATACGACCATATAGCCCCTAGTGGCTTTGGCGTTGCGCCGATCAAGAGGGTGCCGACAGCTATGTTCTCTTTGGTTCGAATACGACCTATGTTTGAACAGGAAGCCCCCAAGTGACCTTAAGAGGTTTTTAACGACCCTGATTCGAATACGATCCAAGTCGGACCCAAAAGGGGTTAAGCTATGATTCGGATACGATCAAGAAGCCCCCTAGTGAGTTTGTCTTTGAGCCGATCAGAAGGATTACGAAAGCTATGTTCTCTTTGGTTCGAATATGACCTATGTTTGAACAGGAAGCCCCCAAGTGACCATGAGAGTTGCATCTTGATTTGAATATGATCATAAGCCGGACCAAAAAAGGTTAAATTTGATTCAAATATGATCAGCTCCTTAATATTCATTTGAAAATAATAGTAAAAAAATAATGAAGATGTGTAATCTTTCCGAAAAGAAAAAGAGACCGATGGTCCTGCTTTATTACTTATCATAACATCAACGTATGTACATGATGAGAGTCGGTGGCTCAGGTGTAGTATGGCCGAAGTTGAGCAATATTCCACGGCCGGCGGGTCTCCTCTTCCGACTTACGTGAGTCTTTGTGCTCTCGAATATCAATGAGGTAATATGACCCGTTGTTTAAGTTCTTGCTGACCACAAAGGGTCCTTCCCAAGGTGGGGATAACTTGTGTGCATCTGACAGATCCTGGATGAGCCGGAGCACTAGGTCACCTTCTTGAAAAGTCCTAGACTTAACCCGACGGCTGTGATAACGGCGCAGGTCCTATTGATAAATTGCTGATCGAGCCGCTGCTAAGTCTCTTTCCTCATCTAACAGGTCCAGTGCATCCTGTCTGGCTTGTTCATTAGTAGCTTCAACATAAGCTGCCACACGGGGCGAGTCATGATGGATGTCACTAGGCAACATTGCTTCTGCTCCATACACCATGAAGAAAGGTGTGTACCATGTAGACCAGTTAGGTGTGGTGTTAATACGCTAGAGCACCGAGGGTAATTACTCTACCCAACAACCCGGTGTTCGCTGCAAGGGAACCATGAGCCGGGGCTTGAGACCTTTTAAGATTTCCTGATTTTCTCTCTCAGCTTGATGATTGGATTGAGGATGAGCTACAGAAGAAACGTCAAGCCAAATATGCTCACGTTGACAAAACTCCTCCATAGCCTCTTGGGATAGATTAGTGCCATTGTCAGTGATAATGCTGTGTGGAAAACCAAAATGTAAGATCACCTTTTTCATGAACTGAACTGCCGTGGCCGCATCACACTTACTCACCGGCTCTGCCTCAACCCATGTAATACATAAGGGAAAGAGATACATAGTTGGCTTACAATCACCACTTCACACAATACATGAATAAAGCATTACATCATCCAGATACAATCAAGGTCCGACTACGGAACCAAAATAAAAGAGGACTACCCCTAATGCTACAGATCCCCGATCGCCCCAACTGGGCTCCACTACTGATCAACTGGAAACGAAACAACTCAATGCACACGATCTTCATCGAGCTCCTCCTTGAGCTCGGTTGCGTCACCTGCTCGGTATCATCGGCGCCCGCAAACTGGGTTTGGAAGTAATCTGTGAGTCACGGGGACTCAACAATCTCACACCCACGAGATCAAGTCTATTTAAGCTTATGGGTAGGTAAAAGGTATGTGAGGTGGAGTTGCAGCAAGCAACTAGCATATATGGTGGCTAGCATACGCAAATGAGAGCGAGAAGAGAAGGCAGAGGCACGGTCGAGAAACTATGATCAAGAAGTGATCCTAGAACAACCTACGTTCAAGCATAACTCCAACACCGTGTTCACTTCCCGGACCACGCCGAGAAGAGACCATCACGGTTACACACGCGGTTGATGCATTTTAGTTAAGTTACGTGTCAACTTCTCTACAACCGGACATTAACAAATTCCCATCCGCCCATAACCGCGGGCACGGCTTTCGAAAGTTCAAAACCCTACAGGGGTGTCCCAACTTAGCCCATCACAAGCTCTCACGGTCAATGAAGGATATTCCTTCTCCTAGGAAGACCCGATCAGGCTCGGAATCCCGGTTACAAGACATCTCGACAATGGTAAAACAAGACCAGCAAAGCCACCCGAATGTGCCGACAAATCCTGATAGGAGCTACACATATCTCGTTCTTAGGGCACACCGGATTGTCCAAGGTTCCGGTAGGCCAGCCCAGAGTTGCCCCTGGTGGCCACCGGCAGCTGACAGGTTGGACCAACACTCAGAGCAGCACTGGCCCGGGGGTTTAAATAAAGATGACCCTTGGGAAGGCCTACCCAAGGGAAAGAAAAGGCTAGGTGGCAAATGGTAAAACCAATGTTGGGCCTTGCTAGAGGAGTTTTATTCAAGGCGAACTGTCAAGGGGTTCCCGTTATAACCCAACCGTGTAAGGAATGCAAAATCAAGGAACATAACGCCGGTATGACGGAAACTAGGGCGGCAAGAGTGGAACAAAACACCAGGCATAAGGCCGAGCCTTCCACCCTTTACCAAGTATATAGATGCATTAATTAAATAAGAGATAATGTGATATCCCAACAAATATCCATGTTCCAACAAGGAACAAACTCCAATCTTCACCTTCAACTAGCAACGCTATAAGATGGGCTGAGCAAAGCGGTTACATAGCCAAACAACGGTTTGCTAGGACAAGGTGGGTTAGAGGCTCATGGCAATATGGGAGGCATGATAAGCAAGTGGTAGGTATCGTAGCATAGGCATAGGAAAAGAGCGAGCATCTAGCAAGCAAATATAGAAGTGATTTCGAGGGTATGGTCATCTTGCCTGAGATCCCACAAGGAAGAAGAACGAGTCCATGAAGGAGACAAACGAACCTAGATGAATGGATCCTCACAACTCCAGAACGAAAACCGAAGATAACGCGAGAAGTAACCCGGAAAGAAGCAAACAACATAGTTAAAAACCATCACATAAACATGGCATGATGCACAATCAAGTATGATGCATGTCCGGTTTAATGAAGCATGGCATGGCAAAGTGCACAAGCAACCCTACAAATTAAGTGGTTAGCATGGCACCACATGACTTATTTAGGTCTCTCTCGTTAGGTACTCAACAATATTAAATGTTGGATAGCATGGCAAGGGGTGAAGCAAAAGATAACTACCTATCTAGGCAAGTTTAAATGAGGTCGGAAACAACAATCAACAATTCCGGTAAATCCCCATATGCATATAATAAGGTTTGGTACTGTTCTGCCCTAAACCATATTTTATAGTTGTTAAACATGCAAAGTAAGTCACCATGTTAATCTAGGCATTTTTCCACCCCATTTACATATAAAGTTTATTAAATTCCGAGTAATGGTTATTTAGTTAGGAAATAAATCATTTTAGCATTGCATATGGACAAAATTACACAAACAACATTTTAAACATTTTAAACATAGATGAAAGTGACATATCATGAAACTAGGCACAATTTTAAGCATTTTTCATATATAAATTGTTTTAATCCGATGCACGGTTGAAAAGTTATTATATGCATGATGTTGGAGGGTTTTTCTGTAAAACCGCAGTCTCTGGAAAAAAAGATAAATTCGGAAAACTAAAAAAAAACGGGCCGAAACAGGGACAAGCCCAACAGCGCATAGAAGGCTGGAGGGGTCTGCTCACATCTCTCCAGGGAGCTGGGCCTTGGCGCCTGTGCTGGGCCGGCCTTGGTGGATCGAACAAGGAGATGGTGGGGGCGCGGTCAACGCACACGCTGACGAGGCATTATCCTGCATCGAGCCCGAGCAAGGCAATGGTGGCGGCATCTTGGCAAGGCAGGTCGCCGGGTGGTCGAGGAGGCAAGGAGAAGGCCGAGGACAAGCTCCAGAGGCCAGATCTGGTGGTTGTCTCTCTGTTCTCGGCGTCAGCGGCGAACTCCGGTGACAAATTGACGTCCTGCAGAACGGGAGGGAGAGACAGGTGAGCTTGGGAGAGAGAGTAGGAAAAGGAGAGGAGGAGGAGGAGGAGGAGGAGACGAGGAGCGGTGGCATGACCTGGTTGCCGGAGCGGCGAGGCGACGGGAGGAAGGAGGACGAGCTCGAGCAGCTCGGCGGCGGCCATGGGAGCTCGTGCTCCTTGTTGCTGCTCGGGATGGTCTGCTGGTTGCTGCTGCTCGCCGGCAGCGGCTGGGTCGACGACGGGGTCGAGGTGCACCTCAGAGCCATGGGTGCTACGGGAGAGGTAGGCGCACGGGCAGAGGAGCTCTGGCTCCTGTAGGATTTGGGCGACGGTGGTGGTTGGACGGGAGGGGAAAACGAGGAGAAGGTAGAGGCTGCGATTCGTCTCGGGTGGAACTGGATCAGGATGATCCCGAGGGGGATTGTGTGTGGGTGGCGGCGGCGCGATGGGACAAGGGGGAGGATTTTTAGGGTTGGTCTAGATTTAGACTAGGGAGTATATATATATAAGGAAAGAGGGAGAGTTTAGGGGCTAATCCGTCCCTCCAAATAAAATCGAGCGGTCGAGAAAAATAGACTAGGGAGTCCAAATGAGAAAATGGTGATGTTTTGTAGATGTTTGGGGATGATCCGGATCCAACGGTGATGACTGTCCGGGTCGGGTCCGGGACAACTTTTCGGACGCGCGCGTGAGGAGGGCCACGGGCTGACAAGAGAGGTTAGGTTGGTCCTGGTGATGGGTAGAAGACTGTGCATAAGGCCTCAGGCTGAGAGAAGAGAAGAGAAGAGAGGTCGGGCGACTGTTTCCGGAGTCCGAAAATATCCGGCGTGTGCCCAGCTATAATGCTACTATAGTTTAATGGTTAGGCTATCAAACCAACTCCGAATGCGATGAAACTTGACAGGCGGTCTATCTACACTATAATAAGACCACACGCCAACTTTCAACCCAATCCGAGAACAATTTTCTGACCACTTATAAAATAATATTTCGGACGTGCCACGGGCGCATGCAAGTGTGTTTGGGCTCAGAACGGGCAACGGACGGAACTGGGGAACCCGAACGGATGCAAGTTTGAAAACATGATGATGCAATGCACATGATGTCATGACAAGATGCAACACGCAAGAGAATGACAAGGCAACAACAGTGAATAACTGGAAGACACCTGGCGCAACGGTCTCGGGGCATTACAACACTCCACCACTATGAGAGGATCTCGTCCCGAGATCTAGAATGGCACCGGAGGGAGAAAATGGAAGAGAAAGAGAAGAGGTAAAAACTAAGTTGCTTCTTTGACAAACGAGTGAAACCAAAGAACCTTGAGAGGTTGAACAACTTGAAAGAAAGAAAACAACGAAGATGAATAAAGTTGAAAGCACTCCGGTTGAAAAGTGATAAGAAACTAGATAAGATTAAAAGAACTAGAAGAGATGACACAACACTCCGGTTGAGAAGGGAGGTAAAACCAGTCAAAATGGGAAGAACTTGATAAGAGGGCACGACACTCCGGTTAAACGGATAAGCAAGGAAATGAACATGATCTTGACAAAACAAGATGATGGGTTTAAGAGAGCAACATCACAATGCCTCCGGAAGAAATGAAAGGATGGAATGGAATGAACAGAGGAGAAAACAAGATCTTGGTAGAGCACGCTTACAACAAATGCTAGAACAGAGTTGTTGGATTATCAACAATGAAAAGAGTAAGCTTATAGTGGGCTTATGGAGAACATCTCACAACTATGAGGTGAAATTCTGCCACTAACGAAAAAGATTTGATTGATAAGAACAAGGAGAGGAGAAACTATTTCACCGGGAGGATAAAAGAAGAACTTGGGTCATTTATAAGCACCATAAATAGCAACAATCCTTAGGGAAGGCTTTAGGTGAAATATAACCTAAGATAATTCCAAAGGAGAGATTGATGGATTTAAAATACCTCATTCTTGAAAACATGTGAATCATGAAACATGAACTCAAATTACCAAGAATGACATAATACCACCTCCCATGGTACGGAAAAGAATTGCACTCCGGATTACAAGATGAAGAATGCTTGAGCTCCTATGAAAAGAATCTCGATGAAAAACTTCGAGAAGGAATTAAATCCTTGATGAACCATCATGTAGAGTCTCGATGAATAACTCCGATAATCAAAAGTATGACAAAAGGAAGAGAAGTTGAGAATATAAGGTGAAGCCTTGCAATGATTTAGATGGAGCTTCGTGACGAGATAAAGTGGAAACTTGGAATACCGGGAGAAAAGATAAAGCATCTCGAACCGAGAATGTGATATGATGAACCACTCCGGAAAGCAGGGATTGAATTCACTCGATGAAACAAGAATAAGAATTACATTATGCTTATCCTTCACCAATTAAATTGATGACAATCAACAGATTTGGCATACTACTTATTCTCATAGAAAGGGTTAAGATAGATATAGCGTCAACTTGAGAAAGGTCTTCAACGAACCACCAGAAGGGATGAAACAACGAATAAATTGATATGATAACCCAAGAATAGAACTCTTGAACGAACCACCATATGAATTGAAAATGAACAAAGAAAAGGGGTGAATCACCGGTAAGAATTAGCAAAAGAACCAAGATACGTGAGAGAGTTTATATACAAGAGAACGAAGAGATCATGAACTGAATAGATAATAAATGAGCGATGCACCGGTAAGATTTAGAGAAAGAGGGCTGAAAGCTGAGAATGAATAATCCCGAAATGATGGCTTTCAGAGAATCAAACTGGCAAAGGTTACTGAAATGATTCGGATGATTGAAAAATAATTCTCACACTCGAAACAATTATGAGACGATGTCAACAAGCTAGAACCACGAATCTCTGAGAGAACGGACAAGATTTGGAGGTAAAACTCTTCTTCGGTCTTCAAATGTTGAGAATGACGATGAGAAACACCCCCAAGAATTATTGAGGCACTCCGGAATGAAGAATGGAAAAGGTTGAGCCAACGATGAAAAGAATTTGGAAGATCTTGGAGAAATACATATGACTGATGATGAATCATTCTTACGTCAAACTTTGAAAAGAATTTAGGATAGCTCCGGGAAAATTAGAAGAGTCAGGTAAGATCCTAGAAAAAGACCTGTGGGTTAGGGCCCACTAAAAAGGTACACCATAGAACAATTCAAAAGAGAGAAAGCACCGATTGATTTAAATGGATTAAATGAGATAACATCCTCGAACTAGGTTGAATGGATCTTGAATGGCAAGACGAGCCTTTTGCGATATCTTGAGCACTCCGGAACAAATGAATAGTGAGAAGTGAATTATTATGAGGTGCACCAGTATGAGAAGGCATTGGAAATGAGGAAAGTATATGATCAACAAAGCTTGAATTGGTTCCACCGGAGAAGAAAGAGAATGAATAATGATGAACTTGGGGTTCCGTTAGGATCTTCTTGAGAATCACCGGATAAGAATATTGACGGAAAAGAATGGAGAGACTTCATAATCATAAGATAGATACTTGATAAAGAAATCTTAGTCCTTGAAGAAAAAGGGTGGGTGGGTGGGAAAACAAAGGCAACTTGGGAAGGATGAAACAAACACCGTTGAGAGAGCTTAGAGTAGATCTTGCTGATGTTGAAATGATCGGATCCACTTGAAGAGAAAACACGCCGGTTGAAAAGGTTTGACATGACAATCTCGATTATTAGGAAGGATTAGTATTCACATAGGAGTATGAGAACACCACTTAGGAAAAGGCATGGAATCAACACTTGACATTGAAGCAACTCGAATACCACAACTGAAAACAAAACAAAGAATTGGCTTGCAGAATAAGCCAGAACAAACATATGATAGAGATTTCGTCCGAAATTTTCATGGTGGGGCCTACATGGGATCGATCGTACAGCACCATCATGTACAAGGCAGTGCACATGACATACGAAGTGTCCCCGAGTCGGCATAGCCAAGGACTCTTTAAGACACAATGAGACCACTGTAAAATCAACCGTGGATAGACGGACCACTAGACATCGAACCCCAATTTCATATCATACATCTTTTGGAAAGATATCCTAAGAGCTAGTTGAATTCCCACTTATAAACACCCGAAATATTCCAGTTATGCAATCAGGTGTTGGGGATACAGGGGAAGCATAATATCTCACCCAAAACTAGCAAATCCTACATCCAGCTGTATCCATCCTTCAACACATAACCAAGAAACCTTCGGAAATCGTTTACCTCAACCTTCGAAAAGCATCCGTTATATAAGTTATGGCAATACTCCTGAACTCCTGCCCCAGTACTGGGTGGCATCGAGGTTATCTCACCAACAACTCCATAAAAGAGATTTTCGATGTCGGTGAAACTCAGGTATTCCATAACTGCAACGATAAAATTGTGACAACAACACCTCGGAGCTCAACTCCCCGGGACACTGCCACAACCCGTAAATGTCAGGAGGCACCAAGAACAATGCTCTCGTCACAAAACCATCGGAACGATTCCAAGATACCCGTGTGATCCTAAACTTTTTTAGTGAAATTTGAGAAGAGAAGAGTCAAAACTCTACGTTAGGATGTCTCACCAGACGAAGGGACTGAGGAGTAAAAAGAATCCTAATCTTCGATATATATATAATCCTAAATAACTCAAAACATTTTTCTAGACTCAACAACGCCAACGATTCGATCATGCGGGAGGCTCCTAAGTCGGGGAAGGCTCTGATACCAACTTGTATCACCCTCGATGCTAATATATCTCCCACGTGTCGGAGCATGACTTAGAGGCATAACCGCATTGAAGGCAATGTCGCAAGAGGGGTAATCTTCACACAACCCATGTAATACATAAGGGAAAGAGATACATAGTTGGCTTACAATCACCACTTCACACAATACATGAATAAAGCATTACATCATCCAGATACAATCAAGGTCCGACTACAGAACCCAAATAAAAGAGGACTACCCCTAATGCTACAGATCCCCGATCGCCCCAATTGGGCTCCACTACTAATCAATTGGAAACGAAAAAACTCAATGCACACAATCTTCATCGAGCTCCTCCTTGAGCTCGGTTGCGTCACCTGCTCGGTATCATCGGCGCCTGCAAACTGGGTTTGGAAGTAATCTGTGAGTCACGGGGACTCAGCAATCTCACACCCGCGAGATCAAGTCTATTTAAGCTTATGGGCAGGTAAAAGGTATGTGAGGTGGAGTTGCAACAAGCAACTAGCATATATGGTGGCTAGCATACGCAAATGAGAGCGAGAAGAGAAGGCAAAGGCACGGTCGAGAAACTATGATCAAGAAGTGATCCTAGAACAACCTATCTTCAAGCATAACTCCAACACCGTGTTCACTTCCCGGACCACGCCGAGAAGAGACCATCACGGTTACACACGCGGTTGATGCATTTTAATTAAGTTAAGTGTCAAGTTCTCTACAACCGGACATTAACAAATTCCCATCTGCCCATAATCGCGGGCACGGCTTTTGAAAGTTCAAAACCCTGCAGGGGTGTCCCAACTTAGCCCATCACAAGCTCTCACGGTCAACGAAGGATATTCCTTCTCCCAGGAAGACCCGATCAGGCTCGGAATCCCGGTTACAAGACATCTCGACAATGGTAAAACAAGACCAGCAAAGCCACCCGAATGTGCTAACAAATCCTGATAGGATCTGCACATATCTCGTTCTCAGGGCACACCGGATTGTCCAAGGTTCCGGTAGGCCAGCCCAGAGTTGCCCCTGGTGGCCACCGGCAGCTGACAGGTTGGACCAACACTCAGAGGAGCACTGGCCCGGGGGTTTAAATAAAGATGACCCTTGGGCAGGCCTACCCAAGGGAAAGAAAATGCTAGGTGGCAAATGGTAAAACCAATGTTGGGCCTTGCTGGAGGAGTTTTATTCAAGGCAAACTATCAAGGGGTTCCCATTATAACCCAACCGTGTAAGGAACGCAAAATCAAGGAACATAACACCGGTATGACGGAAACTAGGGCGGCAAGAGTGGAACAAAACACCAGGCATAAGGCCGAGCCTTCCACCCTTAACCAAGGGAAAGTGCGTTATATCGACTAGAGGGGGGGGGTGAATAGGCGATTTTTATGAAAGTCTTCAAAACGTGGAAGTTTCGAAGACAAACGATAGAAATAAACCTATTACCATGCAGCGGAAGGTAGACTACACTAGGCAAACCATAGTCAAGTATTCAACGAAGTGAAAGAACAATGACTAATAGCAGCAATGTAGTGCGGATCAAGTAGGAAGATATTATGAAGCCAAACAGAACACACAGTCACTCAGTGAAGACAAAAGATAGTGCAATCATACACTGACTTCACAAGGACCTACAGTAAGTAAAGGGAAGGGAAGGATGAAACCAGTGACTCATTGAAGGCAATGATTTGTTGGACCAGTTCCAGTTGTTGTGACAACTTTACATCTGGTTAGGGCGGCTAGGTATTTAAACCTGAGGACACACAGTCCCGGACACCCAGTCCTGAACACGCAGCTCAGGACACCCAGTCCTCACCGTATTCCCCTTGAGCTAAGGTCACACAGACCTCGCCCAATCACTCTGGTAAGTCTTCAAGGTAGACTCCCAAACCTTCACAGACTTTGTTCACTGGCGATCCACAATGTCTCTTGCATGCTCAGAACGCGACGCCTAACCGGCTGGAGGATTCACAGTCCTCAAGTGTAATAAGTCTTCAGATCACACAGACAAGAAGACTTAAGTGATGCCTAACACTCTTTGGCTCTGGGTGGTTAGGGCTTTATCCTCGCAAGGAATTCTCTCTCAAAGGCTTCGAGGTGGGTTGCTCTCAAACGACAAAAGCCGTACTCTAACTCTGAGCAGCCAACCGTTTATGGTTGTAGGGGGTGGGCTATTTATAGCCACTAGGCAACCCGACCTGATTTGTCCGAAATGACCCTGGGTCACTAAGGAACTGACACGTGTTCCAACGGTCAGATTTCAAACTCACACGGCAACTTTACTTGGGCTACAAGCAAAGCTGACTTGTCCGACTCTGGACAAGATTCGCTCTCATAGTCTTCACTCGAAGACATAGGTTTTGGTTAAGCATCACTTAAGTCATTCTGACTGGTTCTCTTGGACCCCACTTAACAGTACGGTGGTTCCTATGACTCAATCAGAGAAGAAAAAGAACTACGAAAGATCTAAGTCTTCGAGCTCCATAGGCTTCATGCGATGTCTTCTCTTGTCATAGTCTTCAATGAGAATATCTTCATATACCACCTTTGACATCAATGTCTTCATACATTTTTAGGGGTCATCTCTCGTAGGAAAGCCGAATCAATGAGCGACTTCTACCTGTGTTATCCTGCAATTCTCACAAACACATTAGTCCCTCAACTAGGTTTGTCGTCAATACTCCAAAACCAACTAGGGGTGGCACTAGATGCACTTACAATCTCCCCCTTTTTGGTGATTGATGACAAACTAGTTGAAGTTTTCAACGGGGAATATAATATGTGAAATTGTAAGAGGATGGGGAATTGTCTTCATAAGCTGTGAGGGCTCCCCCTGAAGATGTGCATATAAGTAATTTGCTTTTGGAATGCAAATGCACATGGCAGGTTGTGCTTGTGGAGATCCTCTTCAACTTATGATGACAATCCAATGAAGGTATGTGAAGATAATGACATGCATAATGGAAAATGGACGTCTGCAAAATGATCTAAGTGCGGAATTTATCGTCGCACATGCGGAATTTATCATCGCATCACAAAGTGGCAAATAAGTAGCAGACGACCATCGAGTTTAAGTGTTACAACTCAAAGAACCAAATGTATCAAAACGAGAGTTGTAAACACGAAGCAAAATATAAAGCAACCGCCCATATGCTTCTCCCCCTTTTGTTAGTAAGGACCAAAAAGGTTTGAAGACATAGAGCATCTACTCGTTCCCATGAAGAGTAGGTGAAGCAGCAGGGTCGTCGGTGGTGTTCGGCGGTGCAGAAGAACTTGGAGCAGTGTTGAAGCGTGCTGAAGGAGGTGGCGGTTAAGTAGCATCGTCTTCATCCTCAATCACTCTGGCATTCACAGTTGCAGCAGAGGAAGAGAACTCAGAGTCTTCAAGAGATGGAGTTCGTCGCAGCACTGCCCTTCGAGGAGGTGTGGAGTCAAACTTGAAGCGTTCAGAGAAGCCATCTTCTTGAAGATCATCTTCAGAGAACATTAGCGTCAGCCCTTTCCAGGTGCGTCGAGAGGTTTCATGTGCAACAAAGGCATTCTTGGTGGCAAGATTGCGAATGCGGTTAACATCCACCAAGAGGCTTTGCATTTGGCGCTTCAGCCAGTCATGATGCCTATCCTGTTTCTGATGAAGAGCCACCAAAAGCTCTCGGTCGTTGAGAACACGAGTGCGCTTCTTGGGTCGTTGGGCAATTGTGCTATCGGTGGCTTCAGTAAGAGCAGGATGTGGTGCACGTGTAGTTCCGGCCAAAGGATACACACGAGTGACTGCTTCAACTCCTTCAATGTTGTGAGAAAAACTTTGATGCTCCGCATTCTGAAGACTTAGAGGTTCCTTGGCAGGCTCAGGATAAATGGCTTCAACGGACATATCCACATCAGGTAGAAAGATCCAATGATTGCGAGCAGATGGCTGATATGAGATAGCGGAGTGGAGTTTGATCAGCCGCATTATCCATGGAGCGTAGAACTTCAAGCCAAAAAGATCAGAGCCGGATGTAGCAAGTTGGCGGATGAAGAAGTCCTGTGCATTGAATCATTTGCCATGAAGAATATAGAAGACCAAAGTCTTCATTGCACCTTCCAGCTTGGCATGTGGAGAATGTCCTTTGATAGGCCAGAGAGTTCGCCTTATGATGTGATAAATAGTCCTTGGCAGATACTCAAGGTCTTCAACGAGGAACTCCTTAGGATAGGCAGCATCTTGTGGCAATGGCTTCATCATGCTGAGCATCTGACTCATGTTTGGTTCAGGCTTCTGAAAGATGCTCTCCATAGCTTCACTGTGAAGCTGACAGCTAGGTTCATAGAGATCGCCAGGAGTGGGCAGACCAGTAAGCTCAATGATATCAAAGGCTTTGGCTTCGTGATGAACATTTCCTGTCATCCACTCCAGGACCCAAGTCTTCGGATCTCTGTTGTATCCACGAATGTGAAGTGTGGCATAGAATTGGAGCAGCAACTCTTCATTCCGGTGCTCTTGGTCGGTGACAAATGGCAGCAATCCAACCTCTTTGAAGCAATCCAGAGCTTCTTCCAGACAGGGCAGACCAGCTATTGCTTCAATGTCAAGACGCTTATGTGAGAAGATGCGACCTTGATTGTATAGAATGCAGGAGTAATAGCTTCGCCGCGGATAGCTCCATAACCGATCAGATGATATTCTTTCCATTGAGTAGGGGTTCCTGGAGCTATTGAAGGTGTTGTCTGCTTTGAAGCCATTGACATTGAAGGATCCAGGTGCTGATGCAGGACCTGGAAACCTGGGCAATCTTGGGATTGGCTTCTGTACCTGAGGCCTGTGCTCAACATGATAGTCAAACTGAGGAACAGCAGCAGGCGTAGGAGCAGAAGCAGTAGCAGCAGTGGCTTCACTAACTTCTGGTGCTTGGGTTGGTGAAGGCTCCACATTAGCTTCAGCCATGACAGCGTCAGTGGCGTCGGTGGCAGCCTCAAGATTCTCAACCTCCACTTGACGAGCTGGAGGGTCGGTCACAGTCACGTTCTCCTCGAGAACAGCTTCTTGGTGAGACGGGGGAGTAGCAGCTTTTGGGGTTTCTTCTTCATCGGCTGATGCAGCCGGAATGTCTTCAGCAGTATTAGCTTCAGACGCAGAGACTGGAGGCCTTGGTCCTTTGCGAAGCCTGCATAATGCTGGCGACGCCTGTGGAGTTGGAGTTGGCTGGGCCTCAAAGTCTTCTTCCTCTTGTGCTTGTGGGTGATCAGCCCATGATGCATCTTGAGCAATTGGCGTCAGAGGATGACCAATGCTGATGAGCTCGCTGTGCGTTAGCACAGGCGATGATACCTGTTGGTGCTCGAGCTGAGGAAGAACTGCATCATCTTCAACATGGTCATGGTGACCAATGTCTTCAGCAGCGATGGGATCAACTGCTGGAAAGTCTTCAGCTTCATGAGCCTCTGTGAAAGCAGGCTCACGGATAGTCAGTTGGCGCTCCTGAGGTTCAGCGTTAGGGCGGACCATGGAGATGGGTTCAACAATCAAGGGCTCTATGGGAGCAGCCCGTTCCTTCTTGGTCTTCCGCTTCTTCTTGGAGGGGGTAGTAGCAGAGGCTTCAGGATGTTTCCTCTTCCTGGCTTCAGCCTCAGCAGTCCTTGTCTTCTTCAGCTCTGAAGCGGTGGACCGGGCCTTTGGCTTCGAGCCAGTCATGCTAGTTGGGAAGACAATGGGATCCGCTTCCTGCCTTGGTGCGTCGGGTTTGGCCATAGCGGGCTTCTTCTTCTTCTTTGCAGCCATCCTGGGGTCGATGCCAGGACGCCCAAGGGCCTTGCGCTTCTCAGCCTCATTGTAGGCTTGTGCACACTTGTCAGCCAGGCTCTTCATGCGCTCACGAGAACCTTGAGCTTCTTCTCGCTTCTTGAGAAAGGCTTCTTTAAGCTCGTGCAGCATGATCTTGAAGTTCTTGACCTCTTGTATGCTGAGCTTGGCCATATGCTTCTTGAACTGAGCTTTTTCGTAGTCAATCTTTTGCTTCAGTTCGAAGATGCGCTGAGCTAGAGCTAGCTCTGAAGCAATGGCGCCATGGAAGGCAACACTGAGACCAATGGGAAGTTGCAGGTCTTCGAAACTGAGGTTGGCCATTTCAAACCACTCATCAGTGAAGTCATGGATGATTGCCACGTCAAAGAGAGGCAAATTGTTGAAGATTTCTGCTTCTTCTTTGCTCTTGATCAGCTGCTCAAGAGCGTCATCTGCAAGATCTTCATCACTGGACAGATCAATGGCATCGTTGCGCAGAATAGCAGCAGCTGTCAGTTCTTGGCCGATGTGTGGCAGAGGCATCTTGACCTTCTGGGGCTTGGAGACGCGTGACAAGTCTTCAGACTGCACACTGTCTTCAGGAGGTGCAGTGGCCAGTGGCTTCGCCCATGAGATTTGTGGTGCAGAGGCAGGCTTTGAAGCTTTTGGCTGATTCAGTTTCTTTGGCTTCGGTGCTGCAGGCGCTTCATCTAATTCAGCGTCATCTGCAGGCTCATTCACGCCTGTCCCTTGAACCACTATATGAGTGATGAGACCTTCTAAGTTGTAGAAGGGCCCAAGAAGATTGGGTTCAGCTTCGCGAGTTCCATCGGCACGGGGAGCAGAGGGACCAGGGTTGAAGTCTAATCCCAAAGACTTCTTGTTCTGCTTCGCTGGGTTCTTGGCAAACTGGAAGTTGCGCTTGAACAGATTGTCGCACGACACCATAGTAGTGACGATGGGTGTGCATCTGCAGGCTGTGGCCGACGGACCATGCAAGGATAGAAGCCTTGTTCAATGGCTTCTCCTCTAGACCTGGGTTGAAGATTCTTGTATAGGATGTCTCCCCACGGTCGCTTGATGGCATTTTTCTCAGCATATTCTTGGGTCACAAACCGGTATTTGAACCATTGTTCTGCCCAATATCTTCGAACCCACTGGATTCGGGTCTTGCGCTGATTATAATCCTCTTCAGGATATGTCTTGTAAAGTTCTGAGAGGTCATCAGGCAGATCTCTTGATGTTCCCCCATGACGCTGTCTACCTCCCTTCCTTGCAGATTTCTCTGAAGCCATGAACTTTGAACTGAAAGGCTTTAATACGTTCAAAGGCTTCAAGGGCTTTCGCTTGCGGGACCAACAGGAACTGGCTTCGGGAGAATTTATGTGATGTTGTAAGAATTCTGCAAATGAATGCAGACTATGAGAACCAAGGGATTCTCCCACGGACATGTACCTGTGACAGCATTAAGGTGCGAGGGAAGGGGAAGAGGTCATATGCATTCTCAGAAGATTTTGAAGATAAATCAGTTTAGAAGACATTGACCTCATCATGCGAAGACATTCACTCATAGATAAGGAGTTGGTTCTAGATTTGTACGAATCCATGGATCAGTACAAGTGAGGAATCTAACTACTTTGTGAAGCATAAGTGAATATACTAGGCATATTATGAGATGCAGTATGAAAGAGATCCAACTTGTGTGAATAGAAACTGCTTGTGGTAGAAAGTGACGAAGCTATCAGATCAAAGGGGCCGTAAAAAGGAAGTTTTATTTACCACACGAAAAACTGCTAGACGGAGTGGAAGAGGAGGCCGATCAGTTCGATCGTCCATGCTCTAACTTGGAGACGGAGGACACCTACGGCGACGGCGGAGAAGACGATGTCCGCGGTCGGCATGAAGACGGCGTCGGAGAGGTTGCGGCAGCGAAGCGCTTCGTCGCCGGCGTTGTCGAGGGCTAGCGGTGGCGCTAGGGTTCATGCGAGAGTGGAAGAAGAGATAATGACTGCGGTGAGGCGTGTATTTATAGGGACAGGGGCGGCTCAGTGTTATTACACAGGTGCCCCTGGCGATTCACATCTGAGGAACACATGGCCATCATGCAGCATGTCGGAGGTTGTTCCACGTCCCACGCACGCCTGGATTGTCGGGTGGTCGTTCCCACTTCTCCGGGTTTCAGGTGAAGGAATGAGCATTGAAAATGGACTTAATGTTTGTCTCTGTATCTTCTGCTGACAAGGACGCAAAGAAGACATTTGACAGTTTCAATAGAATGCATATGACTTGGAGAGATAGAGTTTGAGATAGAAAGCATAGAGAGGTTAGGGTCCGATCACATTCACTTAGTTCAAAAGATTCAACAAGAAGACATAGCTATAAGTGAATGCTGTAGAGGATATAACACTAGTATATATATATAATCAACATAGTGAAGATAATCATGAAGACATGTTGAGATTGAAGTCAAACCAAATGTGAAGACATAGCAAATGTAACGCCATGAGTGAAACACTTCAAACAGAACCTTTGGTGGTGGCGTTACCCACCGTATAGGAAGTATTAGACCCAGACACGGCGCACAATTATCGTGGTGCTCCAAAGTCAAATTCCACATTAATGTATTCACACTTAGAATGTATGTCTTCATTGATTGAAGATATACTTTACTTCGTGTGTTGCACATCTAAGTCATCAATATGCATAAGTGTTAGGATGTGTGCCTGATCACAGGACATTTGAGGATTCCAAGATATTTAGCTCACACCGTAACTTGCAAAACCTCTTCTCATCCAAGGGCTTGGTGAAGATATCTGCCAATTGCTCTTCATTGTTGACGTGTATGATATCAATATCTTCCTTCACAACATGATCTCTGAGAAAGTGATGACGAATTTCAATGTGCTTTGTCTTCGAGTGCTGAACTGGGTTGTTGGCAATCTTGATGGCGCTTTCATTGTCGCAGTAGAGTGGCACTTGCTTTAGATGAATGCCATAGTCCTTGAGTGTTTGCTTCATCCACAGAAGTTGAGCGCAGCAAGATCCAGCAGCAATGTATTCAGATTCAGTAGTGGAGAGAGATACACAGTTCTGCTTCTTTGAAGACCAACATACAAGTGATCGTCCCAGAAAATGACATGTGCCTGATGTAGACTTGCGATCCACCTTGTCACCAGCATAATTAGCATCCGAGAATCCAACTAGATCAAACTCTGAGCCCTTTGGATACCATAATCCTAGAGTTGGGGTGTGAGCCAAATATCGAAGAATTCGCTTCACAGCTAAGTGATGCGACTCCTTTGGTGCCGCTTGGAATCGAGCACACATGCAAACACTAAGCATAATATCTGGCCTAGATGCACATAGATAAAGTAAACAACCAATCATGGAGCGGTATACCTTTTGATCGAACTCTTTACCATTGTCGTCCGGACCCAGATGATGCTTGGCTGGCATTGGCGTCGTGAAGCCTTTGCAGTCTTGCATACCGAACTTCTTCAGGCAATCTTTGAGATACTTCTCTTGAGATATGAAGATGCCGTTGAGTTGCTGTCGTATTTGAAGACTGAGGAAGAACTTCAGCTCTCCCATCATGGACATCTGATATTGCTCTTGCATCATATATTCAAACTCTTCACTGTACTTCTGATTGGTGCAGCCGAAGATGATGTCATCCACATATATTTGGCACACAAACAGTTCACCATCATATGTCTTCGTGAAGAGAGTGGGGTCGAGGGAACCAGGTATGAAGCCTTTGCTTTTCAGGAAGTATTTGAGTGTGTCATACCATGCCCGAAGGGCTTGTTTGAGGCCATATAGTGCCTTGTTGATCTTGTATACCATGTCAGGATGTTTTGGATCTTCAAAGCCAGGCGGTTGTGCAACATACACTTCTTCTTCAATCTTGCCATTGAGAAAAGCGCTCTTCACATCCATTTGATATAGAAGTATGTTATGATGATTTGCATAGGCCAGCAGTATGCGCATGGCTTCAAGTCGAGCCATAGGAGCAAATGTTTCATCGAAGTCAATTCCTTCCACTTGAGTATATCCTTGAGCAACGAGACGAGCTTTGTTTCTGACAACTTGACCATGCTCATCTTGCTTGTTGTGGTATATCCATTTGGTGCCTATTATATTGTGCTTCCGAGGATCATGACGCTTAACCAGTTCCCATACATTATTCAGCTCAAACTATTGAAGCTCTTCTTGCATAGCTTGAATCCATTCAGGTTCCATGAAGGCTTTCAACTTTCTTGGGTTCTGTTATTGAGACGAATGCTAAGTGCCCATAGAAATTTGCTAGCTGTGTTGCCCTTGAACGAGTGAGCGGACCGGGTGCATTGATGTGATCAATTATTCTCTCAATCTGCACTTCATTGGCAACACGAGGATGTACAGGGCGAAGATTTTGCTCTTGTCGATCATTGTCATTGTTACTGGGATTGTCTTCAGGCTGAGCATTGTCTTCAGGTTGATCAGGTGCGGAGATGATAAGTTCCTCTTCAGGTTGAGCTTTAGAGGGTATGATTTCTCCAGTTCCCATTAGTTTGATTGATTCGCTGGATGGAACTTCATCTAGCACATTTGGCAGGTGCTCTCTTTGTGAACCGTTAGTCTCATCGAACCGCACATCCACTGTTTCAACCACTTTATAATGAAAGAGATTGAAGACTCTGTAGGAGTGCGAATCCTTTCCATATCCAAGCATAAAACCCTCATGTGCTTTTGGTGCAAATTTTGAAGTGTGATGTGGATCCTTGATCCAGCACCTGGCTCCAAATACTCTGAAGTAACTGACATTTGGCTTCTTGCCAGTAAGGAGCTCATAAGATGTCTTGTTCAGAAGCTTGTGAAGATAAACACGATTGATTGTATGGCATGCAGTATCAATAGCTTCAGGCCAGAATTTTCTTGGAGTCTTGTATTCATCTAGCATCGTTCGGGCCATCTCAATGAGTGTTCTGTTCTTGCGTTCGACGACGCCATTCTGCTGTGGCGTGTACGGAGTTGAGAATTCATGTGTGATGCCCAAAGTATCAAGATATGTATCAAGGCCAGTGTTCTTGAATTCAATGCCATTGTCACTTCTGATGTGCTTTATCTTGGCGCCATAGTTGTTCATTGCTCGATTGGCAAAGCGTCTGAAGACATCCTGCACTTCAGTCTTGTAGAGGATTATGTGCACCCAAGTATATCTAGAATAATCATCAACAATGACAAGGCCATAGAGACAAGCAGTAGTAGTAAGGGTTGAGTAATGAGTGGGACCGAAAAGATCCATGTGGAGCAGTTCGAAGGGTCGAGTTGTTGTCATGATTGTCTTCGAGGGATGTTTGGCCCTTGTCATCTTTCCTGCTTCACAGGCACCGCATAAGTGATATTTCTTGAACTTGACGCCCTCGATGCCTATGACATGCTTCTTCTTTGCAAGGGTGTGGAGGTTCCTCATGCCAGCATGCCCTAGCCTCCGATGCCAGAGCCATCATTCTGAAGCTTTTGCTAGAAGACATACGGCAAGCTGTGGTCTTGCTGAGAAATCTACCACGTACAAATCATCTTTCCGATACCCTTCAAACACTAGAGACTTGTCAGGTTCCATTAGAACAAGGCAACAATATTTTCCAAACATTATGATCATGTTCAAATCGCAAAGCATTGAGACAGACATTAAGTTGAAGCCAAGGGATTCAACAAGCATGACTTTATCCATGTGTTGATCCTTTGAGATTGCAACTCTACCTAGACCCAATACCTTACTTTTACCAGTGTCAGCAAATGTGATGTGACTCTTGTCGGATGGACGTAAGGTTGTGTCCATAAGAAGGATTCTTTTGCCATTCATGTGATTGGCACACCCACTATCAATAATCCATTCTGAAGACGCTGGTGTCGTACCCTTGGCACCGCGTGCCATGAAGCAGTAGGTAGGAGCGGAGTAGTCCTTGTCATTTGCATCGGTGTCGGTGATGAAGTCATTGTCTTCAGTGTTGAAGATGGACTTGGCAACATATGCTGTAGCCAGACTTGCAACGCCAGAATCGGACTCCTCCTCAGACTCCACCTCCGCCTCCTCAGAAGCGGACTCCTCCTCTGAATCCATTTCCTTGCCAACAAACGCATGTGCCTTGCCATATGAGCTCTTCTTGTGTGATGAAGACTTTGAGGAAGACTTGGAAGAAGACTTTGAGTATTTCTTCTTCTTCTTGTCGTCAGAGTCATATTCCTTGCTCTTCTTCTTATTTTTGTTCTCATTGTCCCACTGCGGACACTCAGAGATGAAGTGGCCAGGTTTCTTACACTTGTGACATGTTTTCTTCTTGTAGTCATGAGCAGAAGTTTCATCATTCCTTGAGCTTGATCGTGAAGAATTTCTGAAACCTTTCTTCTTGGTGAATTTTTGGAACTTCTTCACAAGAATAGCAAGTTCCCTTCCAATGTCTTCAGGATCATCAGAACTACTGTGAGATTCTTCTTCAGATGAGGAGACAGCTTTTGCCTTCAAGGCACGAGTTCGCCCATAGTTTGGACCGTAGATATCTCTTTTCTCAGAAAGCTGAAACTCATGTGTGTTGAGCCTCTCAAGTATGTCAGACGGATCGAGTGTCTTGAAATCAGGACGTTCTTGAATCATCAGGGCTAGGGTGTCAAACAAACTGTCAAGTGATCTTAGTAGTGTCTTGACGACTTCATGCTTGATGATCTCAGTAGCGCCAAGGGCTTGAAGCTCATTTGTGATGTCAGTGAGTCGATCAAACGTGAGCTGGACATTCTCATTGTCATTTCTCTTGAAGCGGTTGAAGAGGTTGCGAAGAACACTGATTCTCTGATCTCTCTGGGTTGAGACGCCTTCGTTGACTTTGGAGAGCCAGTCCCAGACTAGCTTACATGTTTCCAAAGCACTCACACGGCCATACTGTCCTTTGGTCAGATGACCACAGATGATTTTATTGGCAGTAGAGTCCAGTTGAATGAACTTCTTGACATCAGCAGTAGTGACACCTTCTCTAGCCTTGGGAACGCCGTTCTTGACGACATACCATAGGTCGACGTCAATGGCTTCAAGATGCATGCGCATCTTATTCTTCCAGTAGGGACATTCAGTTCCATCGAAGACGGGGCATGCAGTGGAGACTTCGATTATCCCTGCAGTCGACATAGCTAAAACTCCAGGTGGTTAAACCGAATCACACATAACAAGGGAGTACCTTGCTCTGATACCAATTGAAAGTGCGTTATATCGACTAGAGGGGGGTGAATAGGCGATTTTTATGAAAGTCTTCAAAACGTGGAAGTTTCGAAGACAAATGATAGAAATAAACCTATTACCATGCAGTGGAAGGTACACTACACTAGGCAAATCATAGTCAAGTATTCAACAAAGTGAAAGCACAATGACTAATAGCAGCAATGTAGTGCGAATCAGGTAGGAAGATATTATGAAGCCAAACAGAACACGCAGTCACTCAGTGAAGACAAAAGATAGTGCAATCATACACTGACTTCACAAGGACCTACAATAAGTAAAGGGAAGGGAAGGGTGAAACCAGTGACTCGTTGAAGACAATGATTTGTTGGACCAGTTCCAGTTGCTGTGATAACTGTACGTCTGGTTAGGGCGGCTAGGTATTTAAACCTGAGGACACACAGTGCCGGACACCCAGTCCTGAACACGCAGCTCAGGACACCTAGTCCTCACCATATTCCCCTTGAGCTAAGGTCACACAGACCTCGCCCAATCACTCTGGTAAGTCTTCAAGGTAGACTCCCAAACCTTCACAGACTTTGTTCACTGGCGATCCACAATGTCTCTTGCATGCTCAGAACGCGACGCCTAACCGGCTGGAGGATTCACAGTCCTCAAGTGTAATAAGTCTTCAGATCACACAGACAAGAAGACTTAAGTGATGCCTAACACTCTTTGGCTCTGGGTGGTTAGGGCTTTATCCTCGCAAGGAATTCTCTCTCAAAGGCTTCGAGGTGGGTTGCTCTCAAACGACAAAAGCCGTACTCTAACTCTGAGCAGCCAACCGTTTATGGTTGTAGGGGGTGGGCTATTTATAGCCACTAGGCAACCCGACCTGATTTGTCCGAAATGACCCTGGGTCACTAAGGAACTGACACGTGTTCCAACGGTCAGATTTCAAACTCACACGGCAACTTTACTTGGGCTACAAGCAAAGCTGACTTGTCCGACTCTGGACAAGATTCGCTCTCATAGTCTTCACTCGAAGACATAGGTTTTGGTTAAGCATCACTTAAGTCATTCTGACTGGTTCTCTTGGACCCCACTTAACAGTACGGTGGTTCCTATGACTCAATCAGAGAAGAAAAAGAACTACGAAAGATCTAAGTCTTCGAGCTCCATAGGCTTCATGCGATGTCTTCTCTTGTCATAGTCTTCAATGAGAATATCTTCATATACCACCTTTGACATCAATGTCTTCATACATTTTTAGGGGTCATCTCTCGTAGGAAAGCCGAATCAATGAGCGACTTCTACCTGTGTTATCCTGCAATTCTCACAAACACATTAGTCCCTCAACTAGGTTTGTCGTCAATACTCCAAAACCAACTAGGGGTGGCACTAGATGCACTTACAATCTCCCCCTTTTTGGTGATTGATGACAAACTAGTTGAAGTTTTCAACGGGGAATATAATATGTGAAATTGTAAGAGGATGGGGAATTGTCTTCATAAGCTGTGAGGGCTCCCCCTGAAGATGTGCATATAAGTAATTTGCTTTTGGAATGCAAATGCACATGGCAGGTTGTGCTTGTGGAGATCCTCTTCAACTTATGATGAAAATCCACTATGCATGTGAAGGTATGTGAAGATAATGACATGCATAATAGAAAATGGACGTCTGCAAAATGATCTAAGTGCGGAATTTATCGTCGCACATGCGGAATTTATCATCGCATCACAAAGTGGCAAATAAGTAGCAGACGACCATCGAGTTTAAGTGTTACAACTCAAAGAACCAAATGTATCAAAACGAGAGTTGTAAACACGAAGCAAAATATAAAGCAACCGCCCATATGGTGGTTCCTATGACTCAATCAGAGAAGAAAACGAACTACGAAAGATCTAAGTCTTCGAGCTCCATAGGCTTCATGCGATGTCTTCTCTTGTCATAGTCTTCAATGAGAATATCTTCATATACCACCTTTGACATCAATGTCTTCATACATTTTTAGGGGGAATCTCTGGTAGGAAAACTGAATCAATGAGGGACTTCTACCTGTGTTATCCTGCAATTCTCACAAACACATTAGTCCCTCAACTAGGTTTGTCGTCAATACTACAAAACCAACTAGGGGTGGCACTAGATGCACTTACACCAAGTATATAGATGCATTAATTAAATAAGAGATAATGTGATATCCCAACAAATATCCATGTTCCAACATGGAACAAACTCCAATATTCACCTGCAACTAGCAACGCTATAAGAGGGGCTGAGCAAAGCGGTAACATAGACAAACAATGGTTTGCTAGGACAAGGTGGGTTAGAGGCTCATGGCAATATGGGAGGTATGATAAGCAAGTGGTAGGTATCGTAGCAGAGGCATAGAAAAAGAGCGAGCATCTAGCAAGCAAAGATAGAAGTGATTTTGAGGGTATGGTCATCTTGCCCGAGATCCTGCAAGGAAGAAGAACGAGTCCATGAAGGAGACAAACGAACGTAGATGAACGGATCCTCACAACTCCAGAACGAAAACCAAAGATAACGCGAGAAGTAACCCGGAAAGAAGCAAACAACATAGTAAACAACCATCACATAAACATGGCATGATGCACAATCAAGTATGATGCATGTCCGGTTTAATGAAGCATGGCATGGCAAAGTGCACAAGCAACCCTACAAATTAAGTGGTTAGCGTGGCACCACATGACTTATTTAGGTATCTCTCGTTAGGTACTCAACAATATTAAATGTTGGATAGCATGGCAAGGGGTGAAGCAAAAGATAACTACCTCTCTAGGCAAGTTTAAATGAGGTCGGAAACAACAATCAACAATTCCGGTAAATCCCCATATGCATATAATAAGGTTTGGTACTGTTCTGCCCTAAACCATATTTTATAGTTGTTAAACATGCAAAGTAAGTCACCATGTTAATCTAGGCATTTTTCCACCCCATTTACATATAAAGTTTATTAAATTCTGAATAACGGTTATTTAGTTAGGAAATAAATCATTTTAGCATTGCATATGGACAAAATTACACAAACAGCATTTTAAACATTTTAAACATAGATGAAAGTGACATATCATGAAACTAGGCACAATTTTAAGCATTTTTCATATATAAATTGTTTTAATCCGATGCACGGTTGAAAAGTTATTATATGCATGATGTTGGAGGGTTTTTCTGTAAAACCGCAGTCTCTGGAAAAAAGATAAATTCGCAAAACTAAAAAGAACAAAACGGGCCGAAACAGGGACAAAACCAACAGCGCATAGAAGGCTGGAGGGGTCTGCTCACATCTCTCCAGGGAGCTGGGCCTTGGCGCTTGTGCTGGGCCGGCCTTGGTGGATCGAACGAGGAGATGGTGGGGGCGCGGTCAACGCACGCGCTGACGAGGCATTGTCCTGCATCGAGCCCGAGCAAGGCAATGGTGGCGAGGGCGTCTTGGCAAGGCGGGTCGCCGGGTGGTTGAGGAGGCAAGGAGAAGGCCAAGGACAAGCTCCAGAGGCCGGATCTGGTGGTTGTCTCTCTGTTCCCGGCGTAAGCGGCGAACTCTGGTGACAAATTGGCGTCCTGCAGAACGGGAGGGAGAGAGAGGTGAGCTCGGGAGAGAGAGCAGGAAAAGGAGAGGAGGAGGAGGAGGAGACGGGGAGTGGTGGCATGACCTGGTTGCCGGAGCGGCGAGGCGACGGGAGGAAGGAGGAGGAGCTCGAGCGGCTCGGCGGCGGCCATGGGAGCTCGTTCTCCTTGTTGCTACTCGGGATGGTCTGCTAGTTGCTGCTGCTCGCCGGCAGCGGCTGGGTCGACGACGGGGTCGAGGTGCACCTCGGTGCCATGGGTGCTACGGGAGAGGTAGGCGCACGGGTAGAGGACCTCTGGCTCCTGTAGGATTCGGGAGACGGTGGTGGTTGGACGGGAGGGGAAAACGAGGAGAAGGTGGAGGCTGTGATTCGTCTCAGGTGAAACTGGATCGGGATGATCCCGAGGGGGATTGTGAGTGGGTGGCGGCGGCGCGATGGGACAAGGGGGAGGATTTTTAGGGTTGGTCTAGATTTAGACTAGGGAGTATATATATATAAGGAAAGAGGGAGAGTTTAGGGGCTAATCCGTCCCTCCAAATAAAATCGAGCGGTCGAGAAAAATAGACTAGGGAGTCCAAATGAGAAAACGGTGATGTTTTGTAAATGTTTGGGGATGATCCGGATCCAACGGTGACGACTGTCCGGGTCGGGTCCGGGACAGCTTTTCGGACGCGCGCGCGAGGAGTGCCGCGGGCTGACGAGAGAGGTTAGGTTGGTCCTGGCGGTGGGTAGAAGACTGTGCAGAAGGCCTCGGGCTGAGAGAAGAGAAGAGAGGCCCGGCGACTGTTTTCGGAGACCGAAAACGTCCGACGTGTGCCCGGCTATAATGCCGCTATAGTTTAACGGTTGGGCTATCAAACCAACTCCGAATGCAATGAAACTTGACAGACGGTCTATCTACACTATAATAAGACCACACGCCAACTTTCAACCCAATCCGAGAACATTTTCCGACCACTTATGAAATAATATTTCGGACGTGCCGCGGGCGCATGCAAGTGTGTTTGGGCTCAGAACGGGCAACAGACGGAACTGGGGAACCCGGACGGATGCAAGTTTGAAAACATGATGATGCAATGCACATGATGACATGACAAGATGCAACACGCAAGCGAATGGCAAGGCAATAACAGCGAATAACTGGAAGACACCTGGCGCAACGGTCTCGGGGCATTACAGATAACCTGAATAAGCATCCAAGAAACTCCAAAGTGCGCAACCCGCAGTAGCATCGATGATCTGATCAATACGGGGGAGGGCAAAAGGGTCAGCCGGACAAGCCTTGTTTAAATCGGTGTAATCCACACACATACGCCAGGTGCCGTTCTTTTTTAGCACAAGCACCGGGTTGGCTAACCACTCTGGGTGAAAGACTTTCACAATGAACCCGGCCGCCAAGAGCCGGGCCACCTCCTCTCCAATGGCCTTACGCCTTTCTTCATTGAACCGTCGGAGAAACTGTCTAACAGGTTTAAACTTTGGGTCAATATTGAGAGTGTGCTCAGCGAGTTCCCTCGGGACACCCAGGATGTCGGAAGGTTTCCATGCTCTGGAGTCATACTCATCCCCAAAGGCTACTTCCAGCTCAATCTTACCAACTGCGTATGCTGACTTACCAGGTACCACACCGAGAAAAACAGTGTTGGATTGCTTAAGACTCTTATCAGTCAACCCCATCCGATGGAACGTCTCATAGTAGAGGATGTTGATGCTGCTGCCTCCATCTATGAGTACCTTAGTGAGTTTATATCCACCAACCTGAGGCGCCACTACCAGGGCCAAGTGACCCGGATTATCGACCCCGGGTGGGTGATCCTCTTTGCTCCACACAATAGGCTGCTCTGACCAACATAAGTAACGTGGAATCGCCGTCTCAACAGCATTGATGGTCCTCTTGTGAAGCTTCTGGTCCCTCTTACATAAACTAGTGGTGAACACATGGTATTGCCCACTATTCAGTTGTTTTGGGTTGCTCTGATATCCAGACTGTTGCTGCTGATTACTTTGGCTGGGTTGTGGATTATATCCTCCTTGGTTACCAGGATGGCCCTGACCGTGGAATCCTCCTCCACATGATCCGGCGCCCGGGCCATGAAAACTGCCCCCACCTGAACCGCCGCCTGGGTCGTGACCTCCATCGAATGCAATTGAATTTTTAAACACCTTCATGATTGTACAATCCTTCCACAGGTGGGTGGCTGGCTTCTCCCGGGTGCCGTGTCTTGGACAAGGTTCATTCAATAGTTGCTCAAGGGTAGGACCCGACCCGCCCGACCGAGGGGGTTGCCTGCCCTTGCGCCGTTGATTGCCACCCTACGCATTGGTGTTAGCGACAAATTCATCAACCTTACATTTATTACCTCCTTGATTTGTCGGGTTATGCTGGTGACCCTTGCCGTTGCCGTTCTTCTTTCCCTTCGTTGTCTTTTCTTCGTCAGACACCGGGTCCTTGGTATTGTCCGAGTCAGCATACTTGACAAGAGCCGCCATCAACTGGCCCATGTCATTGCAGTCATGCTTGAGCCGCCCCAACTTCTGTTTTAGAGGTTCAAAACGGCAATTTTTCTCCAACATCAAGACTGCTGAGCCAGCATCCATCTTATCAGATGAATGTATTATTTCCTTGACCCGGCGCACCCAAGGGTTGTAGATTCACCGTCCTCTTGCTTATAATTAGTCAGGTCTACAATCGACATGGGTTGTTTACATGTGTATTTGAAGTTCTGAATGAACCGATCCTTCAACTCCGCCCATCAGCCAATTGAATTGGGTGGCAACCCCTTCAACCAAGTACGAGCTGTTCAATCCAACATCATAGTGAAATACTTGGCCATTGCCACGTCGCTGACCTCCAACAATTCCATAGCCATCTCATAACTCTCAGTCCAAGCCGCAGGCTGCAAGTCGGCCGTGTAATTAGGCACCTTACGAGGCCCCTTGAAGTCCTTTGGCAAACGCTCATTATGTATGGCAGACACCAGGCAAGGGACACCTCGGTTCTCGTGGCCACTCCTGCCTCAACCGAGGTTGCTGGATAAACCGGAAAGGTCTGGTGAGCCACCTGCTCTACTGCCAATTGAACCGCTCACTCGGCCTCTTGTCGGATCCTTTCCTGGTCCGCCAAATTCAGGGCTCCTGCCTGTCCCAGCCCATGCCTGTGCGGCCGGTTGCGGCGTTGAACATTGCTTGACATGTCAGCTGAATCCATATGCCTATTGTAGCTCGGGCTCTGGCTTGGGCGAGGGGTTGAATGGATCCTATCTCGACTGTAAGAGTATGCATCCTGCTGCGCCAAAGCCGTTTGAAGAAGTTCTCTCACTCTGCGTGTCTCGATCGCCGCCGGAGAGTCGCCCTCCATTGGGAGAGCCGCCAAATGGGCCGATGCTGCAAGGAGGTTTTCCAAGGGATCAGAGAAGTGACCCGGGCGAGTTGGCACATAATAAGGCGGAGCGGTATGTATGTGAGGTGGCTCCATGGCACGCGGTTGAACCGGTGCCCCGGGCGTCGTGATCCGATTTGCCTCCGGTGGGTTGCTTGCTCCACCCCGGGTGTATGAAAAAGGTTCCTAGGATCGAGCGTTAGAGGTAGACGTGACTGAGTTTTCTGATGCCTTCTTCTCATGATCTCATTTGACACGTTCAGATCCACCGAGAGCCGGAAAGTCTCCGCTTGAAGCTGTTGCGCACGAACGTCTAACGCCGCCCGCTCTGCTGCCATCCTGACCTCCTTTGCTGCTAAATTTTCCATAGCTTGTACCATCTCTTCCCGCACGCGTGCCACCACCGCGTCATGCTGGGCTCTATCCGCCGGTTCTACCATGTCGGTTAACAGAGTCGTTAGTTTATCCGTGAGGTCCATTAGAATCTGAGCCGGGGGGCGCGTGGGGTCTCCTGACCCGGCTACGGCCGACCCAGTAGCTATCGCTGCTGCTGCTGTGGAGTTCTGCCCGGGCTGTGTCCCTGCCATGAAGACTTCGTCCCAATTCGGCGGCTTCAGGGGATCCGAAATACTGCTGCCATTGGAACAGCCTCCGAGCATGCCATCCTGCAACTGATACAAAGAGTCTGTCTCACCTGTTGATGATGTAGCGTCAGAACAGATGGCCGTCTCAGCGCCTTCCACCGATCCTTCAGAGTATTCACCACCGTGGACGCATCCTACGAAAGCATGCTTCACGACATATTGAACACGGGTGGTCCTCGCGCGCTGAGCCGTCTCGATGAGGTTGGTGTGGACGTCCGGCTCAGGGCCTGACTCACTGATTCGACTGATGAAGACATGAATTCCGCCGAAAGGGACCCGGTACCCATACTCAATTGAGCCGGCCTCGGGGCCCCAGCCTTCGTCGTTGATGTAGAGCTTTTCGCGACGACTCTTGGTCATCCGGCCGACAGTTTATCCCATGAGCCCTTCGAAGTTGCCCTTCAAGAACTCAAATCCACCGTGTGCTGGCCCCATGGTGGGCGCCAACTGTCATGGAATTGTCACGACAGATGTCCTAGTGGAAGGACTTAGTAGTAGGGCCATCGCAACTAGGAAGCTTGTTAATCGGGACAAAGGACACGAGAGGTTTTATACTAGTTCGGCCCCTTACGATGAAGGTAAAATCCTACGTCTAGTTGTGTTTGGTATTGCTGGGGTTTCGATCACCAAGAGGCTAACTCGCCGGCTTGGTTATCGATCTCTTGTTTCTTGCCCTAAGCCGCCACCGGGTCGTCCCCTTATATACATGGGTTGACGCCTGGTGGCCTACAGAGTCCCGGCCGGCTCATAAATCGCGTCTGGCTCGGTGACTTCTTTTACATGCCTTTCTTTACAAGTCTTTCCTTACATACGGCGTTTTACAATATTGGGCCTTAAGCCACCTCTAGGCCTTTTAGGTCTTTTGTAAGATTTGATAAACTATCGTCTTAATGTTTACTGGGCTCCCTTTGTTATATCCCCAACAGGTATACCTTTTGATCAAAATCTTTACCATTGGCGTCAGGACCCAGATGACTTTTGGTTGGCATGGGTGTCGTGTATCCTTTGCAATCTTGCATTCCAAACTTCCTCAGGCATTCTTCGAGATATTTTTCTTGAGATATGAAGATGCCGTTGCTTTGCTGACGTATTTGAATACCAAGGAAGAACTTCAGCTCACCCATCATAGACATCTGATATTGCTCTTGCATCATGTGTCCAAACTCATCACTGTATTTTTGATTAGTGCAGCCGAAGATAATGTCATCCACATATATTTGGCACACAAACAGTTCACCATCATATGTCTTCGTGAAGAGTGTGGGATCCAGGAAACCAGGTTTGAAGCCTTTGCTCTTCAGAAAATCTTTGAGTGTGTTATACCAAGTGTGAGGGGCTTGTTTGAGTCCATACAGTGCCTTATTGAGCTTGTATACCATATCAAGATGTTTTGGATCTTCAAAGCCAGGCGGTTGTGCAACATACACTTCTTCTTCAATCTTGCCATTGGGAAAGACACTCTTCACATTGATACGTCTCCGTCGTATCTACTTTTCCAAACACTTTTGCCCTTGTTTTGGACTCTAACTTGCATGATTTGAATGGAACTAACCCGAACTGACGCTATTTTCAGCAGAATTGCCATGGTGTTATTTATGTGCAGAAACAAAATTTCTCGGAATGACCTGAAACTCCACGGAGATTATTTTTGGAAATAATAAAAAAATACTGGCAAAGAATCAAGTCCAGGGGCCCACACCCTAGCCACGAGGGTGGGGGCGCGCCCCCTACCTCGTGGGCCCCCTGGAGCTCCACCGACCTCAACTCCAACTCCATATATTCGTGTTCGGGGAGAAAAAAATGAGGGAGAAGGATTCATCGCATTTTATGATATGGAGCTGCCGCCAAGCCCTAAACTCTCTTGGGAGGGCTGATCTGGAGTCCGTTCGGGGCTCCGGAGAGGGGAATCCATCGCCATCGTCATCATCAACCATCCTCCATCACCAACTTCATGATGCTCACCGCCGTGCGTGAGTAATTCCATCGTAGGCTTGCTGGACGGTGATGGGTTGGATGAGATTTATCATGTAATCGAGTTAGTTTTGTTATGGTTTGATCCCTAGTATCCACTATGTTTTGAGATTGATGTTGCTATGACTTTGCTATGCTTAATGCTTGTCACTAGGGCCCGAGTGCCATGATTTCAGATCTGAACCTATTATGTTTTCATGAATATATGTGAGTTCTTGATCCTATCTTGCAAGTCTATAGTCACCTACTATGTGTTGTGATCCGGCAACCCCGAAGTGACAATAGTCGGGACCACTCCCGGTGATGACCGTAGTTTGAGGAGTTCATGTATTCACTATGTGTTAATGCTTTCGTCCGGTACTCTATTAAAAGGAGGCCCTAATATCCCTTAATTTCCACTAGGACCCCGCTGCCACAGGAGGGTAGGACAAAAGATGTCATGCAAATTCTTTTCCATAAGCACGTATGACTATATTCGAAATACATGCCTACATTACATTGATGAATTGGAGCTAGTTCTGTGTCACCCTATGTTATGACTGTTTCATGATGAACCACATCCGGCATAATTCTCTCTCCGTCACCGATCCAATGCCTACGAGCTTTTCACATATTGTTCTTCGCTTATTTACTTTTCCGTTGCTATTGTTATCATCACTACAAAATACCAAAAATATTACTTTTGCTACCGTTACCTTTTGCTACCGTTACCACTACTATCATATTACTTTGCTACTAAACACTTGTTGCAGATATTAAGTTTGTAGGTGTGGTTGAATTGACAACTCAACTGCTAATACTTGAGAATATTCTTTGGCTCCCCTTGTATCGAATCAATAAATTTGGGTTGAATACTCTACCCTCGAAAACTATTGCAATCCCCTATACTTGTCTGTTATCAAGACTATTTTCTGGTGCCGTTGCCGGGGAGCATAGCTCTATTCTTTGAGTCACTTGGGATTTATATCTGCTGGTCACTATGAAGAACTTGAAAGACGCGAAAACAAAAATTTATCCCTCAACTATGAGGGGAGGTAAGGAACTGCCATCTAGCTCTGCACTTGATTCACCTTCTGTTTTGAGTAAGCTTGCGACACATAAACCTGCTTCTGCTATTAATTCTTATATGTTGCATATTATTGATGATGCCACTTCTGCTATGCATGATACTTATGATGAAACTACTTCTATGCTTGATACTATTGTGCCACTTGGTGAATTTCTTGATGAACAACTTGCTAGGGCTAGAGAGAATGAAATTATTGAAAATGATAATATTGATGAAAGTGATGATGAAGGTTCTCCTAATAAATATGAATTGCATGTTGTGCCTGAGGGCTATGTTATGGATGAAGAAACTAAAAGAGACTTTCTTGCATGCAATGATAGAAGTGATATTAAGAAATTATTAGCTAAGCTTAAACAAAAAAAACTCTGAATGCTAGAATGAAATATGATCCTGCTTATGCTACTTCACCTATCTTTGTTACTGATAAGGATTATGAATTCTCTATTGATCCTGGTATAATTACTTTGGTTGAATATGATCCTTTTTATGGCTACAAATCTGAAACTATTGTGGCACATCTTACTAAATTAAATGATATAGCCACCCTGTTCACTAATGATGAGAGAACTAGCTACTTTTATATTCTTAAAATATTTCCGTTCTCATTATAGGGTGATGCTAAGATATGGTTTAATTCTCTTGATCCTGGTTGTGTGCGTAGTCCCCAGGATATGATTTATTACTTCTCTGCTAAATATTTCCCTGCTCATAAGAAACGAGCTGCTTTAAGGGATATATATAATTTTGTGCAAATTGAAGAAGAGAGTCTCCCACAAGCTTGGGGGAGGCTTCTCCAATTACTTAATGCTTAGCGTGATCATCCTCTTAAGAAAAATGAAATACTTGATATCTTTTATAATGGACTAACCGATGCTTCCAGAGACCGCCTGGATAGTTGTGTTGGTTCTGTTTTCAGGGAAAGAACACTGGATGAAGCTGAAATTCTATTGAATAATATTTTGAAAAATGAAAATAATTGGACACTTCTTGAGCCAGCTCCTGAGCCTATTCCTAAACCAACTCCGAAGAAAAGGGGTGTTCTATTTCTCAGTCCTGAAGATATGCAAGAGGCAAAGAAATCCATGAAAGAAAAGGGTATTAAAGCTGAAGATGTTAAAAATTTACCTCCTATTGAAGAAATGCATGGTCCTAATTTACCGCCTATTGAAGAAATATATGTTTTTAATCCATCACATATTGAAGAAACACATGGTCTTGATAGCCCGACACGGGTAGTAAAGGTAAATTCTCTCTATAGATATGATAAAGCTGAAATCCCTCCTACTAAGTTTCCTAGCCAATGTTTGGATGAGTTTGATAACTTTATGGTTAGGCAAGAAGACTCCAATGCTTATTTTCGTAGACAATTGAAACAAAATTCTTATATGATTGAACACTTGGGTGATTATATGTCTAGAGTTAAAGGTGAACTTAAACTCATTAGTAAACATGATTCTATGGTTACCACTCAAGTAGAACAAGTACTTAAAGCTCAGAATGATTTGCTCAATGAATTAAATAGTAAGAAAAATGATAATGTTGTTAGAGTTATGACTAGAGGTGGTAAAGTGACTCAGGAACCTTTGTATCCTGAAGGCCACCCTAAGAGAATTGAGCAAGATTCTCAGAGAAATAATATAGATGCTCCTAGTCCTTCTAAAAGGAAGAAAAGAAAAATGATAGGACTTTGCATGCTTCTAGTGAACCTATTGCTGACACACTTGAGAATCCCAATGATATCTCTATTTCTGATGCTGAAACACAATCTGCTAACGAACATGTGATACGTCTCCATCGTATCTATAATTTTTGATTGTTCCATGCCAATATTATTCAACTTTCATATACTTTTTGGCAACTTTTTATATTATTGGGACTAACATATTGATCCAGTGCCCAGTGCCAGTTCCTGTCTGTTGCATGTTTTTTTGTTTCGCAGAAACCCAATATCAAACGGAGTCCAAACGGGATAAAAACGGATGGAGATTTATTTTGGAATATTTATGATTTTTGGGAAGTAAAATCAATGCGAGACGGTGTCCTAGGGGGGCACGAGGTAGGGGGGGGGGCCTGACCCTCGTGACCACCCCGTAAGGCAGTTGGAGCCCTTCTTTCGCCACAACAAAGCTAATATCCGGATAGAGATCATGTTAAAATTTCAGCCCAATCGGAGTTACGGATCTCCGGGAATATAAGAAACGGTGAAAGGGAAGAATCTGAGAACGCAGAACCAGAGAGAGACAGAGAGATAGATCCAATCTCGGAGGGGCTCTCGCCCCTCCCACGCCATGGAGGCCATGGACCAGAGGGGAAACCCTTCTCCCATCTAGGGAGGAGGTCAAGGAAGAAGAAGAAGGAGGGGGGCTCTCTCCCCCTCGCTTCCGGTGGCACCAGAGTGCCACCGGGGGCCAGCATCATCACCGCGATCTTCACCAACAACTTCACCGCCATCATCACCAACTCTTCCCCCCTCTATGCAGCGGTGTAACATCTCTCTTACCCGTTGTAATCTCTACTTAAACATGGTGCTCAACGCTATATATTATTTCCCAATGATGTATGGCTATCCTATGATGTTTGAGTAGATCTGTTTTGTCCTAATGGCTATTTGATGATCGTGATTGGTTTGAGTTGTATGTTTTATTATTGGTGCTGTCCTATGGTGCTCTCCGTGTCGCGCAAGCGTGAGGGATTCCCGCTGTAGGGTTTGCAATATGTTTATGATTTGCTTATGGTGGGTGGCGTGAGTGACAGAAGCACAGATCCGAGTAAGTAGGTTGTTTGCGTATGGGATAAAGGGGACTTGATGCTGTAATGCTATGGTTGGGTTTTACCTTAATGAATATTTAGTAGTTGCGGATGCTTGCTAGAGTTCTAATCATAAGTGCATATGATCCAAGTAGAGAAAGTATGTTAGCTTATGCCTCTCCCTCAAATAAAATTGCAATAATGATTACCGGTCTAGTTATCGATTGCCTAGGGACAAATAACCTTCTTGTTGACAAAAGCTCTTTACTAAAACTAGTTTAGTTGTGTCTTCATCTAAACAGCCCCTACTTTATATTTACTTGCTCTTTATTATCTTGCATACCTATCCAACAACACCTACAAAGTACTTCTAGTTTCATACTTGTTTCCGGTAAAACGAACGTCAAGTGTGCGTAGAGTTGTATCGGTGGTCGATAGAACTTGAGGGAATATTTGTTCTACCTTTAGCTCCTCGTTGGGTTAGACACTCTACCTTATCGAAAGAGGCTACAATTGATCCCCTATACTTGTGGGTTATCAAGACCTTTTTCTGGCGCCGTTGCCAGGGAGCAATAGCGTGGGGTGAATATTCTTGTATGTGCTTGTTTGCTTTATCACTAAGTAATTTTTATTTGCTGTTCTTAGTTGTTTCCTATCTTTAGTTATGGGTAGGAAACGCAAAATACCAAAAAAAATAGTTGTACCTACTGAACCAATGGTTGAAGAACCAATCAAAATCTATCACACTGCTGAAGCTTATTACTTAGATCATCTTCGATCCCTATGTGCTCGTGCTGAAACCCCAACTAGTTTAGTTGAGGGCAAATCCTTAGATGAGCATGTTTGTTATGTGCGACATCGTATATCTGAAAAATGGAAACTATTATGGGGTCAAATTCAACGTTTGCAATGCTATGCTTGGAATTTATGTGAAATATATGATTTTACTTGTTGTTCTGAAAACCCTAAGAAACACCTTCCCTATCAATGTGAGTTTAGTAATAACGGAATCGTATCTTCGTATGCTAAGGGTGTTTATAATTACTATGATGTTCAACAAATTGAATAATTTGTTGCTTTTAAGGGTGCTTTTGAAATTGCTTCTTTGATTGAAAAGTATGATGCTACTCTTTACAAATCTGAAAATTTTGCTATACTTGAATATTGTTATGAGAATTTTACTTCTAATACCTATGTTAAACAATATATTGAGGAATACTCCGCTGTCCAAGAAGAGACTAATATTTTGCAGGAGTCTATGGAAGAAGAAATTGATGAAACTGTGAGCTCATTGGATGAAAAAGATGAGGAGGAAAGCGAAGAACAAAAGGAGGAAGAGCGGATTGATCACCCGTGCCCACCTTCTAATGAGAGTAACTCTTTAACTCATACATTGTTTAATTCCCCTTCGTGCTTACCGAAGGATGATTGCTATGATGACTGTTATGATCCCATTGATTCTCTTGAAATATCCCTTTTTGATGATGCTTGCTATGCTTGTGGCCAAGATGCCAATATGAATGATGCTCATGGAGATGAACTTGCTATAGTTCCTTATGTTAAACATGAAACTGTTGCTATTGCACCCACGCATGATAGTCCTATTATCTTTTTGAATTCTCCCGATTACACTATATCAGAGAAGTTTGCACTTATTAAGGATTACATTGATGGGTGCCTTTTACCGTTGCACATGATGATTTTGATGAATATAATATGCATGTGCTTGCTGCTCCTACTTGCAATTATTATGAGAGAGGAACTATATCTCCACCTCTCTATGTTTCCAATACGATAAAATTGCAAGAAACTGTTTATACTATGCATTGGCCTTTACTATGTGTGCATGAATTGTTCTTTTATGACATGCCGATGCATAGGAAGAGAGTTAGACTTCGTCATTGCTTGATATATGTTACTTTGTGCTCACTACTAAATTACAAATCATTGCTAATTAAAATTGGCTTTGATATACCTTGGGATCCTGGTGGATCCATTACTTGAGCACTATATGCCTAGCTTAATGGCTTTAAAGAATGCGCTGCCAGGGAGACAATCCGGAAGTTTTAGAGAGTCATTTATTTCTGTTGAGTGCTTGCATATAGTTTAAAAACAACAAAAATAAAGTGGGGAACCCAAAGCTTTTTCAAAAAGAATAGTGAAAGTGAGAGAGACGAGCATTGTGAAAGTGGGGGACGTCCTTGAACTTTGTTCATGCCCATGGGAACTTTGTGAATCTTAATTACAGAAACCTTTCGACAAAAATAATTATCCCCTTGTACAATTTCATTGTATTATAAAAATAATGTGCCAAGGTTTTCCTTTAGGATGTTTACATTTGCTTGATGGTTTGTACGGTGCAGGACAGAAACTTTGGCTGTAGTGCGCGATTTTACGTTTTTACCTGGAACGTCAAATGGTTCTGATTCGTTTTGCACTGTCTTCCTATACAAATTGTTTATTTTTACTAATTTTGGTAGAATTTTTCAAGTATCATAAGTATGGTGAATGTTCAGATTGCTACAGACTGTTCTGTTTTAGACAGATTCTGTTTTTGATGCATAGTTTGCTTGTTTTGATGAACCTATCAATTTATATCAGTGGGTTAAGCCATGAAAAAGTTATATTACAGTAGACACAATGCAAAAACAAAATATGAATTGGTTTGCAACAGTATTTAGAGTAGTGATTTGCTTTATTATACTAACAGATCTTACCGAGTTTTCTGTTGAAGTTTTGTGTGGATGAAGTGTTCGATGATCGAGAAGGTTTCGATGTGAGAAGAAGGAAGAGAGGCAAGAGCTCAAGCTTGGGGATGCCCGAGGCACCCCAAGTAAATATTCAAGGAGACTCAAGCGTCTAATCTTGGGGATGCTGGGGAGGCATCCCCTCTTTCTTCAACAAATATCGGTATGTTTTCGGATTTGTTTCCTTCATGCGACATGTGCAAGTCTTGGAGCGTCTTTTGCATTTAGGTTTTTTATGCACCATGCTGGTATGATATGGTCCTTGGATGATTTATAGAATGCTCTTTACACTTCACTCATATCATTTGAAGTTTGCATTGCCTGTTTCTCTTCACTTAGACAACCGCCATTTGTAGAATGCTATTTTTCTTCACTTATACTTGTTAGAGCGAGGGCATATCTTTTGTAGAAAGAATTAAACTCTCGTGCTTCACTTATATCTATTTAGAGAGATGACAGGAACTGGTCATTCACATGGTTAGTCATAAAATCCTACATAAACTTGTAGATCGCTGAATATGATATGTTTGACTCCTTGCAATAGTTTTGCGATATAAAGATGGTGATA
This sequence comes from Triticum dicoccoides, assembly GCF_002162155.2. NCBI lineage: Eukaryota > Viridiplantae > Streptophyta > Magnoliopsida > Poales > Poaceae > Triticum > Triticum dicoccoides. The sequence goes on along the minus strand of NC_041390.1, from coordinate 563,741,328 downwards.
TTAGAGTCATGCTAGTCGAGTAATTGTGAAATTGAGAAATACTTGTGTTGAGGTTTGCAAGCCCCGTAGCATGCACGTATGGTGAATCGTTATGTAACGAAGTCGGAGCATGAGGTGTTTATTGATTGTCTTCCTTATGAGTGGCGGTCGGGGACGAGCAATGGTCTTTTCCTACCAATCTATCCCCCTAGGAGCATGCGCGTAGTACTTTGTTTCGGTGACTAATAGATTTTTGCAATAAGTATGTGAGTTCTTTATGACTAATGTTGAGTCCATGGATTATACGCACTCTCACCCTTCCATCATTGCTAGCCTCTCTAGTACCGCGCACCTTTCGCCGGTACCATAAACCCACCATATACCTTCCTCAAAACAGCCACCATACCTACCTATCATGGCATTTCCATAGCCATTCCGAGATACTTGCCATGCAACTTCCATCATCATCATATACATGACTTGAGCATTTATTGTCATATTGCTTTGCATGATCGTAAGATAGCTAGCATGATGTTTTCATGGCTTGTCCGTTTTTTGATGTCATTGCTACGCTAGATAATTGCACATCCCGGTACACCGCCGGAGGCATTCATATAGAGTCATATCTTTGTTCTAGATATCCAGTTGAATATTGAGTTGTAAGTAAATAAAAGTGTGATGATCATCATTATTAGAGCATTGCCCAAAAAAAGAAAAAAGAGAGGCCAAATAAGCCTAAATAAAAAAAAGGGGGGCAAATAAGCCCGCAAAAAAGGGGCAATGTTACTATCCTTTTACCACACTTGTGCTTCAAAGTAGCACCATGTTCTTCATATAGAGAGTCTCTTGAGTTGTCACTTTCATATACTAGTGGGAATTTTCATTATAGAACTTGGCTTGTATATTCCAACGATGGGCCTCCTCAAATGCCCTAGGTCTTTATGAGCAAGCAAGTTGGATGCGCACCCACTTAGTTTCAGTTTGAGCTTTCATATACTTATAGCTCTAGTGCATCCGTTGCATGGCAATCCCTACTCACTCACATTGATATCTATTGATGGGCATCTCCATAGCCCGTTGATACGCCTAGTTGATGTGAGACTATCTTCTCCTTTTTGTCTTCTCCACATAACCCCCATCATCATATTCTATTCCACCTATAGTGCTATGTCCATGGCTCACGCTCATGTATTGCGTGAAAGTTGAAAAGGTTTGAGAACGTCAAAAGTATGAAACAATTGCTTGGCTTGTCATCGGGGTTGTGCATGATGTGAATATTTTGTGTGGTGAAGATGGAGCATAGCCAGACTATATGATTTTGTAGGGATGAGATTTCTTTGGCTACGTTATTTCAATAAGACATAATTGCTTGGTTGGTATGCTGAAGTATTATTATTTTTATGTCAAAGGATAGACTATTGCTTTGAATCACTCGTGTCTTAATATTCATGCCATGATTAGACATATGATCAAGATTATGCTAGGTAGCATTCCACATCAAAAACTATCTTTTTTATCATTTACCTACTCAAGGACGAGGAGGAATTAAGCTTGGGGATGCTGATACGTCTCCGTCGTATCTATAATTTTTGATTGTTCCATGCCAATATTATTCAACTTTCATATACTTTTTGGCAACTTTTTATATTATTGGGACTAACATATTGATCCAGTGCCCAGTGCCAGTTCCTGTCTGTTGCATGTTTTTTTGTTTCGCAGAAACCCAATATCAAATGGGATAAAAACGGATGGAGAATTATTTTGGAATATTTAGGATTTTTGGAAAGTAAAATCAATGCGAGATGGTGTCCTAGTGGGGCATGAGGTAGGGGGCGCGCCCCAGGGTGTCAGGCACGCCCCTGACCCTCGTGAATACCCCGTAAGGCGGTTGGAGCCCTTCTTTCGCCGCAAGAAAGCTAATTTCTGGATAGAGATCGTGTTAAAATTTTAGCCCAATCGGAGTTACGGATCTCCGAGAATATAAGAAATGGTGAAAGGGAAGAATCTGAGAATGCAGAACCAGAGAGAGACAGAGAGATAGATCCAATCTCGGAGGGGCTCTCGCCCCTCCCATGCCATGGAGGCCATGGACCAGAGGGGAAACCCTTCTCACATCTAGGGAGGAGGTCAAGGAAGAAGAAGAAGGAGGGGGGCTCTCACCCCCTCGCTTCCGGTGGCACCGGAGTGCCACCGGGGGCCATCATCATCACCGCGATCTTCACCAACAACTTCACCGCCATCATCACCAACTCTTCCCCCCTCTATGCAGCGGTGTAACCTCTCTCTTACCTGCTGTAATCTCTAGTTAAACATGGTGCTCAACGCTATATATTATTTCCCAATGATGTATGGCTATCCTATGATGTTTGAGTAGATATGTTTTGTCCTAATGGCTATTTGATGATCGTGATTGGTTTGAGTTGTATGTTTTATTATTGGTGCTGTCCTATGGTGCTCTCCGTGTCGCGCAAGCGTGAGGGATTCCCGCTGTAGGGTTTGCAATATGTTTATGATTTGCTTATGGTGTGTGGCGTGAGTGATAGAAGCACAGACCCGAGTAAGTAGGTTGTTTGCATATGGGATAAAGGGGACTTGATGCTTTAATGCTATGGTTGGGTTTTACCTTAATGAATATTTAGTAGTTGCGGATGCTTGCTAGAGTTCCAATCATAAGTGCATATGATCCAAGTAGAGAAAGTATGTTAGCTTATGCCTCTCCCTCAAATAAAATTGCAATAATGATTACCGGTCTAGTTATCGATTGCCTAGGGACAAATAACCTTCTTGTTGACAAAAGCTCTTTACTAAAACTAGTTTAGTTGTGTCTTCATCTAAACAGCCCCTACTTTATATTTACTTGCTCTTTATTATCTTGCATACCTATCCAACAACACCTACAAAGTACTTCTAGTTTCATACTTGTTTCCGGTAAAGCGAACGTCAAGTGTGCGTAGAGTTGTATCGGTGGTCGATAGAACTTGGGGGAATATTTGTTCTACCTTTAGCTCCTCGTTGGGTTCGACACTCTTACTTATCGAAAGAGGCTACAATTGATCCCCTATACTTGCGGGTTATCAACATGAAACTAGTGATAATGTTAATAATGATGTTCATGTTGATGCTCAACCTAGTAATGACAATGATGTAGAGATTGAACCTGTTGTTGATCTTGATAACCCACAATCAAAGAATCAACGTTATGATAAAAGAGACTTTGTTGCTAGGAAACACGGTAAGGAAAGAGAGCCTTGGGTTCATAAACCCATGCCTTTTCCTCCTGAGCCATCCAAGAAAAAAGATGATGAGGATTTTGAGCGCTTTGCTGAAATGATTAGACCTATCTTTTTGCGCATGCGTTTAACTTATATGCTTAAAATGAATCCTTATGCTAAGTACATGAAAGATATTGTTACTAATAAAACGAAGATACTGGAAGCTGAAATTTCCACCATGCTTGCTAATTATACTTTTAAGGATGGAATACCTAAGATGCTAGGAGATCCAGGAGTACCAACTATACCATGCTCCATTAAAAGAAACTATGTTAAAACTGCTTTATGTGATCTTGGAGCTGGTGTTAGTGTTATGCCTCTCTCTTTATATCGTAGACTTGATTTGAATAAGTTGACACCTACTGAAATATCTTTGCAAATGGCTGGTAAATCAACTGCTATACCTGTCGGTATTTGTGAGGATGTGCCTGTTGTTGTTGCAAACGTTACTATTTTAATGGACTTTGTTATTCTTGATATACCCGAGGACGATAGTATGTCTATTATTCTTGGAAGACCCTTTCTGAATACTGCAGGGGCTATTATTGATTGCAACAAAGGCAATGTCACTTTTCATGTTAATGGTAATGAGCATACCGTACACTTTCCGAGGAAACAACCTGAAGTCCACACTATCAATTCTATTGGAAAAATTCCATCGATTATTTTTGGAGGTTTTGAATTTCCTCTTCCTACTATCAAGAAGAAATGTGATATTCTTATTGTTGGGGATATGCATATCCCCGTTAAGGTAACCTAGTGTTATTCGAAAATTCTCCGGTTCCATGTTACTCAGAATGAGTTTGTTAACAAGACCTGATCAACCTTGTTTGTGGATTCCTTTTGACGAGCATGAGATGGATGAATTTAGAAAACACAACTCTCTGTACCCTCTTTTTACTTTCTGTTATTTGTATTAAATAGAGCAAAAATAGTAATTTCTGCCTGTTTTCTGAATTATCCATGCAATAAAAAATACCCCGAAAATAAAAATTCTCCAAATGCCCTGCCAATTTAATATGATTTTTTCTAGAATATTTTAGAATATTTGGCACTGAGAACACAACAGGGGGAGAAAGCACCTGGCCACGAGGGTCCAGGGCGCACCCACCCCCCTAGGCGCGCCCCCTGCCTCGTGGGCCCATGGTGGCTTCCCTCCACTTATTCTTGCACCCACATACTTCTTCTTCCTCCCAAAAAAATCACCATCTAGCTCAAGCACAAGTCCTAGCTCATTTTGCTACGATTTTCGATCTCCTTGCTCAAAGCACCTCTCACAAAACTGCTTTGGGGGATTGTTCCTTGGTATGTGACTTCTCCATTGGTCTAATTAGTTTTTGTTCTAGTGCTTTATTCATTACAAATTTGTGCTGCCTAGGTGACCATGTTCTTGAGCTTGCATGTCAAATTTATATGGTTCCAAGTAGTTCTAATGCATGATATAGACTCTAGGCACTTGTAGGAGTAGTTGCTATCAATTTTGTTGAGTTTGGTTTACTTTTATTTTGAAGTTACTAAAAATTTCAGAATTTTTCAGAAAATAATGAAGAGATTTTTGAGGGGCTCATCGAGCCGAAGCTCGAAGGAAAAGCAAAATGAAGAAGCAGAGAGGCCCAAATATAATCTGCCTCGCACCGCGGAGGTTCGGCCGTGTGAATGGCCTTCCGATGATTTCTTAAGAGCAGCCGGGATTTATGATGATTTTTATGAATTGGCTAAGAATGCAGGCCTCACCGACTTCCTCTGTGACCAATGTGAACAGTATCTCTTACTCACCAATACTTTTGTGCAAAACTTCTACTATCATCCTAAGGAATCACCTCCTTCAATAGAGTTTCATTTATATGATGTGGTTAAGAAGATGTCACTATATGAATTTTGCAGGGTTTGCAAAATACCTTTCGAGGGTAGCTTAGAGGAACCACATCATAGAGATGTGGACGGGTTTATTGACACTATTACTATAGGTGAAACTAGGAAAGTTTCCGATGCAAGAATCACTAGCATACATTTTCCTGTTTTACGCTACTTTGCAATATTTGCTAGTCGTTGCTTAATTGGTCGCGGAAACTGTGGAAACCTTAGTGTTCCTGATATTATTATTTTGTTCCATGGTTTATTCCGTGACGACTCTGTTAGTATGGGCGGTGTTATTGCCAAACGGTTAAGTCTGAACCGTACAAAGGGCCCCATCTTTGGAGGTGTCTATGCTTCATGCCTTGCTGCATACTATAACATGCCTATTAGGCACTACAAAAAGGAAGAAAAATTGCTGCCTACTATTTATTTAGATTATAAGAGTATGGTAGCACATGATTTTATTGTTAAGAATAGGGAAAATGAGCTTAAATACAAATTGTTCTTTGATAAACATAATCCTAAGACTATTACCCTGCCTGCTCCTTCCTTGTTTGATTTATCTGCAGGCAAGTACCTTGTTCCGTTGGAGGCCATTCACACCTACCGAAACCCTACATCAGCTGCAGAGTCAGAGCCAGAACCACAATTTGATCCTCAACGACAGTCTGATTACCAGTGGGATCCGGAGGTGATTGTCTGCCAGTGGCAATCTGAGTATCCATCACAGTACGACCCCAACTACAACTTTGGATATCCGCCAGGCTACCCGTGGCAATAGACCAACTTAGGCCAAAAGCCTAAGCTTGGGGGAGTACGTATTTCCCACCGACATTACATTTATGTTCACACACTCATTGCTAGATGTCGGTGCTCATACTTTTTCATTGTAATATCCATGCTAGTTTTATTTCCTTTTTATGCTTTCTTCTTGTGTTTTTGATAAACCTTAAGAAAAAAACCAAAAAAATTAGTTGTAGCTTTTAGCTAGTTTAACTTCTATGCTTGTAGTAGTAATTAAAAAGAAAACCCAAAAAGATTTCATGTTCTTCTTTTACTTGTTGGGAGCTTTCCCGTGTAAATAGTTTTATTTCTTTTCTTTTCCTTGGGGGGTCGATAGGAGAAGACCATGGTTAAATTGTTGAAGTGATTCCTATATGCATTATTGTTGATTTAACCAAGAGTCCATATTGCCTTGTCTTCTCTTGTTTATTGAATGCTTGCATATTCCAGCTTAGTCCAATGCACGTGCACACTTATTATTATTCACATCATTCGGTTGTGCAAGTGAAAGGCAATTATGACGATATATGATGGGCTGATTGAGATGGGAGAAGCTGGTATGAACTCGACCTCTCTTGTTTTTGTAAATATGATTAGTTCATCGTTCCTGATTCAGCCTATTATGAATGAAGGTGTTTGCAATGACAATTAGAGATTATAGTTGCTTATGCCATGCTTAATTAGCTAGGAGCTTATAATGGTTTACCTTGCGTGCCAACATGCTATTAAAATGGTTGTGATGTGGTATGATAGTGTGGTATCCTCTTTTGAACGATTCGAGTGGCTTGACTTGGCACATGTTCACGCATATAGTCGAAACAAAATCAGCATAGCCTCTACGATATTTATGTTCATGGTGCATTATATCCTACTCATGCTTGCATTCGGTGTTGATTAATTTTAATGCATGTTCATGACTATTGTCGCTCTCTAGCTGGTCGCTTCCCAGTATTTTTCTAACCTTCACTTGTACTAAGCGGGAATACTGCTTGTGCATCCAATCCCATAAACCCCAAAGTTTTTCCATATGAGTCCACCATACCTACCTATGTACGGTATCTACCTGCCGTTCCAAGTAAATTTGTATGTGTCAAACTCTAAACCTTCAAATAAACATTCTGTTTTGTATGCTCGAATAGCTCATGTATCAACTAGGGTTGTCTGTATCTTCCATGTTAGGCGGGTTATTCTCAAGAGGAGTGGACTCCGCTCCTCACTCACGAGAAAATGGCTGGTCACCGGGATGCCCAATCCCATGCTTTATGCAAATCAAATCAAAATAATTGCAAACAAAACTCCTCGGGACTGTTGTTAGTTGGAGGCACTCGTTGTTTCGAGCAAGCCATGGATTGATGCTTGTTGGTGGAGGGGGAGTATAAACTTTACCATTCTGTTTGGGAACCTTCTATAATTGGTGTAGCATGGAAGATATCTCCATCTCTTGGTTGTTATGTTGACAATGAAAGTATACTGCTCAAAATATTATTCACCTCTATTTCAAAATCGAGCTCTGGCACCTCTATAAATCCATGCTTCCCTCTGCGAAGGGCCTATCTATTTACTTTTACGTTGAGTCATCATCCTCTTATTAAAAAGCACTAGTTGGAGAGCACCGCTGTCATTTGCATTCATTACTGTTAGTTTACATTGAGTATGACTTGACTGGATCTCTTTTACCATGAATTACAAAGTCTAGTCAGTCCTTGATCTTTAAAGGTACTCTGCATTTATGTTTTGCGGTCTCAGAAAGGGCTAGTGAGATATCATCTTGTTATATCATATTATGATTGTTTTGAGAAAGTGTTGTCATCCGAGATTTATTATTATTGCTCGCTAGTTGATTATGCCATTGATATGAGTAACATGAGACCTAAGAGTTATTGTGAATATGGTTAGTTTATAATCTTTGCTAAAAACTTGAATGTTGGCTTTACATATTTACAACAACAAGAGCAAACAGAGTTTGTAAAAGTTTTTCTTTATCACTTTCAGTTTTTCAACTGAATTGCTTGAGGACAAGCAAATGTTTAAGCTTGGGGGAGTTGATATGTCTCCGTCGTATCTACTTTTCCAAACACTTTTGCCCTTGTTTTGGACTCTAACTTGCATGATTTGAATGGAACTAACCCGGACTGATGCTGTTTTCAACAGAATTGCCATGGTGTTATTTATGTGCAGAAACAAAAGTTCCCGGAATGACCTGAAACTCCATGGAGATTATTTTTGGAAATAATATAAAATACTGGCAAAGAATCAAGGCCGGGGGGCCCACACCCTAGCCACTATGATGGGGTGCGCGCCCCCCGCACCGTGGGCCCCCTGGAGCTCCACCTACCTCAACTCCAACTCCATATATTCGTGTTCGGGGAGAAAAAAATGAGGGAGAAGGATTCATCGTGTTTTACGATTCGGAGCCACCACCAAGCCCTAAACTCTCTCGGGAGGGCTGATCTGGAGTCCGTTCGGGGCTCCGGAGAGGGGAATCCGTTGCTGCTACCTCTTGAGCACTGCGTTGGATTTCCCTGAAGAGGAAGGGATGATGCAGCAAAGTAGCGTAAGTATTTCCCTCAGTTTTGAGAACCAAGGTATCAATCCAGTAGGAGGCTACGCTCGAGTCCCTCGTACCTACACAAAAACAATAGCTCTACGCAACCAACGCGCTTAGGGGTTGTCAATCCCTTCACGGTCACTTACGAAAGTGAGATCTGATAGAGATGATAAATAATATTTTTGGTATTTTTGGTATAGAGATGCAAAGTAAAAAAGTAAAAGCAAAGCAATAATAAAGTGATGGAGATTAATATGATGAGAAAGAGACCCGGGGGCCATAGGTTTCACTAGTGGCTTCTCTCAAGAGCATAAGTATTCTACGGTGGGTGAACAAATTACTGTTGAGCAATTGACAGAATTGAGCATAGTTATGAGAATATCTAGGTATGATCATGTATATAGGCATCACGTCCGAGACAAGTAGACAGAAACGATTCTGGATCTACTACTATTACTCCACTCATCGACCGCTATCCAGCATGCATCTAGAGTATTAAGTTAAAAACAAAGTAACGCCTTAAGCAAGATGACATGATGTAGAGGGATAGTTTCATGCAATATGATAAAAAAACCATCTTGTTATCCTCGATGGCAATGATACAATACGTGCCTTGGTGCCCCTTCTGTCACTGGGAAAGGACACCGCAAGATCGAACCCAAAGCTAAGCACTTCTCCCATGGCAAGAACAACCAATCTAGTAGGCCAAACCAAACTGATAATTCGAAGAGACTTGCAAAGATAACCAATCATACATAAAAGAATTCAGAGAAGATTCAAATATTATTCATAGATAGACTTGATCATAAACCCACAATTCATCGGTCTCAACAAACACACCGCAAAAATAAGATTACATCGAATAGATCTCCACGAGAGAGGGGGAGAACATTGTATTGAGATCCAAAAAGAGAGAAGAAGCCATCTAGCTACTAGCTATGGACCCGTAGGTCTGAAGTAAACTACTCACACTTCATCAGAGAGGCTTGGATGATGATGTAGAAGCCCTCCGTGATCGATGCCCCCTTCGGCGGAGCTCTAGAACAGGCCCCAAGATGGGATCTCGTGGATACAGAAAGTTGCGGTGGTGGAATTAGGTTTTTGGCTCCGTATCTGATCGTTTGGGGGTACGTGCATATATAGGAGGAAGAAGTACATCGGTGGAGCTTCGAGGGGCCCACGAGGCAGGGGGCGCGCCCTAGGCGGGCGCCCTCCACCCTCGTGACTGCCTCGTGGCTTTCTTGATGGAGGGTCCAAGTCTCCTGGATCTTATCTGATGAGAAAATCACGTTTCCGAAGATTTCATTCCGTTTGGACTCCGTTTGATATTCCTTTTCTTCGAAACCCTAAAACAGGAAAAAAAACAACAATTCTGGGATGGGCCTCCGGTTAATAGGTTAGTCCCAAAAATAATGTAAAAGTGGATAGTAAAGCCCAGTAATGTCCAAACAGTAGATAATATAGCATGGAGCAATCAAAAATTATAGATACGTTGGAGATGTATGAAGCATTCCCAAGCTTAATTCCTGCTCGTCCTCGAGTAGGTAAATGATAAAAACAGAATTTTTGATGCGGAGTGCTACTTGGCATAATTTCAATGTAAATCTTCTTAATTGTGGTATGAATATTCAGATTCAAAAGGTTCAAGACAAAATTTCATGTTGACATAAAATTAATAATACTTCAAGCATACTAACAAAGCAATTATGTCTTCTCAAAATAACATGGCCAAATAAAGCTATCCCTACAAAATCATATAGTCTGGCTATGCTCTATCTTCACCACACAAAGTATTTAAATCATGCACAACCCCGATGACAAGCCAAGCAATTGCTTCATACTTTTTACATTTTCAAAACTTTTTCGATCTTCACGCAATACATGAGCGTGAGCCATGGATATAGCACTATATGTGGAATAGAATGGTGGTTGTGGAGAAGACAAAAAGGGAGAAGATAGTCTCACATCAACTAGGCGTATCAACGGGCTATGGAGATGCCCATCAATAGATATCAATGTGAGTGAGTAGGGATTGCCATGCAACGGATGCACTAGAGCTATAAGTATATGAAAGCTCAAAAGAAACTAAGTGGGTGTGCATCGAACTCGCTTGCTCATGAAGACCTAGGGCATTTTGATGAAGCCCATCATTGGAATATACAAGCCAAGTTCTATAATGAAAAATTCCCACTAGTATATGAAAGTGACATAATGAGAGACTCTCTATCATGAAGATCATGGTGCTATTTTGAAGCACAAGTGTGGTAAAAGAATAGTAACATTGTCCCTTCTCTCTTTTCTCTCATTTTTTTATTTGGGCCTTTCTCTTTTTTTATGGCCTCTTTTTTTTCGTCCGGAGTCTCATCCCGACTTGTGGGGGGATCATAGTCTCCATCATCCTTTCCTCACTTGGTACAATGCTCTAAAAATGATGATCATCACACTTTTTTTTCTTACAACTCAACAATTACAACTCGATACTTAGAACAAAATATGACTCTATATGAATGCCTCCGGCAGTGTACCGGGATATGCAATGAATCAAGAGTGACATGTATGAAAGAATTATGAACGGTGGCTTTGCCACAAATACAATGTCAACTACATGATCATGCTAGCAATATGACAATGATGGATCGTGTCATAATGAACGGAATGGTGGAAAGTTGCATGGCAATATATCTCGGAATGGCTATGGAAATGCCATGATAGGTAGGTATGGTGGCTGGTTTGAGGAAGGTATTTGGTGGGTGTATGATACCGGCGAAAAGTGTGCGGTATTAGAGAGGCTAGCAATGGTGGAAGGAAGGAAAGTGTGTATAATCCATGGACTCAACATTAGTCATAAAGAACTCATATACTTATTGCAAAAATATAGAAGTTATCAAAGCAAAGTATTACACGCTTTCTCCTAGGGGGATAGATTGGTAGGAAAAGATCATCGCTCGTCCCCGACCGCCACTCATAAGGAAGACAATCAATAAATAAATCATGCTCCAACTTCATCACATAACGGTTCACCATACGTGCATGCTACGGGAATCACAAACTTTAACACAAGCATTTCTCAAATTCACAACTACTCAACTAGCATGACTCTAATATCACCATCCTCATATCTCAAAACAATTATCAAGCATCAATTTTTTCTTAGTATTCAACGCACTCAAAAGAAAGTTTTACAAATCTTGAATACCAAGCATATTATTATTAAGAAAATTACCATGCTATTAAGACTCTCAAAATAATCTAAGTGAAGCATGAGAGATAAATAGTTTCTATAAAACAAATCCACCACCGTGCTCTAAAAGATATAAGTGAAGTACTAGAGCAAAACTATAAAGCTCAAAAGATATAAGTGAAGCACATAGAGTATTCTATCAAATTTCAAATCATGCATGGCTCTCTCAAAAGGTGTGTACAGCAAGGATGATTGTGGTAAACTAACAAGCAAAGATTCAAATCATAAAAGACGCTCCAAGAAAAACACATGTCATGTGGTGAATAAAAATATAGCTCCAAGTAAGGTTACCGATAGAAGTAGACGAAAGAGGGGATGCCTTCTGGGGAATCCCCAAGCTTTGGCTTTTAGGTGTCCTTAGATTATCTTGGGGGTGCCATAAGAATCCCCAATCTTAGGCTCTTTCCACTCCTTGTACCATAATCCATCAAATCTTTACCCAAAACTTGAAAACTTCACAACACAAAACTTAAAGTAGAAAATCTCGTGAGCTCCGTTAGCGAAAGAAAACAAAATACAACTTCAAGGTACTGTAACGAACTCATTTTTTATTTATATTGGTGTTAAACCTACTGTATTCCAACTTCTCTATGGATTATAAAATATTTTACTAGCCATAGATTCATCAAAATAAGCAAACAACACACGAAAAACAGAATCTGTCAAAAACAGAATAGTCTGTAGTAATCTGTAGCTAGAGCAAGATCTGAACCCCAAAAATTCTAAAATAAATTTCTGGACGTGAGGAATTTATCTATTAATCATCTTCAAAAAGAATTAACTAAATAGCACTCTCCAAATAAAAATGACAGCAATTCTCGTGAGCGCTAAAGTTTCTGTTTTTTACAGCAAGTTCAACAAGACTTTCCCCAAGTCTTCCCAACGGTTCTACTTGGCACAAACACTAATTAAACACAAAAAATACAACCAAAACATTATTTATTACTAAACAGGAGCAAAAATCAAGGAATAAAAATAAAATTGGGTTTCCTCCCAACACGCGCTATCGTTTAACGCCCCTAGCTAGGCATAACAAGCAAGAATAGAACTAGGTATTGCCATCTTTGGTAGGCAATCCATAAGTGGCTCTCATGATAGATTCATATGGTAATTTTATTTTCTTTCTAGGGAAGTGTTCCATGCCCTTTTTTAATGGGATTAGAATCTAATATTCCCTTCCTTCATATCAATAATTGCACCAACCGTTCTAAGGAAAGGTCTACCAAGAATAATAGGGCAAGAAGGATTGCAATCTATATCAAGAACGATAAAATCTACGGGCACATAATTCCTATTTGCAACAATAAGAACATCATTAATTCTTCCCATAGGTTTCTTAATAGTGGAATCCGCGAGATGCAAGTTTAGAGAGCAATCATCAAAATCACGGAAATCTAGCAAATCACACAAAGTTTTGGGAATAGTAGAGACACTAGCACCCAAATCACACAAAGCATAAAACTCATAATTTTTAATTTTAATTTTAATAGTAGGTTCCCACTCACCATAAAGTTTTCTAGGATTGAAACTTCCAATTCAAGTTTTTCTTCATAAGATTGCATCAAGGCATCAACGATATGTTTAGTAAACTCTTTATTTTGACTATAAGCGTGAGGAGATTTTAGCACGGATTGCAACAAGGAAATACAATCAATCAAGGGGCAATTTTCATAGTTAAATTCCTTGAAATCCATAATCATGGGTTTAGCAACATCTAGGGTTTTAATTTCTTCAATCCCACTTTTATCAAATTTAGCATCAAGATCAACAAATTCCGAATTCTTAGAACGCCTTCTAGGTAAAGGTGGATCATATTCAGTCCCATCATTATCAAGATTCATATTGCAAAACAAAGATTTAATAGGGGACACATCAATAACTTTTAGATCTTCATCATTATTTTCATAGGAACTAGAAGAACACGCTTTTATAAAGGCATCTTTCTTAGCACGCATCCTAGCGGTTCTTTCTTTGCACTCGTCAATGGAAATTCTCATGGCTTTGAGAGACTCATTGATATCATGCTTAGGTGGGATAGATCTAAGTTTCAAAGAATCAACATCAAGAGCAATTCTATCAATGTTCCTAGCCAAATCATCAATCTTAAGCATTTTTTCTTCAATCATAGCATTAAAATTCTTTTGCGAAGAAATAAATTCTTTAATATTAGATTCAAAATCAGAGGGCATCTTATTATAAATTCCATAAGAATTGTTGTAGGAATTACCATAATTATTAGAGGGATTACTAGGATAAGGCCTAGGATTGAAATTTCCTCTATATGCGTTGTTACCAAAATTGTTCCTACCAACAAAATTCACGTCCATAGATTCATTATTATTATCAATCAAAGTAGACAAGGGCACATCATTAGGATCAGAAGAAACACTCTTATTATCAAATAATTTCATAAGTTCATCCATCTTTCCACTCAAAACATTAATTTCTTCTATCGCATGCACCTTTTTAGTAGATCTTTCAGTATGCCATTGAGAATAATTAACCATAATATTGTCTAGGAGTTTAGTAGCTTCTCCTAAAGTGATTTCCATAAAAGTTCCTCCCGCGGCCAAATCTAAAAGATTTCTAGAAGCAAAATTCAATCCGGCATAAAAATTTTGTATAATCATCCACAAATTCAAACCATGAGTAGGGCAATTACATATCATTAGTTTCATTCTCTCCCAAGCTTGTGCAACATGTTCACGATCAAGTTGTTTAAAATTCATAACATCGTTTCTAAGAGAGATGATCTTAGCGGGAGGAAAATACTTAGTGATAAAAGCATCTTTGCACTTGTTCCAAGAACCAATACTATTTTTAGGCAAAGACGAAAACCAAGCTTTAGCACGATCTCTAAGCGAAAAAGAAAATAGCTTTAATTTAACAATATCATTATCGACATCTTTCTTCTTTTGCATGTCACACAAATCAACGAAGCTATTAAGATGGGTAGCAGCATCTTCACTGGGAAGGCCGGAGAACGGATCTTTCATGACAAGATTCAGCAAAGCAGTATTAATTTCACAAGATTCAGCATCGGTAAGAGGAGCAATCAGAGTGCTAAGGAAATCATTGTTGTTGGTATTGGTGAAGTCACACAATTTAGTATTATCTTGAGCCATTGCGACAAACAAGCAAACTAACACACGAGCAAACAAAAAGCAAATAGGCAAAAGAGACAAATAGAGAAAGAGAGGGAGGATAGAGAGAGAGAGAGGGCGAATAAAACGGCAATGGTGAATTGGGGGGAGAGGAAAACGAGAGGCAAATGGCAAATAATGTAATGCGGGAGATAGGGATTGTGATGGGTACTTGGTATGTTGACTTTTGCGCAGACTCCCCGGCAATGGCGCCAGAAATTCTTCTTGCTACCTCTTGAGCACTGCATTGGATTTTCCCGAAAAGGAAGGGATGATGCAGCAAAGTAGCATAAGTATTTCCCTCAGTTTTTGAGAACCAAGGTATAAATTCAGTAGGAGGATACGCTCGAGTCCCTCGTACCTACACAAAAACAATAGCTCAACGCAACCAACGCGCTTAGGGGTTGTCAATCCCTTCACGGTCACTTACGAAAGTGAGATCTGATAGAGATGATAAATAATATTTTTGGTATAGAGATGCAAAGTAAAAAAGTAAAAGCAAAGCAATAATAAAGTGATGGAGATTAATATGATGAGAAAGAGACCCGGGGGCCATAGGTTTCACCAGTGGCTTCTCTCAAGAGCATAAGTATTTTACGGTGGGTGAACAAATTACTGTTCAGCAATTGACAGAATTGAGCATAGTTATGAGAATATCTAGGCATGATCATGTATATAGGCATCACGTCCGAGACAAGTAGACCGAAACGATTCTGCATCTACTACTATTACTCCACTCATCGACCGCTATCCAGCATGCATCTAGAGTATTAAGTTAAAAACAGAGTAACGCCTTAAGCAAGATGACATGATGTAGAGGGATAGTTTCATGCAATATGATAAAAACCCCATCTTGTTATCCTCGATGGCAACGATACAATACGTGCCTTGCTGCCCCTTCTGTCACTGGGAAAGGACACCGCAAGATCGAACCCAAAGCTAAGCACTTCTCCCATGGCAAGAAAAACCAATCTAGTAGGCCAAACCAAACTGATAATTCGAAGAGACTTGCAAAGATAACCAATCATACATAAAAGAATTCAGAGAAGATTCAAATATTATTCATAGATAGACTTGATCATAAACCCACAATTCATCGGTCTCAACAAACACACTGCAAAAAGAAGATTACATCGAATAGATCTCCACGAGAGAGGGGGAGAACATTGTATTGAGATCCAAAAAGAGAGAAGAAGCCATCTAGCTACTAGCTATGGACCCGTAGGTCTGAAGTAAATTACTCACACTTCATCGGAGAGGCTTGGATGATGATGTAGAAGCCCTCCGTGATCGATGCCCCCTCCGGCGGAGTTCCGGAACAGGCCTGTGACGCCCGGGTAATTAAGCTACAGTAATCCCCGCTAATGATGCCACGTCACCTCGGTTACTGTGGTTAAACTCGCATTAGTTCGGAACCTAGTTCGAATTTCAAATTCAAAATCGAGCAAACAATAAAAGTTTTCAAATATTAAAATTTAAATGTTCGGAGTGAACCAAATAATACATAGGTAATTATGGTGGAGAAACCAAACTTTGATAAAATGTTTAAAGGCCCTAAAACAATTAAAACAATAGTGAAAACAATTAAACAAATGCCTATTGAATTTATAAAATGCTAACACTATTTTATTATGGGTTAAGAATTAATCTCGTAGTAGTTTATTGGTAAATACAAATTAGGCACTAGTGGTAATTTTATAAAAATAAAAATAAAAGAAACTACAAATAAAAAGAGGCAAGAAAATATATATAAAAAAGGAAAACAGAAAACAGGACACCCCCCCCCGCTGGGCCAAGTGGCCCAGCTGGCCTC
>NC_041390.1:563723960-563724495 GCF_002162155.2 Triticum dicoccoides | reverse complement strand
CGGGATCGATCCCCACCTCTCCCCTCGCCTCCCTCACGCTTCCCCACGATCCAACCTGGATCGGGGCCGACTGCGCCGCCCGTCGCGCGCTGACCCCGCCGCCACCTAGCGCCGTCGCTGGTGCCCGCCCCCTCATCCCTCCACCCCGCATGGATCCGGTCGGGGCAGCCGACGCCCTCGACGCCCCGCACCTTGCCGCTCGCCTACGTCGGACCACCTCGTCACCGACCGTCGCCGCTGCCTCGTCCTCCTCCTCGCCAGTCCTCCCCGACCGCCGTCACGCCCGCTGCCAGTGCCCTACAGTCCCCCTCCGTGAGCTCCCTCCTCTCCCTTCTCCGTCACCGGCGCCCATCCCCCCCCGTTATGCCGTTGCCGCCCCGCCGTGGGCCGCACGCGCCGGCCGCGCCCTGGGCATGCGCGACACCAACCGCGCCGGACTGTCCCGCCCCGTCTCCTCCTTTCCCCGCGCTCGTCGCGCTCACCGTGGCCCTCGCGCCCGTGGCCGCGCCCTCTTCCCCCAGGTCGCCTTGCCTCC
>NC_041390.1:563716097-563723452 GCF_002162155.2 Triticum dicoccoides | reverse complement strand
CCGGCGCCCCATGGCCCCGTGCCTTGGTGCGCCTCATCTCCGCCCTTCCCTCCTCCCGCGGCCGCGCCACCGCGCCCGCTCGCGCGCCACTGGCCGCGTCGGCGCCACCCCTCGTCTCCGCCCGCCGTGGCCCCGGTTGGCCGCGCTGGCGTGCCGCGCCGTTGGTGCCCCGGCGGCCTCGTCCCGCCCTGCGGGCGAGTGCTCGTTCGGGTGGCGCCCGTAACCGCACGCCCGCATAGGCTCCTTTTGGCCCACTGACAAAGGGGCCTCCCCAGAACGTTTAAAAAAAGGAATTAAAAAATAAAAATAATAAAAATATTAAATAAATAAATAAATAATAATTAAAATAATTAGAATATTAATTAATTAATTAAGTAATTAATTAAGTTAATTAATCCTGATTAGATTAACCTAATCACTAATTAAATTAACTAATCTGTAATTAAATTAAGCAGAGAATGACAGGTGGGTCCCACTGGACCCACACGTCAGGTTGACCAGGTCAATGGTCAATGTTGACTGCTGACATCACCCTGATGTCATGCTGACGTCAGCATTTACTATTCTGGATAATGTTGGATTAGATAATTAATTAAATTCCAGAAATTAATAAAATCTTTAGAAAATCATATCTTTTAATCCGTAACTCGGATTAAAATATTTTCAACATGAAAGTTGCTCAGAACGACGAGACGAATTCGGATATGCAGTCCGTTCGTCCGCCACACCCCCCTAACCTATCGAACTCGCAACTTTCCCCCTCCGGCTCCTCTGCCCGAAAATGCGAAACACCGAGAATACTTTCCCGGATGTTTCCCCCCTTAACCGGTACCACCTCATACCACGTTAGGGCACGCCTAGCATCGTTACTTGTCTTGTCATGCATCGATATGCATCTGTTTACATGGTATTCATTGTTTCTTCCCCCTCTTCTCTCCGGTAGACTACGAGACCGACACTGCTGCTGCCCAGTTCGACTACGGAGTTGACGACCTCTCTCTCTTGCCAGAGCAACCAGGCAAGCCCCCCCCTCCCTGATCACCAGATATCGCCTATTCTACTCTATACTGCTTGCATTAGAGTAGTGTAGCATGTTACTGCTTTCTGTTATACCTATCCTGATGCATAGCCTGTCCTTGATACTACTGTTGTTACCTTTACCTGCAATCCTATATGCTTAGTATAGGATGCTAGTATATTCATCTGTGGCCCTACATTATTGTCCGTCAGTGGTGCTATACTATCGGGCCGTGATCACTCGGGAGGTGATCACGGGTATATACTGTATACTTTATACATGATACATGTGGAGACTAAAGTCGGGTCGGCTGGTGGAGCACCCGCGAGTGGATCTTTGTGGCGGAGCGACAGGGTAGGTTGAGACCGCCTAGGAGAGAGGTGGGCCTGGCCCTGTTCGGCGTTCGCGGATACTTAACACGCTTAACGAGATCTTGGTATTTGATCTGAGTTGGCTACGAGCCTATACGCACTAACCAACTACGTGGGAAAGATATGGGCACTCGGCGTCGTGGTATCAGCCGAAGCACTTCGTGACGCCAGCGACTGAGTGGCGTGCGCCGGATTGGAACGTAAGCCTGCTCTTGTATTAAGGGGGCTAGTTCTGCTTTCGGCCGCGTACGCAACGTGCAGGTGTGCTATGGGCGATGGGCCCAGACCCCTGTGCGCTTAGGTTTAGACCGACGTGCTGGCCTCTCTGTTGAGCCTAGGTGGGGCTGCGACGTGTTGATCTTTCGCGGCCAGGCATGACCCGGGAAAGTGTGTCCGACCAAATGGGATCAAGCGTGTTGGGTAAGTTGGTGCACCCCTGCAGGGAAGTTAATCTATTCGAATAGCCATGATCTTTGGTAACAGGACGACTTGGAGTTGTACCTTGACCTTATGACAACTAGAATCGGATACTTAATAAAACACACCCTTCCAAGTTCCACAGACAACCCGGTGATCGCTTTTCCACAGGGCGACGAGGGGAGGATCACCGGGTAGGATTATGCTATGCGATGCGACTGGAGATGCGACTGGAGATGCTACTTGGAGATGCTACTTGGAGATGCTACTTGGAGATGCTACTTGGAGGACTTCAATCTACTCTCTTCTACATGCTGCAAGACGGAGGCTGCCAGAAGTGTAGTCTTCGACAGGATTAGCTATCCCCCTTTATTCTGGCATTCTGCAGTTCAGTCCACCGATATGGCCCTTTACACATATACCCATGCATATGTAGTGTAGCTCCTTGCTTGCGAGTACTTTGGATGAGTACTCACGGTTGCTTTTCTCCCTCTTTTCCCCTTTCCCTTCTACCTGGTTGTCGCAACCAGATGCTGGAGTCCAGGAGCCAGACGCCACCGTCGACGATGACTCCTACTACACTGGAGGTGCCTACTACTACGTGCAGCCCGCTGACGATGACCAGGAGTAGTTAGGAGGATCCCAGGCAGGAGGCCTGCGCCTCTTTCGATCTGTGTCCCAGTTTGTGTTAGCCATCTACGGCTACTTGTTTACTTATGTCTGTTCGCAGATTTTGTTGCTTCCGCTGACTCATCTATGATCGAGCACTTGTATTCGAGCCCTCGAGGGCCCTGGCTTGTATTATGATGCTTGTATGACTTATTTATGTTTTTAGAGTTGTGTTGTGATATCTTCCCGTGAGTCCCTGATCTTGATCGTACACATTTGCATGCATGATTAGTGTACGATTGAATCGGGGGCATCACAAGTTGGTATCAGAGCCGACTGCCTGTAGGAATCCCCCTTCCACACTCCTTGGCCGAAGTCGAGTCTAGACTTTACAAAACTTTCACTAACTTGGCTGTGTGGCCCATGGGCCCACGTCGCCATTGGGTGGTATTAGGATCTTTTACTCCTCGACCTTTACTCTGGGATTCTGAACTCTCTTCTATTAGGGTTAAACGATTTTTACTAAATTCTAACTTTTAGGTTCTCGAATATACTTTCTACCGGAGGGGCCCTTCAGTCCGGATGATCACCGACTGCACCAGAAGATTTCGGAGATACTCTTTGATATTCTCTCGAGACTTTGTGCCCATCACTTTTGCTATTCCCGACCACCGATAAATCCGTATGGAAAACTACTTACACTTGCCATTCATACGATCATCCCCCATTGATCTTGTTATTACAAGATACCCCGAAGTTTTCTCTATTGTTCCGAGAATACTTTGTGCCTACTGCCTAGCAGTTCTTTGCCACATGAATACCCCTTCAAATAATTTCTCGCACTTATCGAGTATCTACTCATCCCCAGTTGATTCATGTATTTCACAAAAGTCTTCGAAATGCCATTCGATCTTCCGAAAATCCCGAGCAGCCTATTCCTCTTGAAATTCTTGCTTGCTTGCATTATGGTTAGTCCCATAAGTCTCATAGTCCTATTGACATTCCTTGTCATTATCATTTTGAGTCTGTTGACTCAATATGTTTGTGAATACCCGCAAACATCATTGATCCTTATAAATTACCTTTCCGGCTGAGCTGCCATTCTTTTAACTGGAATTGGTTCTCGACCAATCCAATTGTCGTTGATTGTACCCTAAGGCTATTCAACTTATCCATCCCTAATCAGATCATTGCTTCTGATCCCTTGATTTGGAAATCATAATTCCTTTGCATTTGACAATTGAGTTAGTCAGTTGTTTCTATAATTTGATCTCCTTGCACTCTTCTTCCTCTAGTTGAGTACCGATGCTCACGTCAGATCCCTTGTGGACCATCAGGTCCATTGTTGGATTTTATCCGTCAGCATCCTTCATATTCAATAACTTTGTGAGACCTTCCCCTAATACATAATGCCTTTGGTAAATTGTATCCTCTGCTTTGTCAACCATGCTCTACCTCCGAGCTTGAGTTATTTACCCCTTAAGTTGATGGTATACGTTCCTAAGATGCCTTGATGGGTTGAACCTATGCCCTCCTTAATATGTGTGAACTCGAAAATTTTCACGAGTCATACTCTTCCAGTGTTTTGCTAGATAAAGTTTAAACATTACAACTTCTCCGAAAAATGAGAAGTGAATGGAAGGTTATGCATTGAGGAAGTGGGAGTCGACCTTGAACCTTTGTGTTCATGCCCATGGACACGATGTAGATCCTATCATGGAAGCTTCTTGAAACAATAACTATTCCTTTGGTATAAGTTCATCTTATATCTGGGATCTGGCCTTTTGCAATCGTGGTTCCGACCATGTTCTCTTTTAAATACCATTTCTCGTGCAAGATTAAGCACTTGTCTTCTGTAGAGCAATACCCCCGGTCCAACCTCTACTTTGGTCTGTCATCGAGTATTACCCCCCTGGTATCTCGAGATTATCATGGAACTGCAGAACATCTTATGAGTTCTTCATCAAGTGCTACATTCCCACTGGTTCCAATTTTTTCACGGGCTTTGAGTTATTAAACACTCAAAGACACCGATAACTGACTCGAGTCCGCATCGCGATTAAGCAACTCTTGTAACCCTCATTACTTACGAGTTTGAACTCAATCACGTCATCCCTAGCCTGATTGGCTATATCCTTGTCGTGCCGATCTTAACTGGGCTACCTGGTCCTTCCCAGAGCGTAATTTTTACGATGAGCTAAGCTTACGTCGAATTTTCCTCATCATATCATTTCACCTTAAACAACAAGCTTGAGTTCGAGTTTGTTTCGTAACTGTGGTTCCAATAACCTCTTGCTTCATCATTCCTTCGACTTGATGTCATCGCTGATTGATTACATCTGCATGAAATCTCTCGACAATTGTGTCGTGATCATCATCAACCTTATGAGCTCTTCCAGGAATTCAATTGAATTCATGATGGGTAATACCATCCTTGCCCCTTGATGATTCCTGTTCTCATCGACCACTTTATTGCCTTCCGTTCAACACAACTTGTTCGTGTTTTGTGTAAACCTTGAGATCCCTGCTACCCAGCAGTTGATCTTCCTTACCTCGGAAGTATTACCATCTATTTTTGTCAAGAATGTGGTGAGAATTTCACCACCTCTTAAGAATTCTTGATAACATAATACTTCTTTCCATCTTCGTACATTCCTTGGTCCCCGTATTGTTTTCAACCGGAATACCGACAATTGAGCTATGACGTGTGAATTCAAAACTTCTAGAAACCCTATTGCTTTGAAGTGAATGGGCGATAGTTCATTCTAAGTCTTTCGATAATTGAATCACCATTCTAACATTGGCCGTGCAACCCAACCCATATTTCGGGTGCACCGTTCAACCAATGTTTAATTATGTATGTTTTCCTCAAGCATATCCCATTATATCATTTGATCTAACAAATGTCATCTTCTTGTTCACATTATCGTGGAAATCCATCCGTTTGGAATTCTCGATGAATTGTCGCTGAGCCCATCAGCCACCTTCTCATCCCCTCCTTGGTTTAATGATGAACTATTGCTTCAGAAACCCGCTCCCATAGTTCATTCCTCGAGAATCTTGCAATGTCATTTCGTCGGTTTGTGTTGCACCTTTTCCTCTCGGACCCCCTGAGTTTGAGGTATCATGACACCAATTGGATATGAATCTCGGTCAGATATGATGGTTGGGACAACTTTCCGAGAGTTATGATGTTGATCCTTTGGTGACCCGGTAACCTGATGTCATGCCTAGCACCCCCCCCCCCCGACTGGAGGACCTATCATTATAGATTCCTTTTCAGCAAGGTTATTCATTCATCCATGAGGGAATTGTAAGACTTATTCTACAAGTTATTCCTGGTGGATCCTTCGTGTTTCCAAAGTCTGATCTTCACCTGAAGACCATGTCAATGCTATCTCGAAGCATATCAATGGTGCTCCGATTTTCAACAGGAACATTTGAAGCATGATGCTAAATTTTATTTATCATTTATCCTAACACCGTGGTATGGGTAATATCATGAGATTCCTCCCCCCTTACCTAAATGGTTTTCTACTTTATATCATGTCATGGATATCTTGCTCTGCTTGTCCTTGGGAAGGATATCCCCTTGAAATATGTGTTTAAACATATTTTCCCTTCCATTGTTCTGTTTAATCTGATGATCATATTTTCCTTCCATTGGTTTGTTTGAACCTTTTCTATGATCTATACGATATAAGCAGTAATAATCCACTGCTTGTGCAAACACCTCGAGGTACAACTCTGTCAGTAAGACCCTGTTACTATTGTTGATGACATTCCGGTAGCCACCGATGGACGAGAACCTTGCCTATTGGTCCGCCTCGTTCAACGAGCAGGAAACTGGTTCTCTTCGTCCCTCGCCCTCGGTACCAACGTTGATGCCGACATAACTGACATGGTACTCTCTGACATGCCTTGCTATCATGACCGTGAAAGATGTCACTGCTCCAAAAAAACCCACATGGTGGGCCCATAACCCACAGTTCCACAGGATCGAAACCTGACTGTCATGTACACCCCCTATTCCCAAAGTTATTCCTCGCGCGTGGACTCGTATGTAATCCACGGGCCACTGTCCTAGTGATCTATTCTGGTATCAGACGCAATACTTACTCTCGCTACTCTGAACCCCTTTCTCACTCTGGTTCAGGCTTCGAGCAACTATCTATCCGCTTGGATCCTATTATGGTACCTTCGTACCTTACTCTCGAGGTATTTCATATGTTCAACTCGAGAGATAATCTTATACTAATTCATGGGTTAACCCCAGATTGTTTCCCTCAAAAGCATTATGTCGTAGTGAGCTGCCCCTTATCTTTTCTTAGGTACGATGGAGTTCCCGAAGAAATGATGACAAGTTTATCATGATGCATCGGAATAAAGGATTGAAGACACCAGCGAAAGGGATTAACTTCTTCGAGAAGATCCGCTAGAATATCGTAACCAGAACTTTCCCCTTACTCCCCTCTTAAATCTCGGGACGAGATTTCTTGTAGTGGAGGAGAATTGTGATGCCCGGGTAATTAAGCTACAGTAATCCCCGCTAATGATGCCACGTCACCTCGGTTACTGTGGTTAAACTCGCGTTAGTTCGGAACCTAGTTCGAATTTCAAATTCAAAATCGAGCAAACAATAAAAGTTTTCAAATATTAAAATTTAAATGTTCGGAGTGAACCAAATAATACATAGGTAATTATGGTGGAGAAACCAAACTTTGATAAAATGTTTAAAGGCCCTAAAACAATTAAAACAATAGTGAAAACAATTAAACAAATGCCTATTGAATTTATAAAATGCTAAACTATTTTATTATGGGTTAAGAATTAATCTCGTAGTAGTTTATTGGTAAATACAAATTAGGCACTAGTGGTAATTTTATAAAACTGAAAATAAAAGAAACTACAAATAAAAAGAGACAAGAAAATATATATAA
>NC_041390.1:563696275-563714875 GCF_002162155.2 Triticum dicoccoides | reverse complement strand
CGCGCCGGCGTGCCGCGCCGTTGGTGCCCCGGCGGCCTCGTCCCGCCCTGCGGGCGAGTGCTCGTTCGGGTGGCGCCCGTAACCGCACGCCCGCATAGGCTCCTTTTGGCCCACTGACAAAGCCCCCCCCCCCAGAACGTTTAAAAAAGGAATTAAAAAATAAAATAAATAAATATATTAAATAAATAAATAAATAGTAATTAAAATAATTAGAATATTAATTAATTAATTAAGTAATTAATTAAGTTAATTAATCCTGATTAGATTAACCTAACCACTAATTAAATTAACTAATCTGTAATTAAACTAAGCAGAGAATGACAGGTGGGTCCCACTGGACCCACACGTCAGGTTGACCAGGTCAATGGTCAACGTTGACTGCTGACATCACCCTGATGTCATGCTGACATCAGCATTTACTATTCTGGATAATGTTGGATTAGATAATTAATTAAATTCCAGAAATTAATAAAATCTTTAGAAAATCATATCTTTTAATCCGTAACTCGGATTAAAATATTTTCAACATGAAAGTTGCTCAGAACGACGAGACGACTCCGGATACGCAGTCCGTTCGTCCGCCACACCCGCCTAACCTATCGAACTCGCAACTTTCCCCCTCCGGCTCCTCTGCCCGAAAATGCGAAACACCGGGAATACTTTCCCGGATGTTTCCCCCCTTAACCGGTACCACCTCATACCACGTTAGGGCACGCCTAGCATCGTTACTTGTCTTGTCATGCATCGATATGCATCTGTTTACATGGTATTCATTGTTTCTTCCCCCTCTTCTCTCCGGTAGACTACGAGACCGACACTGCTGCTGCCCAGTTCGACTACGGAGTTGACGACCTCTCTCTCTTGCCAGAGCAACCAGGCAAGCCCCCCCCCCTTGATCACCAGATATCGCCTATTCTACTCTATACTGCTTGCATTAGAGTAGTGTAGCATGTTACTGCTTTCTGTTATACCTATCCTGATGCATAGCCTGTCCTTGATACTACTGTTGTTACCTTTACCTGCAATCCTATATGCTTAGTATAGGATGCTAGTATATTCATCTGTGGCCCTACATTCTTGTCCGTCAGCGGTGCTATACTATCGGGCCGTGATCACTCGGGAGGTGATCACGGGTATATACTGTATACTTTATACATGATACATGTGGAGACTAAAGTCGGGTCGGCTGGTGGAGCACCCGCGAGTGGATCTTTGTGGCGGAGCGACAGGGCAGGTTGAGACCGCCTAGGAAAGAGGTGGGCCTGGCCCTGTTCAGCGTTCGTGGATACTTAACACGCTTAACGAGATCTTGGTATTTGATCTGAGTTGGCTACGAGCCTATACGCACTAACCAACTACGTGGGAAAGATATGGGCACTCGGCGTCGTGGTATCAGCCGAAGCACTTCGTGACGCCAGCGACTGAGTGGCGCGCGCCGGATTGGAACGTAAGCCTGCTCTTGTATTAAGGGGGCTAGTTCTGCTTTTGGCCGCGTACGCAACGTGCAGGTGTGCTATGGGCGATGGGCCCAGACCCCTGTGCGCTTAGGTTTAGACCGGCATGCTGGCCTCTCTGTTGAGCCTAGGTGGGGCTGCAATGTGTTGATCTTTCGCGGCCGGGCATGACCCGGGAAAGTGTGTCCGGCCAAATGGGATCAAGCGTGTTGGGTAAGTTGGTGCACCCCTGCAGGGAAGTTAATCTATTCGAATAGCCGTGATCTTCGGTAACAGGACGACTTGGAGTTGTACCTTGACCTTATGACAACTAGAATCGGATACTTAATAAAACACACCCTTCCAAGTTCCCCAGACAACCCGGTGATCGGTTTTCCATAGGGCGACGAGGGGAGGATCGCCGGGTAGGATTATGCTATGCGATGCGACTGGAGATGCGGCTAGAGATGCTACTTGGAGATGCTACTTGGAGATGCTACTTGGAGGACTTCAATCTACTCTCTTCTACATGCTGCAAGACGGAGGCTGCCAGAAGCGTAGTCTTCGACAGGATTAGCTATCCCCCTTTATTCTGGCATTCTGCAGTTCAGTCCACCGATATGGCCCTTTACACATATACCCATGCATATGTAGTGTAGCTCCTTGCTTGCGAGTACTTTGGATGAGTACTCACGGTTGCTTTTCTCCCTCTTTTCCCCTTTCCCTTCTACCTGGTTGTCGCAACCAGATGCTGGAGTCCAGGAGCCAGACGCCACCGTCGATGATGACTCCTACTACACTGGAGGTGCCTACTACTACGTGCAGCCCGCTGACGATGACCAGGAGTAGTTAGGAGGATCCCAGGCAGGAGGCCTGCGCCTCTTTCGATCTGTGTCCCAGTTTGTGTTAGCCATCTATGGCTACTTGTTTACTTATGTCTGTTCTCAGATTTTGTTGCTTCCGCTGACTCGTCTATGATCGAGCACTTGTATTCGAGCCCTCGAGGCCCCTGGCTTGTATTATGATGCTTGTATGACTTATTTATGTTTTTAGAGTTGTGTTGTGATATCTTCCCGTGAGTCCCTGATCTTGATCGTACACATTTGCGTGCATGATTAGTGTACGATTGAATCGGGGGCGTCACAAGGCCCCAAGATGGGATCTCGTGGATACAGAAAGTTGCGGCGGTGGAATTAGGTTTTTGGCTCCGTATCTGATCATTTGGGGGTACGTGGATATATATAGGAGGAAGAAGTACGTCAGTGGAGCTTCGAGGGGCCCACGAGGTAGTGGGCGCGCCCTAGGGGGGCACCCTCCACCCTCGTGACCGCCTCGTGGCTTTCTTGACGGAGGGTCCAAGTCTCCTGGATCTTATCTGATGAGAAAATCACGTTTCCGAAGGTTTCATTCCGTTTGGACTCCATTTGATATTCCTTTTCTTCAAAACCCTAAAACAGGCAAAAAACAACAATTCTGGGCTGGGCCTCCGGTTAATAGGTTAGTCCCAAAAATAATATTAAAGTGGATAATAAAGCCCAATAATGTCCAAAACAGTAGATAATATAGCATGGAGCAATCAAAAATTATAGATACGTTGGAGACGTATCAGTTGCCATCGTCATCATCAACCTTCCTCCATCACCAATTTCATGATGCTCACCGCTGTGCGTGAGTAATTCCATCGTAGGCTTGCTGGACGGTGATGGGTTGGATGAGATTTATCATGTAATCGAGTTAGTTTTGTTAGGGTTTGATCCCTAGTATCCACTATGTTCTGAGATTGATGTTGTTATGACTTTGCTATGCTTAATGCCTGTCACTAGGGCCCGAGTGCCATGATTTCAGATCTGAACCTATTATGTTTTCATGAATATATGTGAGTTCTTGATCCTATCTTGCAAGTCTATAGTCACCTACTATGTGTTATGATCCGGCAACCCCGAAGTGACAATAGTCGGGACCACTCCCGGTGATGACCGTAGTTTGAGGAGTTCATGTATTCACTATGTGTTAATGCTTTGGTCCGGTACTCTATTAAAAGGAGGCCTTAATATACCTTAGTTTCCGCTAGGACCCCGCTGCCACGGGAGGGTAGGACAAAAGATGCCATGCAAATTCTTTTCCATAAGCATGTATGACTATATTCGGAATACATGCCTACATTACATTGATGAATTGGAGCTAGTTCTGTGTCACCCTATGTTATGACTGTTTCATGATGAACCACATCCGGCATAATTCTCCATCACTGATTCAATGCCTATGAGCTTTTCACATATTGTTCTTCGCTTATTTACTTTTCCGTTGCTATTGTTATCATCACTACAAAATACCAAAAATATTACTTTTGCTACCGTTACCACTACTATCATATTACTTTGCTACTAAACACTTGTTGCAGATATTAAGTTTCCAGGTGTGGTTGAATTGACAACTCAGCTGCTAATACTTGAGAATATTCTTTGGCTCCCCTTGTGTCGAATCAATAAATTTGGGTTGAATACTCTACCCTCGAAAACTGTTGCGATCCCCTATACTTGTGGGTTGTCACACATCCATTTGATACAGAGGGATGTTATCATGATTTGCGTAGGCTAGCAGTATGCGAATGGCTTCAAGCCTAGCCACAGGAGCAAATGTTTCATCGAAGTCAATCCCTTCAACTTGAGTGTATCCTTGAGCAACGAGACGAGCCTTGTTTCTAACAACTTGACCATG
Organism: Triticum dicoccoides; assembly: GCF_002162155.2. NCBI lineage: Eukaryota > Viridiplantae > Streptophyta > Magnoliopsida > Poales > Poaceae > Triticum > Triticum dicoccoides. The sequence continues at coordinate 563,710,724 of NC_041390.1, read as the reverse complement.
CTCATCTTGCTTGTTGCGATATATCCATTTAGTGCCTATGATATTGTGTTTACGAGGATCAGGACACTTGACCAATTCCCACACATTGTTCAGCTCGAACTGTTGAAGCTCTTCTTGCATAGCTTGAATCCATTCAGGTTCCATGAAGGCTTCAGCAACTTTCTTAGGTTTAGATATTGAGACAAATGCAAAGTGCCCATGGAAATTTGCTAGTTGTGTTGCTCTTGAACGAGTGAGTGGACCAGGTGCATTGATGCTATCAATTATCTTCTCAATTTGTACTTCATTTGCAACACGAGGATGAACTGGACAAAGATTTTGCTCTTGCTGATCATTGTCATCATTAGGAGGATTGTCTTCAGGCTGAGCATTGTCTTCAGGTTGATTAGGTGCAGAAATGATAAGTTCCTCTTCAGCCTGAGCTTCAGACGGTACGATTTATCCAGTTCCCATAAGCTTGATGGATTCACAAGGTGGAACTTCATCTAGCACATTTGGCAGGTGCTCTTTTTGCGAGCCGTTAGTCTCATCGAACCGCACATCCATAATTTCAACCACTTTATAGTGAAAGAGGTTGAAGACTCCGTAGGAGTGTGAATCCTTTCTGTAACCAAGCATAAAACCTTCATGTGCTTTCGGTGCAAATTTTGAAGTGTGATGTGGATCCTTGATCCAGTACCTAGCACCAAATACTCTGAAGTAGCTGACATTTGGCTTCTTACCAGTAAGGAGTTCATAGGATGTCTTCTTCAGAAGCTTGTGAAGATAAACAAGGTTGATGACATGGCATGCAGTATCAATGGCTTCGGGCCAGAACTTTCTTGGAGTCTTGTATTCATCAAGCATCCTCCGAGCCATCTCAATGAGTGTTCTGTTCTTGCGCTCCACGATGCCATTCTGCTGCGGCATGTATGGAGCTGAGAACTCATGAGTGATGCCCAATGTATCAAGATAAGTGTCGAGGCCGGTGTTCTTGAATTATGTGCCATTGTCACTTCTAATATGCTTGATCTTGACGCCATAGTTGTTCATGGCACGGTTGGCGAAGCGTCTGACGACATCCTGCACTTTAGTCTTGTAGAGGATTATGTGCACCCATGTATATCTTGAATAATCATCAACAATGACGAATTCATAGAGACAAGTAGTAGTAGTGAGAGTAGAGTAGTGAGTAGGGCCGAATAGGTCTATGTGTAGCAGTTCGAAGGGTTGAGTTGTTGTCATGATTGTCTTCGAGGGATGCTTGGCCCTCGTCATCTATCCATCTTGCCCTAGCCTCCAATGCCTATGACGTGCTTCTTCTTTCCGAGAGTATGCAAGTTCCTCATGCCAGCATGCCCTAGCCTCTGATGCCAGAGCCAGCACTCTGAAGCTTTTGCAAGAAGACATACGGCAAGCTGTGGTCCTGCTGAGAAATCTACCATGTACAAATCATCTTTCCGATACCCTTCAAAGACTAGAGACTTGTCAGATTCCATAGAACAAGGCAATGATATTTTCCAAATATCACAATCATGTTCAAATTGCAAAGAATTGTGACAGACATTAAGTTGAAGCCACAGGATTCAACAAGCATCACTTTATCCATGTGTTGATCCTTTGAGATTGCAACTCTACCAAGACCCAATACCTTGCTTTTACCAGTGTCAGCAAATGTGATGTGACTCTTGTCAGATGGACGTAAGGTTGAGTCCATGAGAAGACTTCGATCACCAGTCATATGATTAGTGCATCCACTATCTATAATCCATTCTGAAGCATGAGGTGTCATACCCTACAGTATAGTTAGGGGGATAGGCTTCACCAAGAGTATTGTGAAGCATAAACATTTGACGCACAAGAAGATTATCAAAGCTCAGATCAAGATTAGGACTGATAGGATGAATGGCAAGCAATTCAGGAACAAAATACATAGTGAGACCATTTGGGCATTTTATCTTGCGCCCAACAAGATGTTTTAGGTCCCCAGCAATAGCATCTGACGCCTTTGATTTCCGGCTGGAGACCTTTCCCTGCAAAAGAGAGTTAATTTTTCTTAGCCACCCACATCTTCAGGGGTGGCTTAGAAGCAATGAGTCTAAGTGCAGCATCTGAGAACTTCGGCTTTGGAGCCCTAGCAAATAGCCTTGCAGGAGGCGAATAGTACTCATATGAATAAGAAGAGTAGTTCTTAGTCTTATGAACATAGCGGTTTGATGATACGCGCTCATATTCATAAGTTTGAGTATGATTTTCCTGCAAACATTGGCGTTAGGGTGACTCAGGTGAGTCCTGTGTCTGTATGAAGCCTTCGGACCATATGAAGCCTTTGGTCTGGGGTTTGTCTTCTTCCCTTGTGGTGTCATGACGACATTCACAGGAAGATTCTCCAGACAGCTTTTGGGCACCCACATTTTCTTCATAGGTGGCCCATTCTTGCAGTTAGTACCAATATACCTGGCAAACACTTCACCATTCTGATTCTTAAACAGTTTATAGTTTGTATCAAAGGATTCATCAATGATAATAGGGTTAGCATAAGTGAAGCCAGATAGGGTGGATGGATCCACTAAAGGTTCCTTTGCAACAACCCATGTGGTTTTGGGGTACTGCTCAGGCTTCCAGTAAGAACCATCAACATTCATTTTCCTCTCAAACCCAACACCCTCTTTCCTAGGGTTTCGGTTCAGAATCTGCTTTTTGAGGACATCACATAGTGTCTGATGCCCTTTGAGACTTTTGTACATCCCTGTCTCAAGCAATGTCTTCAACCTAGCATTTTCATCAGCAATAGCAGTGGTATCCTCAGCAGAGGGGTTAGTTACCACATCAACAGTTGAAGATATTGCAACAGTAGCAGTAGTAGAACATTCAGCAACAGAAGTAGCGTTATCACGCTCAAGGCATTTTAGACATGGTGGTTCAAATCCTTCCTGAGCGGGACTGATCTGTTGAGCGTGAAGTGAATTGTTTTCTTTTTGAAGATCTTCATGAACTGCTCTCAATTTCTCAAGTTCTTGCTTCCTTTGAAGATAATCATAGGAAAGCTTTTCATGAGTTGTTGAGAGCGTTTCATGACGACTTTCAAGATCCTCATACTTAACATGAAGATTTTTTATGTCTTCAACTAAGGACTGAGATCGGGTCATTTCCGCGTCCAACATGTCATCGCTTTTGTCTAACAGTTTTTGAATATGTTCCATAGCTTTCTGTTGTTCAGTTGCAATCTGAGCAAGTGTTTTGTAGGTGGGTTTGGATTCACAATCAGAGTCATCTTCACTTGATGTTTGAAAGTAAGCATCGCGTGAGTTTACCTTGGCACCACGTGCCATGAAGCAATAGGTGGGAGCGGAGTCATCCTTGTCATTAGCATCAGCGTAGGTGACGGAGCCATTGTCTTCAATGTTGAAGATGGACTTGGCAACGTAGGTTGTAGCTAGAGCCAGACTTGCAATGCCAGAGTCGGACTCCTCCTCAGACTCCACCTTCGCCTCCTCAGAAGCAGACTCCTCTAAATCCATCTCCTTGCCAACAAAAGCACGAGCCTTACCAGATGAGCTCTTCTCGTGTGATGAATACTTTGATGAAGACTTGCAAGAAGACTTTGAGGATTTCTTCTTCTTCTTGTCATCAGAATCATATTCCTTGCTCTTCTTCTTCTTCTTCTTCTTCTTGTTTTCATTGTCCCACTGCGGACACTCAGAGATGTAGTGACCAGGTTTCTTGCACTTGTGGCATGTTCTCTTCTTGTGGTCATGAGTAGAAGCTTCATCATTTCCTGAGCTGGACCGTGAAGACTTTCTGAAGCCTTTCTTTTTGGTGAATTTCTGGAACTTCTTCACAAGCATAGCAAGCTCCTTTCCAATGTCTTCAAGATCACCAGAACTGCAGTCAGATTCTTCTTCAAATGAGGAAACAGCCTTTGCCTTCAAAGCGCGAGTTCGGCCATAGTTGGGACCATAGATATCTCTTTTCTCAGATAGCTAAAACTCATGTGTGTTGAGCCTCTCCTGTATGTCAGACGGATCGAGTGTCTTGAAGTCAGGGCATTCTTGAATCATCAGGGCTAGGGTGTCAAACGAGCTGTCAAGTGATCTCAGGAGTGTCTTGACGATTTCATACTTGGTGATCTTAGTGGCGCCGAGAGCATGAAGCTCATTTGTGATGTGAGTGAGGTGATCAAACGTGAGCTGAACATTCTCATTGTCGTTTCTCTTGAAGAGGTTGAATAGGTTGCGAAGGACATTGATCCTTTGATCTCTCTGAGTTGAGACGCCTTCGTTGACCTTGGAGAGCCAGTCCTAGACTAGCTCCGACGTTTCCAGAGCACTCACACGGCCATACTGTCCTTTGGTCAGATGACCACAGATGATGTTCTTGGCAGTAGAATCCAGTTGAACGAACTTCTTTACATCAACAGGGGTGACATCTTCACCAGTCTTGGGAACCCCGTCTTGACGACATACCATAGATCGACATCAATGGCTTCAAGATGCATGCGCATCTTATTCTTCCAGTAGGGGTAATCAGTGCCATCGAAGACAGGGCACGCATCAGAGACTTTGATTATCCCTGCAGTCGACATAGCTAAAACTCCAAGTGGTTAAACCGAATCACACAGAACAAGGGAGTACCTTGCTCTGATACCAATTGAAAGTGCTAGTTATTGACTAGAGGGGGGTGAATAGGCGATTTTTATGACAGTCTTCAAAACATGGAAGTTTTGAAGACAAACAATAGAAATGAACCTATTAACATGCAGCGGAAGGTAGACTACACTAGGCAAGCCATAGTCAAGTATTCAATAAAGTGAAAGCATGAAGACTATTAGCAGCTAGACAGTATGGATTAGGATGGAAGATAGTATGAAGCCAATCAGAACAAGTAGTCACACAGTGAAGTCAAACAGATAATGCAAGCAGGCAATGACTTCACGAAGACAAACTGTAAGTAAAGAGAAGGAAGAGATAGAACCAGTTGCTTCGTGAAGACAAAGGATTTGTTGGACCAGTTCCAGTTGTTGTGACAACTCTACGTCTGGTTAGGGAGGTTGAGATTCAACTCAGAAGACCGCGTCTTCACCTTGTTCCCCTTGAGCTAAGGACACTTTGTCCCCGCCCAATCACTCTGGTAAGTCTTCAAGGTAGACTTCCAAACCTTCACAGACTTCGTTCACCAGCAATCCACAATGACTCTTGGATGCTCATAACGCGACGCCTAACCCGTTGGAGGATTCACAATCCTCAAGTGTAACAAGTCTTCAGATCGCGCGGACAGAAAGACATTAGTGATGCCAAACACTCTTTGGGCTCTGGGTGTTTTGGGCTTTGTCCTCGCAAGGATCTCTCTCTCAAATGCTTTGGAGGTGGGTTGCTCTCAAACGACAAAAGTCATGCACTAACTCTGAGCAGTCACCAATTTATGGTGTAGGGGGTGGGCTATTTATAGCCACTAGGAAACCCGACCTGATTTGTCCGAAATGACTCTGGGTCACTAAGGAACTGACACGTGTTCCAACAGTCAGATTTCAAACACACGCGGCAGCTTGACTTGGGCTACAAGTAAAACTGACTCATCCAGCTCTGGATAAGATTTGCTCTCATTGTCTTCGCTTGAAGACATAGGATTTGGTTGAGCATCACTTTAGTCACTCTGACTTTGTTCACTTGGACCCCACTTAATAGTATGGTGGTTCCTAAGACTCAACAAAGAAGAAAATGAAATTACGAAACAACTATGTCTTCGCGCTCCAAAGACTTCATGCGATGTCTTCTCATGGCATAGTCTTCAATGTGAATATCTTCACATACCACCATTATCTTCAATGTCTTCACACATTTTTAGGGGTCATCTCCGGTAGGTAAACTGAATCAATGAGGGACTACTACCTGTGTTATCCTGCAATTCTCACAAACACATTAGTTCCTCAACCAGGTTTGTCATCAATACTCCAAAACCAACTAGGGGTGGCACTAGATGCACATACAGTTCCGAACGCCGACTTGATGAGAAACGCAAAGGGAAGACGTCAGTCTAGGCATCATGGCAATGACATGGACCATAGCCAGATGGGAGAACCAAGGCGATGACGTGTTTGCAGGTGTCCTGGACATTCACGTAGGGAATGCCTATATCGAGCAAACAACACCGCATGATATTGATATATCTGTACTCGCTATGTCTATTTATATTTGTACTCGTCATGTGTACTTATATTTAATTTAAATTGAATCTGTTTGTATTATTGTACTCATGATGTTAACTTCAGATAATTAATGTAAATTGTATATTTTTGTATTTTTAAATTAATTTTTATTTGCATTTGTATTTGTGTCTTCCTCATAATTTATATTTGTATGTTTGTGTGCAGGTTATGGCTAAAGTGCCAGTGCTTTTGCAGGGGCCCCATGACACGGGCCACCGTTGCCACCTATTTTTGAACCCAAATACTAAGCATGATTATCGAACTTTCAGACTTCGAACAATAAAGAAAACATGGTCAATACACAATTCTTTTCTTGCTCACCATGACGCTTATGGACTACTTGGTTTTTCTACGCTCACATCATGCGAAGACCAATTATGTTCGGAACCATCCTTTTTGACATCCCTCGTTAACCGGTGGAGACCTGAAACCCACACCTTTCACTTTCGTTTTTGGGAGCTTACACCTACACTAAAAGATGTTTCTATGATCATTGCTCTACAAATTAGAGGTGAGCCGTTAGTCTCTCCACGAGTATCTCCATCTTGGATATTAGATATTGCGAACCATCTTGGAATGGCAATGACAGAATCACAACGTTCTGGTGGCCCTTGGGGCATCCCACTCGCCTGGCTTCGTGATAACTTTCATATTTTATTTAGCTACGCCGATCCTGAGACGAGAAAAAGACATCTGTTTGCGTATTTGTTGTGGCTCCTTGGGACTCTGCTTCCAAATTCACATGGGGACGTAGTTCTCCCTGGTCCCATCTACATTGCAGAGAATATGGTAGATGAATCTTTACCCAAGTAGCCAAAATACAACTTTGGTTCTGCCATGCTATGTCATACATATAGAGGCTTGTGTGATGCTACACAAAAAACTTCTTTCGCACAAAAAGCTCCGTTACTTTGTGTTGCCTACGAGTTTCTACAGTTGTGGTCCTAGGAATACCTCCCTGTAGGACGACCTCGTATACTAAATCTCGTACACCCATATGACTGTAGCGAGGGCAACAGTGCAACTATGGCCACCAGGTGCACAATTTGTTTACAATGTTTCTATGTGCAGGACATACTTGATGTTAATTGGGACAATGAGGACACCCAACGTGGACTCAACACAGGCATCCGGGGAGCATCGCATGATCATGACGACACGGTTACATCATTAGTTACAGAGTTCTTCGGAGGGGACGTTATTGGCCCATCTTTTATCCCCGAGGAGTCACAACCATACGCCTACAATTACGCTTCAGGTTCGCAACAAGGATTCCAGACTCCACCACCTACGCAGGAGTCGCAGGCACATGAAGCCGAAGTGGAGTATGGCCGCAGTCTTCCTGTAACTCGACCACCTAATCACTTGTCGCTTTCCGGTCCTAAGGAAAGGCCAGGTGGTCATCGTCGACTATGGTGATTCATCTATCCACGTGTGCAACCCATTGTATCTACATATGGCAGTATCAGACTTTCCGATTTAAACATCTATGTATGCTGAAATAAGAATGCAGCAGTCAAAAACAATGTTTCCCGCCTATATCTCCCGCCATACTATCCCGCTTCACTCTTCGGCTTATGTTAGGCCGAAATGATTTTTTTTTATTTTGACTGATGAATACTATGCAACCATTGCCCATCTTAGACATTGAAAATATATATTTTCGCGCAACCCTTTCGCCTCAATATTTTCCCGCCAACTCTTTCCCTCCATATGTTCGCGCCGCCCATTTCCCGCCAACCCCTTCCCGCCATATCTTCCTGCCACCCATTTCCTGCCATATGTTCCCGCCATACCGCAGTCGTTCTTTCCCGCCATTTTCTCCTCTCTACCTATAAAATCCCCTTCAGACGCAGGTGCATAAGCATTCCAGTGTAGTGTACTCGAGATGTCCCATTATCCTTTCGATCATAGTTTTCATCCTGCGATGAGAAAGACTCTTCTGAGGCTAGCTACCGATTTCAGGATGGACAATAGGGTAGTTCCATGGGACGAACTCACCGGTAGTGACACCATAATGAATGAGTTGTTTCATGAATTACATAGGTCTAGGTGGCCTGAAAGGACGTATGAGGAGGTACGTAAAGAACTTCTTAGGTTGCATGCAAGGTGGAAGAAGGTAGTGGAGCCGAAGAGTGAAACTTTCAGAAGGACTGCAGCAAAGCATCCATTTTTATGGACCGACGACAGCGAGGACGAAGATGATATCTTCATGCTGCCGCTTCCGGGTTCTGCATCGTCAAAGGGCAAGAGTTCTGCATCGTCCAAGGGCAAGAGTACTGCATCCCCGAAGGGCAAGAGTTCAGCATCGTCCAAGGATAAGAGTTCTACATCCTCGAAGGGCAAGAGTTCTGCATCGACGGAGGATGACGATGATGCCTTCATGTAGTTTTTAAGCTGTATTCCAGTTCTACCGTTTAATTTAGATGTACTTGCATTATTAGTTTGTACTCTCTTATTGTACGCCATTATGTTCTATCTTAATTTTATTTTGTAGTTATTGCACGCGATGTTCGATAATTAGTGGAGGGAAAGAAAATGCCACTAATTTATTCTAAAACTATATTTTTTTCATTATGACATGGTACAACTGAAAATAAGATACATCGTATTATTGAAATAAAGCTACATTTAACTACTGAAATAAAGCTACATTAAACTGCAGAAATTAAGATACAAACGATTGCGAAATTTAAAATACTACCACACGAATCTACTGAGTCCAGCGTGGATATTTTCCTTTTCCATCGCTAGTTTCTTTTGCTGTCTTGGCCTCACGAGCCCTTTCTTTCTTTCTCTGTCTCTCCGCCTCACGAGGCTCCTTTCGCTGTCGTTCCTGCTCCTCCATGCGACGAGTCTCTTCCCTGTTTTTCTTTTCTAAATCCTGGAAAAAAACGGTGTTGCTCCGCATAGTATTCTTTTAACTCTCTCTCTTGCTCTGCTTTCTCCTTAGCTTCCGCCTTCTCGCGTCGCTCTTCCACATAGAAACTATTCCATGCTTGGCGACTTCTTTCACGAATCTCAGTCACTGCCCAAGCCGTCATTTCCGTGTCAATCCAACGATAGTACATGCATAGAGGCGGAGGAGACAACAACAAGAAACAAGAATGTTAATAAAGAATCAATCAAAATACCAACAATATCTATTCGTGATGGTTAAAGCATACCGGAGGCTTGTCGTACTCTGAAATAGCTACGGGTGGATCTTCCTCATAATTGGCGCACATGAAAAACTTCATATCCAACCAATCTGAAAAATCCGCCACCTCCTTCACCTTGCAAAGATCGCCACATCAACACCGCATGACTGCCACTCCCGGAGGCAAACTTGCATTCTTCATTTTCCTCGGCCTAATGCTTTGATCCGAGCAAGGCAAACTCATACCGACTGGAAAAAAAGGCGAACACACTTTGCGCAGTGGCGATTTTGAGGGTGGCTGGACGACGGAAGACGAGAGCCTCAGTGCCTTGTTTTATAGGCTCGGACGACAAATGATGCCGAGAAAGCAGGCGCGAACAGACGAAATGTTAGACAAGAAATACACGTCATTCAAACAGTGTAGAGGAGCACCGCAGAGTGTCGGCACAAGGTGTCAAAAATGCACCTAGCACACAGCATTGGATTCCCGCCCGTGCAAATGAGCGTCGTCGCGTGGGAATCCTTGCCGTCTGCCACAACACAGGTTGTCGGGCCGCATGCGTGGGAATTGTTGTGTGAGAATAAATCACCGCAGTCTGCAACAGGGACGTTGTCGCGCGTGCAGCGGCAACAGAGGTGCCGCCTACAGGTTCCCGCAGCGTGTGAGTAATTCCCGCAGTGGCGTCGCATCCACTGAGGCAAAAGAAGCAAAAGCCGGAGTGATTCCCGGGCAGCAGCAGGGCATCAGCATGGCAAAAGCAACCAGTGTCGGCACAAGGGGTCAAAATCCAGAGATTCCCGCCCATGATAATCAGCGTTGCACGGGAATCAGCGTCGTCTAAGTCCTTGTCGTGCGTGCAGCACGAACAGCAGGGCCGCCACCTGCGGTGGCGTCATGGCCCATGCCTCGGCGCGCGCGCAGCAGGGGCTGTCGGCCAGGGAGCGGCAGTGGCAGCGCTCGCCGCCTCGCCCGATGGCGGCATGGCCCACCACTCATGGCCCGTTTCGTCCCAGCTACGCCACTGTGCGGAAAACCGTTGTGCCCCGCGCGGCCGCCTCCTGCCGTGGCGGCAGGGCCCGCCGCCTCCTGGTGTGGCGGTAGGTGCCATATGTCGCCTGCCGTGCCTGCCGTCACTAGTGAGGGGGTTCTTTTTGACAATTTTATCCGCAAGTGGTCTTTTTTGACAATAGCATTCGGTAGGAGGTCCCTTTAAACAAAAAAATCGTTTTATAAAGCCTCCTTTGTGAAACTGCCTGTTATCGATCAATAATGAATCATTGGAACGGTGGATGTGCGTGCGCTGACATGGTTTTATAGAGCCCTCGTGCCTTTGGGAAATACTGTGCTATCGGGCGATCATGAATCATTGTCAGCGATCAGTAATGGGTTTTTTCCTGATCTTGTTCTTTTTTGTAGACGTCAAGGTTCTTTTTTTTATATGCAGTACAAACGCATATACTTACATACACACACATACACTTATCTTTATAAATGCATACGCGCATATCCTATGTCCATGGGCATCTCTGAGATATTGAGTCGGCACAACATTCGGAGATTCATGAAGTCGCCACATGCGCCTCTTGGTCGATGAAAACGTCACATCGCACTAAACAAACATCACCGGAAAACATGAAATAAATCCAAAAACATATGAGCACTAGTGCCAAGTCTACGACTTGAACCCTGGTACGTCACTTCCACCACAAAAAACCTGACCATCCGAGCAACACTCAGTTCGTCTATATACGTCAAGATTAACATGTTGGCAAATGATAGGGCAGTCGCTGTTGCAGCCAGCTGTGTCTGCATTTTTTAAAGTTCATGATTACTTTTTACATTTTGAGAATATTTTTGAATCCACAAAGATTTTTCAAATTCATGAACTTCTTTTAAATCATGATTTATTTTTTCAAATGCGTGAACATTTTTTTGATTCCGCAACCTTAAAAAAAATCGTGAACACATCAAATTCATGAATATTTTTTCCAAATCATGAACTTCTTCAAATCTATAAAAGAAACCAAGCCTTTTTTTTCTGTGCTGGTGGAGTCTTTCTTTCCACAAGATAGAGCGAGAAAAAAGCCACAAGCAAAGGACCGGGCGTCTCTGGAATTTGTGTAGTCGTATAGCCGGATCTTGCAAAACTTTGGCAAATAGTAGTACCAAGCAAGAACTAACACAAGTCTCCTTGAAATATGTACAGAGCATGGATCTAATTAACTATGGATCTCTCCGGCTCTGACGTCCGGTGTGAAAGACACACCGAACAGCGGATTGAACCGGAAAAATGGTCGCAGACAAAGTGCAGAACTAGCTAGAATACGATCCACTTCGTGGCAGCTGCGCTGCTCCCGTCGGCGGCGTCGATCGTCCTGGAATGCGCCAGCGAGCATCCGTCGACGGCCTTCTTGCCCCCGGTCGCCGCGCGCAGCAGCTTCGTCCAGAAGCTCGTCGCCGGCTTCTCCCTCCTCCTTCTCATCACCAGCACCGCCTCGTCGCCGTCCACGGCCACCACCCGCTCGTGCCGCATCAGCAGCGACGGCCTCGCGGCGCGCCTGATCTCCCGGTGGAACCCGGGGCTCGCGGACCCCGACGACGCGCCGGTGGACGCCTCCGTGGACGACGCCTCCGAGTCCGAGTCCGAGCAGCAGGAGGAGCGAGAAGCCGCCTCCCCGCGCGCGACGACGGACGGCAGCGTCGCCGAGGGCGAGAGGCGGGACAGGCGCTCCCGCAGGCAGAGCGGGCACACCCCGGGCGCCCCCTGCCGCCAGTGCCGCCGGCACGCCGCGCCGTCAACCTTGCTCAGCTTCTTGCCCATCGCCATCCGCGCCAGTAGGATCGACCACAGGATGTCACGGCCGGTCAGCGAGTTCTTCAGGTAGAGTAGTAGTAGCTGTCGTTGTTGTTTGTGCGTCAGGGCGCGGGTGTACGTGTGGGCATATATACTACTCCCGTTGGGTCAGGTGCCGTTGGGCAGCGCGGTGAGCTTCGTGGATGTTGCGTGGCGATCGGGATGGCTGGCTGGCCATGGCGTGAGTACGGAGCCTGGCTGGGTCCTGGCTGGCGGCGCGTGCGCGCGGGAGGGCCGGGCTGTTCCTCCCACCGGCAGCGGCACGGTGGCAGTGGCAGCCATGCACGGCTTTGTCTTTGTTCCTTTTCACTTTTGAGAATCTTTTTACTTCTCTTTGTAAAAAAGGGGTCTTTTTGGAAGCTTCCTGCCGGGGATCTTCATTCATGTCCTTGGGTTCCACGGCGGCCGGCGGGGAATTTCGCTCCGTTATCGCCGCCTCTTGTTGGGTTGCTTTCCGCTTGACTTGTTTTTGCGACTCTCGGCAGTGCCGGAGCAAGGAGATGTGCCAATAGCAATCGGGATATGGGTCACCGCAGAGCCGTGACGTTGATGGATGAGTGTGTGCGTGCGCTGTTGCACTTGCACTGGCATTGCACCTGCCGGCAAGGAGCCGGAGAAACTGCTGTCCGTGTTGGTTAAATGACGGGGACGTGACAGTGCCCATCGAGGAATATATGGAACGGACTCGATGTCGATGATTGATTTTGCGGATGCTATTTGGCGAACATTCGTTGGGAGCCGGATGCTGGCGAACCTCCTCCCTTACCCCCTGCCATCTGATCTGGCTGCACAGATATTGACGCAAATACTTTTTTTTTGCGGGTAGACACTGACGCAAATACGACGCCAAGTCTTCGTAGTGGCTCCGTTCCATGCCTCATTTCATAGGGAAGCCCAAAGTTGCTCTATTTCATTCTATTTCACTTCCTAGCACTTCCTATCATTTAATATCCATCCATTTGGTCTTATTGACATAAGAGATGTCAGCTCTTTGAAAGAGTTCATCGTAAGTAGTTTCCTGATGAGCGTCCTTTTTAATTATTTCTTTTAAAAAAGTGCGAACTCGCGCCCTGCTACAGTTTATCCATGCACTCACTAGTTGGGTTACAGAGGTCCTAGTGAACACTTTGCACTCAAACACATTTATGTATTCGAGTTAACTTGTTTTTAAATATGTTTTTCATTTGAGAAAAATCCTAAAAAATTCTGAAATTTCCCATTGTTTGAAAGAACAAAAATCCCTATTTTCAGAGGGGATTTCCCCCCTAAATTGCCATGTGCATTTTTATTATATGTAGCATGTCATTTTTAATGTTTTTTTAATGGCCCTGGAAATTTATTTATTAAGAGCATGACATTTTAATAATTATTAAATGCCATTTTTATTAAGAGAATGTCATTTTTATTATTAAGACCATTGCATTTTTATTATTGTTAAGATGGCATTATTAATTTGTCAATAGGATGGCATTTTAATAATTAAGAGCATGGAGTTTTATTATTAATAACATGGCATTTCTATTATTAGGATGATGATGATTTTATTATTAACAGGTGCTAGTTTTATTATTGAGGGCATGGCATTTTTATTAGTGTTGACATGGCATTTTTATTATAAATATGATGGCATTTTTTATTTTAGACTATGGCATTTTTTTGCTTTAAATTGCATGGAAGTTTTTTGGCTTATCCAAATAAATATTATATCTACAGGATGTCGATTTTGTAAAGGAGCACAAGAATTATATATTTTTTGGATCATGGCATTTTCATAATTTTCTGTGTATTTCTTTGTTCATGGCATTCTTTTTATCTAGAGGATGGCAGTTTTTAAGTTTAACATGTCAAAAAATTCTAGATCAATCAACCTTTTTTAATTTTAAAGCTGTAACGTGGCAATTTTACTTAAGTGGGCATTCTGGGTCTCCGGGGCTGGCCCTGGCCTGCCTGCTGGTGAACGAGCAAAAACGGTCGGCGGAGCTGCTCCCTCGGCGAACGAATCGTTTGATGGGAGCAGCTCCCTGGCGATCGAACACCATATTAGGTTCCTTGATTTATGCTAGTATTCAATAATTTGTGGTTTGAAGACTCAAACATAGTACTACTGCTGAAACTGCTACACTTTAGAACTCTCTATTTTGTAAATTCTTATAGAAATTCTATTCGATAGGATTTTCGGCCTCCTTTGATTTACATGAACTTTGTACTCCCTTCGTCCGAAAATACTTGTCATCAAAATGGATAAAAGAGGATGTATCTACAACTAAAGAA
>NC_041390.1:563641016-563696022 GCF_002162155.2 Triticum dicoccoides | reverse complement strand
ATTAGTCTTTCTGTTTAGCCCCGCCTGAAGATCCTGCCTAGCTCCGCCAGTGAAACCAAGAAAACCGAAAAGAGTCGGTCATTTCGGTTTTCTTGGTTTCGCGCTGGGCTGGACCGAGCGCCCAAAAAAAAGCGCCAAGGTTGCGTCGGCGGCCCGGTTCCATGCATGCACATGCGCCCGGTCGAGACCAAAATTTGCAAATTGTTTTCATTTTACTAATGGGATGCACGAGTGTCCATATTTGGTCCACTCGCACACACAAAATATCTATTACGTTTCAAAATAAATGACTCAACTTTATATTAAAAGACTATGTTTGCTACGGCCTCTTCCCATTCTTCCCCCATAGCTCGCCGGGACAAGTTTTGCACCTGCGCTGGGTTAATTAAAAAGTGCACGCGATAATTTTACTGCGTCTGTCGGCATGGCCTCGCAGTCGCAGCTCTATCCCCAGATCGACTGGGACAGTAGTCACCGCGTGCGTACGGACGGCGCGGTGCCTTGCTAGCTGCACGGCCGTACGGCGTCGACGACAGCGGAACCACTCCCGTGTTTTAATATTGTTTGCCACGCGGTGACGCTGCCGCGTCGGTGCCGCCGTGGCGGTGCGCTCGTCTACGAGTTTGGCACCGCGCGGAAAGAAACCTCATGTCCTGCGTACCGTCTACAGACTCGCATCGAGTCGCTGACGGAAGCACGCGGCGACGTGGTCGATCCCGCCATTGCCGACGGGCAGCCGGGCTATCAATGTGTCCACATACCACATTGCTCTCGCCCATTGGCGCTGGCCACTTTTCTGTATCCGACCCTAGCTCGCCTTTTTCTTATTCTCGAATGAGCCAAAGTTCAATCGCTTTAGCTACCTGTCAGACGACTGGTCTAACATTCTTAACAAGATGTTTCTCATTTCTACCTATTCTTTTAACATGCACACTGTTCACATCAACTTTGTGTCACATCATCAATCAATTTGTAAAATCAGCCAATCAGCCTTATTCCTTCTACGGTCAGCGGTCGACTGTGTGCAAAGCAATCACGTTAGCGTTCAGTTACCACCAGGAGAAGGAACCACCATAGGCTGACCACGGGCTCCCTCATAGGCCGACCCTTGCAAATTCTCGGTGGCTCAGATCTACAGTCGCAGAGTTCACCTCTACCGTGCTCCACACACCTCTTCCGGTGGGTCTTCCTTCCTTGTCTTCTCACCTCCCAATAACTCCATCGATCGATTTTTCAACGTTTCTGCCGTCCTATCGTCTCTCCAATTAACTTCCCCACGATTGGTTTCCCATTATCCTCGACAGATAATCTTCATGTTCGCTAAGGTAAGGGAACCGGCACCTTGTGAGTGAGATCATCGGCGCCATTGTGCACGCCCGTGGGATTAGCGGCTACGATGGCGCCGGGCCGGCGATGGGGGCCGTCGTTGCTGCCGCCGTCGTGCTCACACTATTTTGATGAAGCCCGTCAATGTTGCTAGCTTCTGGCCAGACCGATGGATTGGCGGCGACGGTGCTCCGGAACACTTCGCTATACCTGCGGATGAATATGGCGCTAGGCATCCTGTGCAGGTTCTAGCTCGTGAAGGGCCACGCTGTCAAGTACCACATGATGACCAATTGACCATCTACTCCATTGTGCACAACCTCAAGCTCAAGTTGCAGATTGGCTACTGACTATTCCATTTTTCTCTAGCATATTCTCTCAATCGTGTAACTTAAGGTAACTCCAGTCCCTCAGTTTTGTTACCAGGATTACACTGATTTTCCTGAAGACATGTGGAATTAGCTTGCAATCTCCTTTGATGGTATGGCGCCCATAATCTTCTTTGTCGTTCATCATATCATCTATTGTGATTACTAATGTATTCTGCATGTATCTCTACATAATTAAAATAGTGTTTGCAGGTTACTTTTGTTGTTAATTTCTTCTTAATGATGGGCAATTCTAACCTGCTAGCCACGTTATGGTGATACAAATCTCCTTTAATGCATGGTATGGCTTCCGCACACCTCCTTTGCCGTTCAACACGTAATCTGCTAACATGTGAAGAAATTAGCTTGCACAAATCTCCTTTGATGGTATGGCTTCCATAATCTTATTTGTCGTTCAACAAATCATCTACTCCCTCTGTTCACTTTTGTAAGACCTTGAAGACATTTCAGACAATGTGCAAAACAGCCTATTTTGAGTTGTCTGAAACGACTTACAAAAGTGAACGGAGGGAGTATTTGTGATTACTGATGTATGCTGGATGTATCTCTAGATAATCAAAATATCATATGTTCGCAGGTTACTTTTTATGGGGTCAAAATTCCTCTCAATGGCGGGCAATTCTAACCTGCTAGACATGGAATACATTTTTATTTTTTAAGCGGGTTGTGCATGAAATGGTTTTACTTTAGCTGGGAGACAACATGCTTAACAGGTGTTTCAAATTATTTATATTTTCTTTGTCTAATATATTCAATTTTTTGGCTACAATTTCCGCAGCAACGCGCGGAGTATCATCTAGTTTTAAAAATCCGGTCGGTCAGTTTTATGACTGTTGATTCAAATGCTTTGTGATACGTGTGGGAGGTCACCATGGATTTGACTGACCCTATTATTTCTTCGATTGATTTTCCCTTTCCTTGTTGAGTGCATGACGCAGCATCCATGCATGCATGTCTCCCGTTCGTGACTCTTGCACGCATATGCATGGATGAAATGCATGCCAATCTTAGTTTTGCACGCTTCCCCCCTTAGTTTTGCGGGTGAAAAAAGGGAGGAATGTTTTTGCTTCTGTTTTAAGTAGATGATATCCCGTGTTTTGCTACAATAAGCTTGTTAAAGAAAATGTATAAATAGTTGATAAAGATAACTAAACCTAATGAAAACGAATTATAATCTTGAAAATCAATTAAAAAAAGCGTCTAAAAAACCTTTTGAATTATAGTTAGAAATGTCATTCGAACAAATATATGAAGGATGACTAACATACATGTATGACGTGGCAGCGTTACATGCATAGACTAATGCAAAAATAATTATAATTTATAAGTTAATCCATGGCTTGCTTATGTGGTATACTTAATGCATGGCTTAGTGGGTGAGAAGTCTTACCGTCAAAAATGTCATTTCGAACAAAAATATTAAGGATGACTAACATGCATGTACGATATGACAATGTTACATGCATAGACTAATGCAAAAATAATTGTAATTTATAAGTTAAATGCATGACTTGCTTATGTGGCAGACATAATGCATGGTTTAGTGGGAAAGAGGACTTCAATGCATGGCTTAGTGGAGATGTTGAGGTGGACACTTTGCATGTTGAGAGAATTGTTTTTTTTTTTTTGAAGAATATAGGACGACCATGTTAGCTTTTTTTTCATCTTTTTTCAAAATTCCTTGTTTACTTTATGTGTTTTCGGATGTTGAATGTGTGTAAATGTATACACGTAAGTACTATGCGTGCAAATTATACCAGAGTGTGAAAATTTCACTATTACTAGTAAGGTGCCCGTGCTACGCTAAGCACATGAAAGTAGAGTCAAAAGTAGTTTAGCCACATTCAATTATTCATGCTACCATATAGAGCGTTGTTTACTTTGCAAGGTAGGTGAAAACGCTAACAATATGTTCTCTTGTTGCATATCACATCATCATTTTATCTTGTCCTATGTTTCTAATGCCAAAGTTTAGAACTGTAGCTTGTTTGAATAAACATTTGAGATCTCTCCACATTTATTATATCCCATTTAAAATGATATGCCCCATTAACACATTCTTTAAAAAGCCACACTTACAGATTTGAGCGGATTTGAAATCAACATAACCCAAATGTTTGAATGTAGTTGAAAGTACCTGAGGATGTGCAGATGAGATAATAAGCGGAGTTTTGTAAAAATATCAAAGATTCAGTGTCCAATATAATATTTCACATCATTTGCTACCATAGGTTGCACAGAAAGATTGATAAAATATGCAACGAGAAAAAAGAAAGACATGGACCAGGTTAATGCAAGGCGTCAGGCGTCAGCTGATAAGTACAGATTATTAGTCCATACATGGAAATTTGCGTCAAGAGTTCATGACATATGTTCGACATATGCAACCGGGAAGACTCAAAGGAACCATTCAACGATTGTAAACATTATTTGTTTTGGAGGAGCCCATTTTCATCTACTGTACCTAACATCCAGTACGTCTAGTGTGGTCATGCTACTCCATGGCGACAAAATCATTAACATTTTGTATTTAAAAACATTTTCTCAACAGTTTTTTAATTCGTGAATATTTTTCACAGATATTACTTAAAATTTGGAATATTTTCTGAAATTTGGAACATTTTCTTATTTCACAAACAATTTTAAAATTCACGGACATTTTTCCTAATTTGTGAACTTCTATTAAATCCATGAATTGATTTTCAAATTCACGGACAGTTTTGAAAATCCGCGAACGTTTATGAATTCGTTAACATGTTTCTATCCTGTACGAACGTTTTCATAATTCAGAATATTTATAAAAAATTATGTATGTTTTAAGTTTTCCATTGTTTATGTTATTTCCCTATTTTTTTTGTATATGATCTGAGTCTCTGAGGCCCAACTCAGCCGACCGGCCAGCCCAGAAGCGAGCGCCGCGTGTTTGTTCGGGGCACCCTTATTTCTCGCTTTAAGCGAGCAGGGGGCAGCCAACGCGTTGGACGGGCCACGCGCAAGCAAGGCCACATCCTGTTTTTCTGGGTTTCTTTTACGTTTTCTGGTTTCGTTTTTTGTTTTTTGTTTTACTTTTTTTTATACTTTAAAATATTTTAAATATATATATATTACATAAAAAATCTAAAAAAACATTTCAAAAATGTTGAACAAGTACTTAAAAAATATTATCAAGCATTCAAAAAATATTGAACAAGTATTTGATGGATGGAGGGAGTACGAAGCTTAGCCTAGCAACAGTGTACACGTGCATCCATCCACCGCGCCGTCATCATCTTCTTCCTGACCGATAGTGTCGTGGACTAGAGCATCGACAACCGCATATGACAAATATGACCCCTCAAACGCCCGCGGACGTGCCCGGGTAGTGACCGGTCATGCCTCAAATCATCACAACTGTATCTGGACACCTCATACTAGATTCTTAAATCCACACACAAGCATGCAAAGAAAAACATACGTACTACATAGATCAACTAGTTACTTGCCGGAAATTCGACTATCTCCGTGCCCGGCTCCGGGTACATGGGCGGCAGCTGCAGGTCCAGCTGCTCCGCTCCGGCCTCCTCCTCTCTTTCTGCGCCGAGTTCGATGAAGAGCGCGTCGGTCACCGCCCACTACTGCCGGAGGATATGCCGGTTGGCCTCCACATAGGCCTCATCCTGGATGGAATCTAGGACGGCCTACTGCCCGGCATCTCCGCGGCTTGGGTGATGGCGAACTCCGCCTCCGCCTCCTCCATGTTGAACTCCATAGCAGGCTACTCTGCCACGTCCTCCTTAGGATCCGTCACCTTCGTCCGCTCCGGCAGCTGCTCTACCTCCTCCTCCTCCGGTTGCTCCTCCTCCTTCCCCTTTGACCCCGGCGAGTCCGGAGGTAGCCCGACAACGATGCGGGCAGCGTGCCTAGCCTGGATCTCCTCTGCGATCTAGCTCCGGCGCTCTAGCATGAGCATAACGTTGAGCATTTGTAATAAATTAAACTTTGAATCTCATGATGTAATAAAATGACGTATGTTGCACGATATTCATTTTCTATTGAGTGTCCTAGCTAATGATCGAGTGATAGCACGATGAACTCATAGATTCGGATCCTACCAGGTCTGCTCGCTACAAGATGTCTGGTCTTAAGGGTGTCAACATTGTTGCTGGAGACCTAAAGCGCGCAGAGGATGCTAAAAACATAATCGATGCAAATTTGGCTAATGAAAAACTTGATGAATACACGTTGTGGATTGATCTGACTGAGATGCCCAAGGGCAAGAAGTCAAATCTGACTGAAACCTCCTTTTAGTTGGTGAAGGAGGTGAAGGAATTCCTCTTCACCCTGATGACTAATCCAAGACTGCCCAGATCACCCTCGATCTTGGTTGATTTTTTTAGTAAAATGCGTGTAACACCCCGGATGTAACTTGCCATATTTGTATTTCAACTCTTGCCATTTTCGGCTCTAAGTTATGATATTCCCTCGTGGTTGGGTTTTGTCTTCGTTTTGCATTTTGTTCATGTCATGCATTTCATATCATGTCATCATACGCATCTTATTTGCATACGTGTTCGTCTCATGCATCCGAGCTTTTTCCCCATTGTCCATTTTGCGATCCGGCACTCCTACGTCCTCCGGCGCCCCCCTTTTGTCTCTTTTTGTGAGCAGGTGCTAAATGTTCTCGGAATGGACCGAGATTTGCCAAGCGGCCTTGGTACACCACCGGTAGACCGCCTGTCAAGTTTCATGCCATTTGGAGTCCGTTTGATACTCCAACGGTTAACCGAGGAACCGTAAAGGCCTCATGTGTGTTGCAGCCCAACATCCCTTCAAAGTGGCCCAATAACACATCCAAACCCCCTCCATCCTCTTGTCCGTTCGATCATGATCGCGTGGCCGAAAACCGCACTCCATTTGGACTCTCCTAGCTACCTCTACCTATAAATAGACCTCCCCCTCTGAAATTCGCGGTAAAAAACCCTAGATCTTCCCCTCTCGCCCGCCGGACACGTCCGGGCGGAGCCGGACGCGTCCGCTGCCGCGCCCGTCCAACCACAGGCCGCCATGTGGTATCGCGCCACCCGCCGCCGCCGCGGCCCGCGCAGCCCGCCGCCGGCCCACTCCCCGTCAACCGGGCCCGCGCCTCGCCCCGTTGCCGAGCACCCGCGCCGCGCCGCCTCCTCCTCGCCGCCGTTTGCCCCACCGTCCGCCGCCTTGGCCGGCGACCGCCGTCGCAGTGCCTCGCCGGTGCCGCTCTTCGCCGGTGCTGCTCTGTGCCGCCCTCGATGCTCCTCCTCACCGGCGCTGCAGCGCGTCACGACGCGCCCTTGCCGGATCCCTCCACTCCGGCAAGCTCCGATCGCCGTCGTCTCCCTCCTCTCCAGCGAGCCCGCCCAGTTCAACCTCGATCCACGCGCCGAACCCTAGATCTAGGCATCTCGAAGGTCGAAATTCCCTATGTCATTTTTTTTGCATTCTGAAGCACTATTCTTCATGCCATAACTCTGTTATCGTAGCTCCGCTTTAGGCGTGTGATATATCAAATTGTTCATCTGGATGTGATCTTCATTTTGTTCCATTGCACCATGCTTGTTTGAGTCCATCTTGATGTCCAAATTGTTGATGCAAGAGTGCTATAAAATGTTAGTTCATGTTTCTTAACAGATCTTTAGCATTTGTCATTGTTGCCAAGATTATTGTGTGCTGCATATGGGCATGAGCTCTACATGTGTTTTGGGCTATGCCATGCCATCTTTACAGGGGTGTATGCCATGTATTTTTGTGATCAAGGTGGTGACTAGCACATCCATGCAAAGTAGCTCTCGTGATATTGCTGATTTCAGGGACTTGGAATTTCACTAAGTCTTTGCTCGGTTGTTATTTTTATGCCATGTATTCATGTTGCTACGGAGAGATCCATGCTTCTTTTGAGTATGTTCAGTAAGGATGATTTGGGCATATGGTTATGCTCTATCCATCCATGCCCCTGTTTGCATTTATGGAGTACCCTAGCATGACTCAATCTTGCTCTACTTTTGCTATAAAATGTTCCTGGCAGATTGGTTACGTGTTAATCAATTTTGCCAAGGTTGTTGTAGTTGATCCATGCATGCTATAAACTTGTTCTTGCTTTGCTTGGCTTCATGATCATGTCTTCTTGCTGGTAGTATGCTTAGCCTGTCATGCAATGCCTTGTGTTGAGTGCATCGAGCTCGCAAAGAGGCCTTCATAATTCTGTTTATGCCATGTCCAGTTTTCTGCTAAGTCTGTGATGTTGTTATCTTTTGCATTTTTGACATGCTTGTTTGAACCTGATCTTATGTGATTTAGCCGTAGCTCAATGTTCATCTTTTGTCAAGCATCTTGAGTAGATCACTGCCATGTGCTTTGTTGCTATGTTGGAATGCAGTAGCTTAGTTTCTTGTTGCATTCTAGATGACATCGTGCTGTTAATCGTAGAATTGTGCCATTATCGTTTTGCTTGCCTTTTGCAAACCGTGCATCCGATTCCGGTGATCTTTATATAGATTTCGACCGAAATCAACTCATCTTCCCAGCGGCACACTTGGTTTGCCAAGTTGAGGCCTGGTTCAATCTTTTCCTTCCGGAGCATGCATATGCATTGCATATCACATCCCGCATATCATGTCATGTTTTGCATCATGTTGCTTGCGCATTGCACCGTGGTTGATTATTGTTTTCCTTTGCTTGTGTTCTTGCTTTGGGTAGAGCCGGGAGACGAGTACGTGATCGAGGAACCCGTTGAGTACGCTTACGAGGATCAAGCTTACGTCAACTCGGAGAACTTTGCAGGCAAGATGACCATACCCTCGAAATCACTTCTATCTTTGCTTGCTAGTTGCTCGCTCTATTGATATGCCGCGATTCCTACCACATGCTTTATCATGCCTCCCTTATTTCCATGTCAAAGCTCTAACCCACCTTGTCCCAGCAAACCGTTGTTTGGCTATGTTACCGCTTTGCTCAGCCCCTCTTATAGTGTTGCTAGTTGTAGGTGAAGATGGAGTTTGTTCCTTGTTGGAACATGTTTATTGTTGGGATATCATTATTATATCTTGTTTACTTTAATGCACCTATATACTTGGTAAAGGGTGGAAGGCTCGGCCTTATGCCTGGTGTTTTGTTCCACCCTTGCCGCCCTAGTTTCCGTCATACCAGTGTTATGTTCCTTGATTTTGCGTTCCTTACGCGGTTGGGTTATAATGGGAACCCCTTGACAGTTCGCCTTGAATAAAACTCCTCCAGCAAGGCCCAACCTTGGTTTTACCATTTGCCACCTAAGCCTTTTTCCCTTGGGTTTCGCAGACTCAAGGGTCATCTTTATTTTAAACCCCCGGGCCAGTGCTTCTCTAAGTGTTGGTCCAACCTGAGCGATGTCCGGCGCCCCCTGGGTAACCAGGGTCTATGCCAACCCGACGTCTGGCTCATCCGGTGTGGCCTGAGAACGAGATACATGCGACTCCTATCGGGATTTGTCGGCACATCGGGCGGCTTTGCTGGTCTTGTTTTACCATTGTCGAGATGTCTTGTAACCGGGATTCCGAGTCTGATCGGGTCTTCCTGGCAGAAGGAATATCCTTCGTTGACCGTGAGAGCTTGTGATGGGCTAAGTTGGGACACCGCTTCAGGGTTTGAACTTTTGAAAGCCATGCCCGCGATTATGGGAAGATGGGAATTTGTTAATATCCGGTTGTAGAAAACTTGACACTTAACTTAAATAAAAATGAATCAACAGCGTGTGTAACCGTGATGGTCTCTTTTTGGCGGAGTCCGGGAAGAGAACACCGTCTCGTGTTATGCTTGAACGTAAGTAGTTTCAGGATCACTTCTTGATCTTTGTAGCTTCTCGACCATGCTTTGCTTCTCTTCTCGCTCTCATATGCGTAAGTTAGCCACCATATATGCTAGTGCTTGCTACAGCTCCACTTACTACCTTTTCCTACCCATAAGTTTAAATAGTCTTGATCGCGAGGGTGTGAGATTGCTGAGTCCCCATGACTCACAGATTACTTCCAAAAACCAGATGCAGGTGCCGATGATGCCATTACAGGGGATGCGACCGAACTCAAGTGGGAGTTCAACGAGGATTCTGGACGTTACTATGTTTCCTTTCCAGACGATCAGTAGTGGAGCCCAGTTGGGGCGATCGGGGATCTTTCGCATTTGGGGTTGTCTTTATTTTGGTTCCGTAGTCGGACCTTGATTGTATTCTAGATGATGTAATGCTATATTTATGTATTGTGTGAAGTGGCGATTGTAAGCCAACTCTGTATCTCTTTCTTATTCAGTACATGGGATGTGTAAAAGATTACCCCTCTTGCGACATGCCTACTATGCGGCTATGCCTCTAAGTCGTGCTCTGACACGTGGGAGATATAGCCGCATCGTGGGTGTTACAAGTTGGTAATCAGAGCCTTCCCCGACTTAGGAGCCCCCTGCTTGATCAAATCGCTGGCGTTGTTGAGTCTAGAAAAATGTTTTGAGTCTTATAGGATTATATATATCGGAGAGTAGGATTCTTTTTACTCCTCAGTCCCTTTGTCGCTCTTGTGAGGCTTCCTGACGTAGAGTTTTGACTCTTTGATACGTCTCCAACGTATCTATAATTTTTGATTCTTCCATGCTATTATATTATAAACTTTGGATGTTTATGGGCTTTATTATGCACTTTTATATTATTTTTGGGACTAACTTATTAACCCAGATCCTAGTGCCAGTTTCTGTTTTTACCTTGTTTTAGAATATCGCAGAAAAGGAAAACCAAACGGAGTCCAATTGACCTGAAACTTCACAAAACTTATTTTTGGACCAGAAGCAACCAAGGAGACTTGGAGTCCATGTAAGGGAAGCTTCAAGGAGGCCACGAGGTAGGGGGCGCGCCCACCCCCCTAGGCGCGCCCTCCACCCTCGTGGGCCCCTCGTGGCTCCCCTGACGTATCTCTTCCTCCTATATATCTCCATATACCCTAAAACGATCGGGGAGCACAATAGATCGGGAGTTCCGCCGCCAGAAGCCTCCGTAGCCACTGAAAGCCAATCTAGACTCGTTCCGGCACCCTGCCGGAGGGGGCAATCCCTCTCCGGTGGCCATCTTCATCATCCCGGTGCTCTCCATGACGAGGAGGGAGTAGTTCTCCCTCGGGGCTGAGGGTATGTACCAGTAGCTATGTGTTTGATCCCTCTCTCTCGTGTTCTTGAGGTGATACGAACTTGATGTATCGCGAGCTTTGCTATTATAGTTGGATCTTATGTTTCTCTTTCCCCTCTACTCTCTTGTAATGAATTGAGTTTCCCCTTTGAAGTTATCTTATCGGATTGAGTCTTTAAAGATTTGAGAACACTTGATGTATGTCTTGCCGTGCGTATCTGTGGTGACAATGGGATACCACATGATTCACTTGATGTATGTTTTGGTGATAAACTTGCGGGTTCCTCCCATGAACCTATGCATAGGGGTTGGCACACGTTTTCGTCGTGATTCTCCGGTAGAAACTTTGGGGCACTCTTTGAGGTTCTATGTGTTGGTTGAATAGATGAATCTGAGATTGTGTGATGCATATCGTATAATCATACCCACGGATACTTGAGGTGACATTGGAGTATCTAGGTGAAATTAGGGTTTTGGTTGATTTGTGTCTTAAGGTGTTATTCTAGTACGAACTCTAGGGATGTTTGTGACACTTATAGGAATACCCCAACGGATTGATTGGAAAGAATAACTTTGAGGTGGTTTCGTACCCTACCATAATCTCTTCGTTTGTTCTCCGCTATTAGTGACTTTGGAGTGACTCTTTGTTGCATGTTGAGGGATAGTTATATGATCCAATTATGTTATTATTGTTGAGGGAACTTGCACTAGCAAAAGTATGAACCCTAGGGCTTGTTTCAACACATTGCAATACCGTTTATGCTCACTTTTATCACTTGCTACCTTGTTGTTTTTATATTTTCAGATTACAAAAACCTTTATCTACTATCCATATACCACTTGTATCACCATCTCTTCGCCGAACAAGTGCACCTATACAATTTACCATTGTATTGGGTGTGTTGGGGACACAAGAGACTCTTTGTTATTTGGTTGCAAGGTTGCTTGAGAGAGACCATCTTCATCCTACGCCTCCTACGGATTGATAAACCTTAGGTCATCCACTTGAGGGAAATTTGCTACTGTCCTACAAACCTCTGCACTTGGAGGCCCAACAACGTCTACAAGAAGAAGGTTGTGTAGTAGACATCAAGCTCTTTTCTGGCGCCGTTGCCGGGGAGTTTAGCGCTTGAAGGTATATCTTTAGATCTTGCAATCGAGTCTTTTAGTTTCTTGTTTTATCACTAGTTTAGTTTATAAAAGAAAACTATAAAAAATGGAATTGAGTTTGTCTCATACGCTTCACCTTTTTAATATCTTTCGTGAGTATGATGGAAAGGATAATTGTGCTCAAGTGCTAGAAGAAGAAATCTATAAAATGTTTGGCACTAAATATTTGAATGATGAGCATGATTGCTATGTTGTTAGTATGAATTCCTTGAATATCCATGATGCTAATGATATGCAAAGCCACAAGCTTGGGGAAGCTATGTTTGATGAAGATGATATTTTTTTGTCCCCCAAGTTTTGATGAGCAAATTTATTATGATGAAAGCATGCCTCCTATCTATGATGATTATTGTGATGACACGTATGCTTTAAAGAATAATGGTAACCATGAAACTTGTCATCTTGATCTTAATTTTCAATCACATGATAGTTATTTTGTTGAGTTTGCTCCCACTATTATTCATGAGAAGAATTTTGCTTGTGTGGAGAGTAGTAAATTTTCTATGCTTGTAGATCATGAAAAGAATTCTTTAGGTGCTGGTTATATTGTTGAATTCATTCATGATGCTACTGAAAATTATTATGAGGGAGGAATATATGCTTGTAGGAATTGCAATAATATCAAGTTTCCTCTCTGTGTGCTTAAAGTTTTGAAGTTATGCTTGTTTTACCTTCCTATGCAAGTTGATTCTTGTTCCCATAAGTTGTTTGCTCACAAAATCCATATGCATAGGAAGTGGGTTAGACTTAAATGTGCTAGTCATATTCTTCATGATGCTCTCTTTATGTTTCAATTCTTATCCATTATGTGAGCATCATTGAAATCATCATGCCTAGCTAGGGGCGTTAAACGATAGCGCTTGTTGGGAGGCAACCCAATTTTATTTTTGTTCCTTGCTTTTTGTTCCTGTTTAGTAATAAATAATTCATCTAGCCGCTGTTTATATATGGTTTTATGCTTTTAATTAGTGTTTGTGCCAAGTAGAACCTTTGGGAAGACTTGGGGAAAGTCTTGTTGATCATGCTGTAAAAAAACAAAAACTTTAGCGTTCACGATAATTGCTGCCATTTTTATTTGGACAGTGCTATTTAGTTAATTATTTTTTCAGATGATTAATAGATAAATTCCTCAGGTCCAGAAATTTAGTTGAGAATTTTATGATTTCCATAAGTATATGTTTGATCCAGATTACTACAGACTGTTCTGTTTTTGACAGATTCTGTTTTTCATGTGTTGTTTACTTATTTTGATGAATCTATGGCTAGTAAAATAGTTTATAAACCATAGATAAGTTGGAATACAGAAGTTTTAACACCAATATAAATAAATAATGAGTTCATTACATTACCTTGAAGTGGTGTTTTGTTTTCTTTCGCTAATGGAGCTTACGAGTTTTCTGTTAAGTTTTGTGTTGTGAAGTTTTCAAGTTTTGGGTGAAGATTCGATGGACTATGGAATAAGGAGTGGCAAGAGCCTAAGATTGGGTATGCCCAAGGCACCCCAAGGTAATATTCAAGGACAACTAAAAGCCTAAGCTTGGGGATGCCCCGGAAGGCATCCCCTCTTTCGTCTTCGTTCATCGGTAACTTTACTTGGAGTTATATTTTTATTCACCACGTGATATGTGTTTTGCTTGGAGCGTCAATTTATTTTGTTAAGATTTGCTTGCTTTTATTTAGAAAAATGTTTTGCATCTTTTATTTCAATAAAAGTGGCATTGATAGTCTTTACTATGCCTATTTTAGAAGTCCACATGTTGCTGTTTGAAAACAGAAAGTTTACCGCTGTTGCAATAATTCCCTAGAAAAGTCAGAATGTGATAAAATGTTGAAACCTTTTGCATATTAAGATATGATAAATTTACTACAGTGGGAATTTTGTTCATAATTTTTGGAGCTAGGGAAGTATGGATCTTGCTGCACCCTTTACAGACTGTCCTGTTTAGGCAGATTGCTGTTATGTTTGCATTGTTTGCATATGTTTGCTTCTTTAATGATTCTATTTGAGGATAGGACTATTAAATATGCAGTGGCATTTAGTATGAAATGTTGAATAATAATTTTAGTGATTTGATACAGTAGAGTATGATAAGGTTTTTTGCAATGGTTTATACTAACTTATCTTACGAGTCCTTGTTGAGTTTTGTGTGGATGAAGCTTTTGAGATTTAGGGAGACCGTGATATGAGAGGAATTAAGGAGACACAAAAGCTCAAGCTTGGGGATTCCCAAGGCATCCCAAGATGAGGTCTCAAGCGTCTAAGCTTGGGGATGCCCCGGTTGGCATCCCACCTTTCTTCTTCAACAACTATCGGTTAGTTTCGGTTGATCCTAAGTTTTTGCTTCTTCACATGATGTTTGCCATTATTAGAATGTCATTTTATTTTGCTTTGATTGATGTTTGAATAAAATACCAAGATCTGAAATTCTTAAATGTTAAGAGAGTCTTCACATAGTTGCATAATTATTCGACTACTCATTGGTCTTCACTTATATCTTTCAGAGTAGTTTATCATTTGCTCTAGTGCTTCACTTATATCTTTTTAGAGCATGGTGGTGGTTTTATTTTGAAGAAATAGATGAACTCTCATGCTTCACTTAGATTATTTTGAGAGTCTTAAATAGCATGGTAATTTTCTTAAATAATCCTAATATGCTAGGTATACAAGAAGAATAATAAAATTCTCTTACGAGTGTGTTGAATACTATGAGAAGTTTGATACTTGATAATTGTTTTGAGATATGGAGATGGTGATATTAGAGTCATGCTAGTTGAGTAGTTGTGAATTTGAGAAATACTTGTGTTGAAGCTTGTGATTCCCGTAGCATGCACGTATGGTGAACCGTTATGTGATGAAGTGGGAGCATGATTTATTTATTGATTGTCTTCCTTATGAGTGGCGGTCGGGGACGAGCGATGGTCTTTTCCTACCAATCTATCCCCCTAGGAGCATGCGCGTAATACTTTTCTTTGATAAATTGTAGATTTTCGCAATAAGTATATGAGTTCTTTATGACTAATGTTGAGTCCATGGATCATACGCACTCTCACCCTTCCACCATTGCTAGCCTCTCTAGTACCGCGCAACTTTCGCTGGTACCTTTAACCCACCATATACCATCCTCAAAACAGCCACCATATCTACCTATTATGGCATTTCCATAGCCATTCCGAGATATATTGCCATGCAACTTTCCACCATTCCGTTTATTATGACACGCTCCATCATTGTCATACTGCTTTGCATGATCATGTAGTTGACATCGTATTTGTGGCAAAGCCACCATTCATAATTCTTTCATACATGTCACTCATGCGTCATTGCACATCCCGATACACCGCCGGAGGCATTCATATAGAGTCATATCTTGTTCTAAGTATCGAGTTGTAATTCTTGAGTTGTAAGTAAATAAAAGTGTGATGATCATCATTATTAGAGCATTGTCCCAGTGAGGAAAGGATGATGGAGACTATGATTCCCCCACAAGTCAGGATGGGACTCCGGACCGAAAATAAAAAAAGAGAGAAAAAGAAAAGAGGCCATAAAAAAAGAGAAAAGGCCCAAATAAAAAAAAGAAAAAAATGAGAGAAAAAGAGAGAAGGGACAATGTTACTATCCTTTTATCACACTTGTGCTTCAAAGTAGCACTATGATCTTCATAGTAGAGAGTCTCTCATGTTATCACTTTCATATACTAGTGGGAATCTTTCATTATAGAACTTGGCTTGTATATTCCAATGATGGGCTTCCTCAAAATGCCCTAGGTCTTCATGAGCAAGCAAGTTGGATGCACACCCACTTAGTTTCCTTTTTGAGCTTTCATATACTTATAGCTCTAGTGCACCCGTTGCATGGCAATCCCTACTCACTCACATTGATATCTATTGATGGGCATCTCCATAGCCCGTTGATACGCCTAGTTGATGTGAGACTATCTTCTCCTTTTTGTCTTCTCCACAACCACCATTCTATTCCACCTATAGTGCTATATCCATGGCTCACGCTCATGTATTGCGTGAAGATTGAAAAAGTTTGAGAACATTAAAAGTATGAAACAATTGCTTGGCTTGTCATCGGGGTTGTACATGATTTAAATATTTTGTGTGGTGAAGATAGAGCATAGCCAGACTATATGATTTTGTAGGGATAGCTTTCTTTGGCCATGTTATTTTGAGAAGACATAATTTCTTAGTTAGTATGCTTGAAGTATTATTATTTTTATGTCAATATGAACTTTTATCTTGAATCTTTTGGATCTGAATATTCATGCCACACTTAAGAGAATTACATTGAAATTATGCCAAGTAGCACTCCGCATCAAAAATTCTGTTTTTTATCATTTACCTACTCGAGGACGAGCAAGAATTAAGCTTGGGGATGCTGATACGTCTCCAACGTATCTATAATTTTTGATTGTTCCATGCTATTATATTATCAACTTTGGATGTTTATGGGCTTTATTATGCACTTTTATATTATTTTTGGGACTAACTTATTAACCCAGAGCCCAGTGCCAGTTTCTGTTTTTACCTTGTTTTAGAATATCGCAGAAAAGGAAAACCAAACAGAGTCCAATTGACGTGAAACTTCACGGAACTTATTTTTGGACCAGAAGCAACCCGGGGGACTTGGAGTCCACTTAAGGGAAGCTTCAAGGAGGCCACGAGGTAGGGGGGCGCGCCCACCCCCCTGGGCGCGCCCTCCACCCTCGTGGGCCCCTCGTGGCTCCCCTGACGTATCTCTTCCTCCTATATATCTCCATATACTCTAAAATGATTGGGGAGCACAATAGATCGGGAATTCCGCCGCCAGAAGCCTCCATAGCCACCGAAAGCCAATCTAGACCCGTTCCGGCACCCTGCCAGAGGGGGCAATCCCTCTCCGGTGGCCATCTTCATCATCCCGATGCTCTCCATGACGAGGAGGGAGTAGTTCTCCCTCGGGGCTGAGGGTATGTACTAGTAGCTATGTGTTTGATCTCTCTCTCTCTCTCTCTCTCGTGTTCTTGAGGTGATACGATCTTGATGTATCGCGAGCTTTGCTATTATAGTTGGATCTTATGTTTCTCTTCCCCCTCTACTCTCTTGTAATGAATTGAGTTTCCCCTTTGAAGTTATCTTATCGGATTGAGTCTTTAAAGATTTGAGAACACTTGATGTATGTATTGCCGTGCGTATCTGTGGTGACAATGGGATACCACGTGATTCACTTGATGTATGTTTTGGTGATCAACTTGCGGGTTACGCCCATGAACCTATGCATAGGGGTTGGCACACGTTTTCGTCGTGATTCTTCGGTAGAAACTTTGGGGCACTCTTTGAGGTTCTATGTGTTGGTTGAATAGATGAATCTGAGATTGTGTGATGCATATCGTATAATCATACCCACGGATACTTGAGGTGACATTGGAGTATCTAGGTGACATTAGGGTTTTGGTTGATTTGTGTCTTTAAGGTGTTATTCTAGTACGAACTCTAGGGATGTTTGTGACACTTATAGGAATAGCCCAACGGATTGATTGGAAAGAATAACTTTGAGGTGGTTTCGTACCCTACCATAATCTCTTCGTTTGTTCTCCGCTATTAGTGACTTTGGAGTGACTCTTTGTTGCATGTTGAGGGATAGTTATATGATCCAATTATGTTATTATTGTTGAGGGAACTTGCACTAGCAAAAGTATGAACCCTAGGCCTTGTTTCAACGCATTGCAATACCGTTTATGCTCACTTTTATCACTTGCTACCTTGTTGTTTTTATATTTTCAGATTACAAAAACCTTTATCTACTATCCATATACCACTTGTATCACCATCTCTTCGCTGAACAAGTGCACCTATACAATTTACCATTGTATTGGGTGTGTTGGGGACACAAGAGACTCTTTGTTATTTGGTTGCAAGGTTGCTTGAGAGAGACCATCTTCATCCTACGCCTCCTACGGATTGATAAACCTTAGGTCATCCACTTGAGGGAAATTTTCTACTGTCCTACCAACCTCTGCACTTGGAGGCCCAACAACGTCTACAAGAAGAAGGTTGTGTAGTAGACATCACTCTTCTCTTCTCAAATTTCACGATTTTTTTTAGGATCACGCGGGTATCTTGGAATCGTTCGATGGTTTTGTGACGAGAACATTGTTCTTGGTGCCTCCTGGCATTTAGGGGTTGTGGCAGTGTCCCGGGGAGTTGAGCTCCGAGGTGTTGTCGTCACAATTTTATCATTGCAGTTCTGGAATACCTGAGTTTGCCGACATCGAAAATCTCCTTTATGCAGTTGTTGGTGAGATAACCTCGACGCCACCTAGTACTGGGGCGGGAGTTCAGGAGTATTGCCATAACTCATATAACGGATGCTTTTCGAAGGTTGAGGTAAAAGATTTCCGAAGGTTTCTTGGTTATGTGTTGAAGGATGGATACAGCTGGATGTAGGATTTGCTAGTTTTGGGTGAGATATTATGCTTCCCCTGTATCCCCAACACCTGATTGCATAACCAGAAAGTTTCGGGAGTTTCATAGGTGGGAATTCATGTAGCTCTAGTATTTCTTCCCACAGATATTTGGTTTGTGATTGGGTAATATTTACCAAGTATTTTTTCATATCCATACCTTGTTGTTTTATTCATCTATCTTTATCTAAGTGGCTTCTCAACTTATGGAAGTGTGATGATTTACTTTGGAATTCGTTTGCTCATTCTTGTTCAATTTTAAGGCTATATGTTGCAATTTCGATCCATTGATTCAGCTTGAATATATGTCTTTCAAGATGCTAACGGATGTCAACCTCTTCAGGATGGCTCCTCCAACGCGTCAGAATCCGGAACCTCCGCCACCACCTCCACCTCCGGAGGCATGGCAAGGTGTCATGGCCGCTACCAATGCCAACACGCAGATGCTTATGCAACTCATGCAAGAGCGCAACCAAGGAAATCAAGGCCATGACAACAATCAAGCTCAGTTTGCTACCCTCAACCAGTTCCTCGCAAACCAGCCGAAGTCTTTCAGTAATTGTGTCGAGGCCACAGATGCTGACGATTGGCTCGTGGATATCTGCAAACATTTTGAGTGCAGCAATGTCAGGCCTGAGGACTTTGTCAAGTTTGCTTCGTTCCAACTCAAAGACCAAGCTGCTGAGTGGTATCAATAATACAAAGATTCCAGAGGAGGTCGTGTGATTACCTGGGATGATTTCCGTCGAGACTTCAAAGCTCACCACATTCCTCAAAGTGTTGCTGAGAGTAAGCGCGAGGAGTTCCACAATCTGAAGCACGGCAGCTTGTTTGTTTACCAATACAACATCCTGTTCCAGAGGCTCGCTTGCTTTGCCAAACAAGACGTCCCTGACGAGAATAGCATGATTTATCAATTTAGAGGTGGCCTCAGAGAAAATCTGCAACTAGCTCTTGTGCTTTTTGAGCCGACCAAGTATGATGAATTCTACAACATGGCACTAAAGCAAGAAGCTGCTCAGCTCAAGTGCGATGCATCTAAGAAGAGAGTCAGGGATGCAACTCCTTCTTCTTCTTCAACTCAAGTGGCAGCTAAGTAGCAAAAGTTCTGGTCGCCTCCTCCTCCTCCTCCGTTCCGTTAGCCTTATCAGCAGAAGAGCAAAGGTGGCAATGGATCTTCCCACCCACCCAACCCAGGCTATCAGAACAAAGCTTCGTCATATGCTCCAAGGTCAAGTGTTCCGTATCACCGGCCACTCTCAGAGGTTACGTGCAACAAGTGTCAGCAGAAAGGGAACTATGCGAACAAATGTTTCAACCAGAGGCGCCTTCCACCTCCTCCTCCTATGAGATCTGCCTGCAATGCAGTGGTCAAGCATAATCCCAAGTCTGCAAAGGTCAACATGATGAACGCAGCTCAGGCAGAGGACTATTCAGAAGTGATCATGGGTAATCTTCCTGTTAATGGTATTCCTGCAAAAGCCCTTTTCGATACTGGTGCATCACGTTGTTTCATTTCAAGACCATTTGCATCTAAGCATGAGTTGCTCTTCCAAGATTTGCCTAGACAGTTATCAGTTGTCTCTCCGGTTAAATTCAGGAACGCAAGCTCTATGGTTCCGGATGTTTCTATCAAGATGGGCGACTATAAGTTTCTGTCCTCTCCAATTGTTCTCGGTAACTTGGATATTGATCTAATTCTTGGAATGGACTGGCTTTCTAAGCACAAGGCTCAGCTTGATTGTGCTGCCAGGCAGATTCAATTGACACACTCGTCTGAGGATGTGATCATCTATGCAGCTCGTGATGACACCATTCGACTGTTTTCTCTCAATGAGAAGGGCGATTTGAATGCCATCTCTCAGATTCCAGTCGTTTGTGAATATCAAGATGTCTTTCCAGAAGAGCTTCCAGGAATGCCTCCTCACCGGCCAGTTGAATTGGTCATTGATCTTGAGCCTGGCACGGAACCTGCTTGCAAACGTCCTTACAAGCTTGGACCAGAAGAGTTGAAGGAGCTGAAGAAACAACTCGATGTACAAGAGCGTATGGGTCTAATCCGACCAAGTTCTTCTCCATGGGGTTGTGGTATTCTTTTTGTCAAGAAGAAGGATGGCACAGACTGACTTTGTGTCGACTACCGCCCATTGAACAAGAAGACCATAAAGAACAAGTACCCACTTCCCAACATCAATGAGCTTTTCAAAAAACTCAAAGGTGCTCAAGTATTCTCCAAGCTTGACCTTCATATAGGTTATCATCAGATTCACATTCGTGAACAAGATATCCCCAAGACAGCATTCAGAACAAGCTATGGTTCCTATGAATACACTGTCATGTCTTTCGGCCTTGTCAATGCTCCTCCAACGTTCTCTCGCATGATGAACTTCATCTTCAACCCCTACACAAATGATTTCGTCTTGGTGTATCCCGATGATATTTTGGTCTTTTGCAAGAACAAGGAGGATCATGCCAAGCATTTGAGATTGGTGCTGGACAAATTTAGAGAACATCAATTCTATGCGAAGTTTTCAAAGTGTGAGTTTTGGCTCGATGAGGTTCTCTACCTTGGCCATATCATCTTCGCCAAGGGCATAGCTGTTAATCCTGAGAAAGTGTCTGCAATTGTGAATTGGGAATCACCTCAGAATGTGAAGCAGCTCCACAGTTTCCTTGGGCTTGCAAGCTATTGTCGAAGATTCGTTGAGAATTTCTCTAAGATTGCGAAGCCTCTTTCCAACCTCCTCCAGAAGCATGTGAAGTATGTCTGGACGCCTGATTGTGACATCGCTTTCAACACCCTCATAGAGAAGCTAGTCACAACTCCAATTCTGACTCCTCCTAATGAATCCAAACCATTCGAGGTCTTCTGTGATGCTTCCCTTCAAGGTCTCGGTGCTGTGTTAATGCAAGAGGAGAAAGTTGTGGACTATACCTCTCGCCAGTTGAAGCCCAACGAAAAGAACTACCCCACTCATGACCTCGAGTTGGTGGCAGTTGTCCATGCTCTTTTAACATGGAGACATCTCTTGTTGGGAAGGAAAGTGGACATTTTCACTGATCACAAAAGCCTCAAGTACATCTTCACTCAACCCAACCTCAACCTTAGGCAGACTCGTTGGGTCGAGATGATTCAAGAGTATAATCCGAGTATTGAATATACTCCAGGCAAGGCCAATGTCATTGCAGACGCTTTGAGCAGGAAGGCTTACTGCAACAGTTTGATTCTCAAGCCCTTCCAATCGGATCTTTGTGAAGCTTTTCGCAAACTTAATCTCCAAGTTGTTCCTCAAGGATTTATTGCCAACCTCCAAGTCTCTCCTACTTTGGAAGATCAAATTCGTGAGGCACAACTTCTTGATGCCATGGTGAATAAGGTGAAGATTGGGATTGCCAAGAGTCAACCCAAGTACAAGTGCTATCGCCTTGATGACAAAGATACTCTTTTCTTCGAGGATCGAATTGTTGTTCCTGAGGGTGATCTACGTAAAGTCATTATGAACGAGGCTCACAATTCACTCATTTCTATTCATCCTGGAAGTACAAAGATGTACCATGACCTCAAGCAGTCGTATTGGTGAACTCAAATGAAGCGAGAAATTGCTTAGTTCGTGAATGAATGTGATGTCTGTAGAAGAGTGAAAGCAGAACACCAACGACCAACTGGTCTCCTCCAACCTCTTGCCATTCCAGAATGGAAGTTTGACCATATTGAGATGGACTTCGTGACTGGATTTCCCAAGTCCAAACATGGAAATGATGCTATCTTCGTCATCATCGACAAGCTTACTAAAGTGGCTCATTTTCTTCCTATCAAAGAATCTATCACAGTAGCTGAGTTGGCAGAGCTATATACCTTCATGATTGCCTCTTTTCACGACATTCCGCAGTTGATATCTTCAGATTGTGGAAGCATCTTAACTTCTAAGTTCTGGGATTCCTTCTAGAAGGCTATGGGCACCAACATTCGCTTCAGCACAACCTTTCATCCTCAAACTAGTGGACAAGTCGAGCGAGTAAATCAAATTCTTGAAGATATGCTCAGGGCTTGTGTCATTTCCTTCGGTACGAAATGGGAAGATTGTCTTCCATATGCCGAGTTCTCCTACAACAACAACTTCCAAGCGAGCTCGGGCAAGGACCCATTCGAGATTCTCTATGGCAGAAAGTGCCGTACTCCTCTTAACTGGCCAGAGACTGGTGAACGCCAACTTCTTGGCAACGACTTGATCACAGAGGCTGAAGAAATGTGCAAATTCATTCGTGAAAATCTCAAAGCCGCGCAATCGCGCCAGAAGAGTTACTATGATAGGAAGCATCGTGACTTGGCTCTCGAGATCGGAGACCATGTCTACCTCTGCGTCTCTCCAATGAAAGGTACTCGTCGCTTCGGTATCAAAGGGAAGCTTGCCCCTAGATACGTGGGTCCTTTCAAGATCATTGGCAAAAGAGGCGACCTTACCTATCAACTTGAGCTTCCATCCAACTTTGCAAATGTGCACGACATGTTTCACGTGTCTCAGCTTCGCAAGTGTTTCAAGACTCTTGACCGCACCATCAACTTCGAAGAGATTGATCTCCAAGAAGACCTTTCTTATCATGAGCATCCCGTTGCTATTCTTGAAGAAACTGAGCGCAAGACTCACAACAAGTCTATCAAATTCTTGAAAGTGAAGTGGTCACATCATTCCGACCGAGAAGCCACCTGGGAATGCGAGGACCACCTCCGTTCTGAATATCCGGAGTTCTTTCAGTCCTAGATCTTGGGACGATATCCTTTCGTAGTGGTGGAGTGTTGTAACACCCCGGATGTAACTTGCCATATTTGTATTTCAACTCTTGCCATTTTCGGCTCTAAGTTATGATATTCCCTCGTGGTTGGGTTTTGTCTTCGTTTTGCATTTTATTCATGTCATGCATTTCATATCATGTCATCATGTGCATCTCATTTGCATACGTGTTTGTCTCATGCATCCGAGTTTTTTCCTTGTTGTCTGTTTTGCGATCCAGCACTCCTACGTCCTCCGGCGCCCCCTTTTGTCTCTTTTCATGAGCGGGTGCTAAACGTTCTTGGAATGGACCGAGATTTGCCAAGCGGCCTTGGAACACCACCGGTAGACCGCCTGTCAAGTTTCGTGCCATTTGGAGTCCGTTTGATACTCCAATAGTTAACCGAGGAACCGTAAAGGCCCCGTGTGTGTTGAAGCCCAACACCCCTTCAAAGTGGCCCAATAACCCATCCAAACCCCCTCCATCCTCTCGGCCATTCGATCACACTCGCGTGGACGAAAACCGCACTCCATTTGGACTCTCTGTGGGGACCCCAACTCATAAGTCGTGATCACCGAATGCACGTGTAGAGTGATCCCAGAGATCAATGCTCATTGAACACACAGAAGCTGAATAACAAGAGTCTTACATCCATACATACCGCATTACACAAGTAGGACCATTATGGTCAAGTCTTGAGTATAACATCGCAGCGGAAATCTTCGTCGATAACTTGGACCCATGCCATCTGCCTTAACCCTACAGGCATTCTAACTGGGAAGCGTCCTAGCTCGCATGTTCGTCACCGAGGTACTCTTCTTCATATTATGTTCTTTCATGCCTGGCCAATAAAATAACCAGTGGCAAGCCAATGAGTACTTTGAATGTACTCGCAAGCAACCCAAGGGTGATAACAGAATAATTATGCAAGGCACTACTGCTAATTTGGCATTTTTGCGGAAAGCTAGTTTTTCTCATGCAAGTATGATCAACATTTATCAAGGATATGAATGCGTCTGCAACAAGTATCAGGAGGTTACAGACATCAACATTGGGATAGAGTTGTGAACAACTCATAGTCAAGCTCATCGTGACTTCCTCATGAATCACGTCAACAGATTTACCAAACCGTGTTGTTTGTCAGAAACATATGGACGTAGTCTAAGAAGCACGACCCAACTGTCCTTGACCGTGGACATGGCTATTCGAATAGTTTTACACTCTGCAGAGGTTGCACACTTTACCCACAAGATCCGGGGAACTTTCGTGTCATCCATGACTCGCGGTACCTCAAGTACCCGGGGTAAGCACCCGATCACTATCTTTCCTTAGACGACACTAACATGGAGTCCACTCGATTGGTAGTAACCCCCGTGCCCAACATTTCACAACTTAAAATTGCGGAGCCTCGCTCCTATATTCATCACATACCACTGGCACGGGGTACCAATGGTGTGTCCGGTGCCCCATAAAAATGTTCTTGGCCGCCCTACCTGGCACGACCCCGTCCCGAGAGAGAGCACCAACTCTCCCCCGTCACTAGTAATGCGGGCTCCAAGCTAGTATCATCCTAGGTAATCAATAATGCCCTTTCCCATATAAGGGTAGAGTGGTTGCGCATGTAAGGTTGGGACAGTCGACAAATCTTAAATCTAATCCGTCTCTGTAAACAACACATTTATCGAGCCTCGATACACTACCTCTCCACCAAGTAGTGACCTAGTTCATCATCATCTCCCAGGGGCATTAGTGGCACCCACCGGGCTGTTTGCAAGTATGTCAACCCATACTTGTTTCTTTCCATGCATAACCCTGACCCACTTTGCGTAGCCATCTACTATAGCATATTTCTACAACCCACCAACACAACTCTAAGCAAGGGTAGAGTCATGAACAATGCAAGTATCAATGGAGTATGCAACAGAGGCAAGCCTAGCAAGGTTGCCATTCAAGATATATATCATGCACTCGATGAAACAACGAAAATGCTATTATGATGAAAAAAATGGTTCATCATGGTCAAAGGGCTGCTTGCCTGGTTCATCAGAGTCTTGAGATCTTCTGGTCCTTCTCCAAGTACTCCGTCTACTTCGTCAACTAACGTCGAAACAATCATAATAAGAAACACAACAAGGCAGAAAATAAAAGTGCTCTAAAAATATGGATTTGACTTTTTTAGGACTTCCCTGGTCATAAGAAAAATAACCAGGGTGGTTTCACTGGAATTGGATTAGTGAATATTTCTGAACATTTTGATATGATGGGATCAAGGGGTTTATGGATTTGCAAGAAGTGTAGAGAAACATATTTTTGAAAAATGAGCAAAGGCACCCATTTAACAAAACATGATTTTAGAAGCATCTAGGAGTTGGTTTCACTGGATTTGGAGTTCAAATGATTTTCCTATGAATTTACAAAGTTGACAAATATGAAGAAATGTCTCACTATTTTGTGTGGTACAGAAATTATTAATAAAAATGTTCATAAACTAATTTATGAACTTAGAAGCATCTAGGAGTTTGAATCATGGAATTTGGATCAATTTTAGGCTCTCTGTGATTTTCTAAAGTTCAGCACAGAAATAAGAAAATAGGATTTATTTAATATGTGTGAAGGGAAATGTGCTAGAAACATGTGCAAAAAGCACCATGTGATAGGGCATGATTTTAGGAACTACTAGAAATTTGAATCATCCAATTTGGAGTTAATTTGAATAATTTGTGGATTTTACAAGATATCTGGAAAAAGAAAAAGAAAGAAACAGACAAGGGCTTTACCCTTAAGAGGCGCACATGGCGAGGTTTAGCAGCAGGACGCCACTGGGCCGGCCCAGCGGCTCGCCCGCACGCGCGCAGGGGCCACATCAGAGGCGGCTTCCTGGAAACACGCCTTCGCGCGGGAGAGGCGGTTAGGGCGGAAGCCGTCTCCACTTAAACAGGCGGGCCTGCCCACTGGGTCGCTGACGCGCGGGCCCTAGCGGCAGGTCGCCTTCAACCTCCCGCGCAGCGCGACGGGAAACAAAGGAGGCGAGGCCGAGCGGCGCCGGCGCTCTCCTTGGTGGCACCGACCACCTCCGTCGATGCCCAGCACACCGGCATGCTCAGGAGAGCGTGCCACATCCGTCGAGGTGCGCTACGATCTCTGGGGTAGACGGATGTGAGCACACTATCGGCCATGGCAGGCAAAGCCAGCGGTGGTGTT
The DNA here is from genome assembly GCF_002162155.2 of Triticum dicoccoides. Lineage (NCBI taxonomy): Eukaryota > Viridiplantae > Streptophyta > Magnoliopsida > Poales > Poaceae > Triticum > Triticum dicoccoides. The sequence continues at coordinate 563,669,572 of NC_041390.1, read as the reverse complement.
CGAGCTCGATGGTACGGCCATGGGGAGGAGAGGAAATGGCGCGAGAAAGCTCCACGGCGGTGGTGGCGATGCTCGGGAGTGGCTGGGGAGAGAAGGGAGGCTCGGGATAGCCCCAATTTAAGCGGGGGTCCGGGGCGGCAATGGCGGCAGAGGAGGAAGAAGGCACGGGAGGAGGCGTGGGTCGGTCTGGGAGGTATATGGGAGAGAGAGAGCGAGGGGCGTCCAAAGAGGGGCTCGACGAGGCTCTATATGGCAAGGCCATGGTGCACCGCGAGCTGCACTCGTGGGTGCCAGCGGAATCGGTCCTGGGGACCATTGGGAGGGGCCAGGCTGGGTCAGTGGCGCTCGTGGAGTCCGTCCAGGAGAGAGGGAGGTTAGAGAGGGAGCGGGGCGAGGTCAGAGGCGGGCCAGCCGCGTGGCCAGGGAGTGGCCGAGTCGGGCGGTGCTCCGGCACGCGACGGCGGGCTCAAAGGAGAGAGAAGGAGGAGGGGGCCGACCGCGTAGCGTGTCACGCACGCCGAGGCGGCATCGAGGGACACGTTCATGGCGCCCAAGGTCGACGGGAGCATCGGGCATAGGGCGGCTACAGTGCCCTGGTGCACTGTAGCACGCTCCAGAGTGCGTCCATTGCATGCCATGGCATGCAAATGGCTTCCTGCGCGTGGCCAAGCCTGTCCACTAGCTCCTGGGAGTTTCTGATATGCTCCATAAAGCTTAATAGTGAAGGAAAGTCCATAAGAAAGAAGGGGGAGGGAAAAGAGGTGCTGCCATGGTGAAAAGGGAGGGGTAAACTGTGACGACCCGTGTCATTATTATTATAGATAATGACACTAGTCCTTGGATTATTTCTTGACAAAATCTTGTTTTGTCAAATAATAATCCATGTCAGAGATTTGCAACAGGGAATAGCTAGAGATGGTAAATTATATTTCAATACCATGCCACGCAGGGCTAAAAGTCTCAAGTAGGCTTCTCATATGTTCACCCAATTATTACATCTCCTAACTCTGGAGTTCCAACTAGCAGTACTAGATAGGTGGTGGTAGAATGGTTCCTGGATTACATAGCTAGATCATTAGTTATTCCTCCCGACCCCCATATGTAGCATCCAGATCGTACATAGCACTAGATGGATCCACATCTAGGTCCCCTGTGTAGTTGTAGCCATCACCATTGCTCTCCTCATTTGGTCCAGCAGGATTATCATACAAGCTTTGCTCTAAGAAGGAGATGATTAATAGCAAGAGTGAGTACAAAGTACTCAGCAAGCTCAAATAGCAAAATGCAACACTCATGATAGCTCAATATAAATCAACAAGTCCTACCTCAACTCAACACCTTTCAAAATAAACATTTGTTGCAGAAAGTTTATTTCAATTTATAAAAGCTATCAAACACTCGTATTGCGAGATAGACCACCAATAGGTCCCCGTAATCCCCAGTCCAAGAGACTGGCATGAATTCATGTTTTACTTTAACTCTGCAGAGTTTGTATCACTTTACCCATAGAGCTCGAAACCATAATTGCCATATGCATTTCCTTAGATGCGAGACATGGTTTAGAACCTAAGCTTTTTCCCATTTGTATATTATATCTCCACCCGGCTAGTGGTCACTAGCCGTTGTGTCAGGTTTTGGAACCCGCACTCCACCAACGCTTAATATATAGCGCTTGCTAATGCACCCATCCGGCATTAGCGTGGGAACTCATCGCCCATCCTACTACTACTTACCCATGTGGAGAGTATAATAACTTGATGGTATTGGGCTCAACTCGTCTTAGACGAGACCATGGTTGATACGGTTGTAGTACGGCGCATAAAACGAGTGAATTTTTTTAATATTAATATCATAGCCATATGTAGAGGACCCCACCTCCCAATATGTCCATTCCGGGCACCCTCTACCCACCAAATAATTATATACAAAAATTGATTAGCTGCTCCATCAGCTAACCCAACTATTTACCAACACTCACTCCACACAACTTATCTCAAAAACATTTTATGCAAGTTGATGATAAGATACATCATAGAATTTTTTTAAATAGTTCTACTCAGCATGATCAAGAAGAGCTTGCCTGAGTTCTCGTACTCAGACCCGGACTCAATTTGCTTCTGTAGCGCCTCCTTCTCCTGACTGTACTCGCTTCCTGCAGTTCGGCAAATATATATTTCGAGACTAAGTTGAGTGAATACTAGGGAAATAAAAATATACGACGGTGTAGTGTGGTCATCCTATAGTCAAATATTACTTTTTTTCTAATGTCTTTTTACTAAGCTTGCATTAGTACGTGTACTAGGTGTGCACCTGGGTAAGTTACTAAGCTAATTTATCCTCCACGTGCCCTCCCTTTCTCTAAATCTCTCTCTCTCTCCTGTACTATTTTGCACTGGAGTACTAGTACTTCTCAACCGAAGAAAATACAGACTGGTACTAGTCCAAGTCCAACAAGAACACACGTAGATGACTCCTCTCCCTCCTATCCCTCTGCTCCTAATCCAGCCATATCGGCCATGCCGCCGGCGATAGGGAAGCTGCCGCTGCTGGATCCACAGCTCTGCTTCTTCCCTAGTGTTAATCCCCAATTTCCCTCCATGGATTTATATCACAAACTCTCTAATCCCCCCCTGTGTGTTTTCTTTTCTTGACTTGCAGGTCAAACCCTATTGGGGATGTGATTCCCCCTCTCCAGATCGAAGTCGCCGGTGTTGGGCGCCGCCGTGATGCTGGATGGTGCAGGTCAGAGCTCCAGTGCGTGGCCATGGAGCGGATCGAACATTTGTGCAGGTTAGTATGCCTTGTTCCTCTCCCTAATTTTTTTATGCTCAAGTTCTCAGATTTAGTAAATTAACTTGGCTCACATGCGTGTGTTGAACAAGTTCATCACTCCCTGTTCAAGATTTTGGTGTAGTGATACTGTACAATAACCTGATCCATTTATTTGAGTTATTTGAGGCTGTATCCCCTTTCTTCCTCATACTTTTATTTCCTAAAACTGAGATGTGATGCTACTGTGATTGCTTATCTTTTATGTGCATATGTGAAAATCCATTGAGGAATATTGTGTGTGCATCTGGGTTAGGCCTCTTTGTGTATGTGAGTACTAAGAACTGGCAGAAGAGGAAGAACTCACCTTTCTTCTGCTGCTCTCTATGTTGGCCCTACTCTTGCTGCTCTTGTGCTCCAGACCCCAGTCCAGTAGGCTAGCTTCTTGCTCTAGCCTATCCCCTTCAGTCTACTGATGATTTCTCATGTCACCATCTTCACTTATTGTTCTTGTATCTTTGTTGGTTTTGGACAGGGGAATGCTAGTGCTGCTGGGAAGAAGAGAGCTTGGTCTGGCTATTTTGGGTAGAGCTGAGACGAGTGAAACTTGGCAGTTGCCTACTCTGCTCTCCTAGCCATCTAATATCTGATATCCACCTCCCTTGGCGGGTATGGCTGCCCATCCCCTTCTCCATTGTTCTCACAGGTGCTAGCTTCTAATTGGCTAAAGGTTGAAGCCCATACATAGACTATATTGTTGACCAATTGACTATTAATATGGTGCACGTGAGGGTGGTGGTCCATGTGTCTTGCTGTTCTGGTTGACCCAGAGATATTTTTGTGTTGGTCCAACTATATAGCTTAGCATAGCATGGTCTCCCTATATTTTTTTCCAAAGATTTGTAATACACTTTTACAGCTATACTATCTAAGGTTTATGAATATAAATATATATACTTGAGTGGTTATGATGCTTGTTGCATAAATCTGATATGTATTTGCTTAATGGATTCTACTTAATTATCTAGTTAAGGGTGGAATTACTATGTGAAAAAAAATACGGGTCGTTACATCCTACCCTCCTTAGAAAAAGATTTCGTCCTCGAAATCGAAAACTTACTTAAAAAGGTTGGGGTAGGTTACTCGTAGGTCTTCCTCCTTCTCCCACGTCGCCTCATGAACTGAGTGGTTCTTCCATTGCACTTTGCAGAACCGAATGGTCCTTGTCCTGAGCTTGCGGTCTTCAACTTCTAAGATCTTCAATGGTCGTTCTTCATACGTCAGGTCTGGTTGTAATTCAATCTCCAAGTCTGATACTTGTGGTGGTGGCTTGTTGCATTTCTTAAGTTGAGATATGTGGAAGACATTGTGAATTCTTGATAAATGTTCTGGTAACTCCAACTTATAAGCAGATGTTCCCTTCTCCTCCAAAATTTTAAATGGCCCAACATATCTAGGACTCAACTTTCCTTTGATTCCAAAGCGTCGAACCCCTCTCATAGGTGATACTTTTAGATAAACCAAGTCTCCTACTGCCAATTGCATAACCCTCCTATTCCGGTCAGCATAGTTCTTCTGCCTATTTTGTGCAATCTGGAGTCGTTCTTTGATTAGTTGGATCTTCTCATCATTCTCTCTCACTATGTCAGGACCAAGTAATGGTCTCTCTCCAACTTCATACCAGCATATAGGTGATCTGCATTTCCTCCCATACAATGCCTCATATGGAGCCATTTGTATGCTGGATTGATAACTATTATTGTAAGCAAATTCTGCTAGGTGCAGATGCTTATCCCATGTTTCTCCAAAGTTCATTACACATGCTCTCAACATCTCCTCAAGGATCTGATTTACCCGCTCAGTTTGGCCATCGGTTTGCGGATGATAAGCCGTGCTAAAGTGTAGCTCAGTTCCAAGAGACTTCTATAGGCTCTTCCAAAAGCTTGATGTAAACACGGAACCTCGGTCAGATGTTATGGTCTTTGGCACACCATGGAGGGCAACTATTCTCTCTAAGTACAGTTTAGCCAACTTATCAAAGGAATATTTCTGGTTTGTAGCAATGAAGTGTGCTGACTTAGTGAGTCGGTCGACCACAACCCATATGGCATCCTTCTTCTTTGGTGTCATAGGCAAACCAGTAATAAAATCCATACAAAGATCTTCCCATTTCCACTCTGGTGTCTCTAATGGCTTTAGTAACCCGACAGGTCTTTGATGCTCCGCTTTTACCCTCTGACAAGTGTCACACTTGCTGACATATTCTGCGATTTCCCTCTTCATACCAGGCCACCAAAAATTTCCCTTCACATCCTTATACATCTTCGTGCTCCCAGGATGGATAGTGTACAAAGTGTCATGAGCTTCATGCAAAATAATTTCCTTGATCTGAAGGTCATCTGGCACACAAATCCTACTATGGTTCCAAAGAACTCCTTCCTGGTCCAACCTGAATTGTGAAGGCTGTCCCGCTTGAATTCTTCTCGTTTCCTCCTTGATAAATGCATCCGTTGCTTGCTTTTCCTTAATCTGATCTAGCAATGTGGGGTGAAATGTCATGGCTGCTATATTAGCACTAGATGTGGCCTCTCTCAGCTCTATTCCCATCTTTGCAAGATCCTGTAGTAGCTCTTTGCCATACCCTTCAATTGATATGTGGTTGCATTGCTTCTTTCTACTAAGTGCATCTACCACTACATTTGCCTTACCAGGGTGGTAGTTAATTGTCAGATCATAATCCTTGATTAGTTCCAGCCACCTCCTCTGCCTCATGTTCAACTCTTTTTGTGTAAATATGTATTTGAGACTCTTGTGGTCGCTGTACAGTGTGCACTTAGAACCATATAGGTAGTGCCTCCATGTTTTCAGTGCAAACACAACAGCTCCCAACTCCAAGTCATGGGTAGGATAGTTTACTTCATGCGTCTTTAATTGCCTAGAAGCATAGGCTATCACTCTATCATTTTGCATCAAAACACATCCTAGTCCAGATTTTGAAGCATCACAATACACCACATAATCTTGTCCACTTTCAGGTAATGCCAACATTGGTGCGGTAGTTAACCTTTTCTTTAGTTCCTCAAAACTTCTCTCACACTCTTCAGTCCAAATAAATTTAGCTTCTTTCCTAAGCAATTTGGTGATTGGTGCTGTAATCTGCGAAAACCCTTTTATAAATCTGCGGTAGTATCCAGCAAAGCCCAAGAAACTCCTTATCTCACTTGGGTTGGTCGGACGAGCCCAAGACACAACTGTCTCAATTTTGGATGGGTCAACCTCAACTCCTCTTCTTGAAATTACGTGCCCCAAGAAAGCTACTTGGTCCAGCCAAAACTCACACTTACTAAATTTTGCATACAACTGGTTCTCCCTTAATAATTGTAGTGCTATCCTCAGGTGTTCAGCATGCTCTTCCTTGCTTCTTGAATATATTAATATGTCATCAGTAAAGACAACTACAAACTTATCTAGATATTGCATAAAAATCTTGTTCATCAAGTTCATGAACATAGCTGGGGCATTAGTTAGACCGAATGGGACCACAGTGTACTCATGGTGTCCATATCGAGATACAAATGCCGTCTTCTCAATATCCTCTTCCTTCACTTTCATTTGGTGATATCCAGATCTCAAGTCAATTTTCGAGAAGACACATGCACCCTTGAGTTGATCAAATAAATCATTTATTCTCGGTAACGGATACTTATTCTTTACAGTTACCTTGTTAAGGTCTCGAAAATCTGTGCATAGCCTCAACCCTCCATCCTTTTTCTCTGCAAATAATACTGGTGCTCCCCATGGTGACATGCTTTCCCTAATGAATCCTTTTTCCTTCAGCTCATCCAATTGTTTCTTTAGGTCCACTAACTCTGGCTTTGACATTTTGTAGGGTCTTTTGGAGATGGGTGATGCCCCAGGCATTAAAACAATGCTGAACTCTAACTCCCTATCAGGCGGCATACCCGGCAGTTCATCCGGAAATACATCAGGAAACTCACAAACTACAGGTATATCCTTTATTTCTTTCTTTTGTCCACTTGCTGTCATTACTAGGGGATTGTTGGGTCTGGTTCTACTTCCAAAATATATCAGCCTAGAGCCATCAGACTTTCTTATGGATACACTTTCAAGTTCACAATCTACTTTTACTCCATTAGCAGCTAACCAATCCATCCCAAGGATTATTTCTAACCCTGACATCTCTATAACATGCAGGTCTGCTGAAAATTTGGTGTTGTGGATTATTATTGGTTGATTTCTGCGCATGGCCTCTACTGTAATCTTCCCTCCAGGTGAGTTAACTCCTAAAGCTTTTTCCAATGGTGTGCATGTTAATCCATTCTTATTCACGAAATCTTGTGAAATAAATGAGTGTGTGGCACCGGTATCAAAAAGAACTATACCAACTGAAGGAGGAATGAGTAGTTTACCGATGACAACATCTGTAGCATCTCCTAGTTGCTCTGCAGCCACATAATTCAGCCTTGGCTGTCCTCCTACTTGTCCTCCCCGCCCAGCTCCTCTTGCTGCATAGTTCATAGGTCCGCCTTGTCCTCGCCCAGCTGGTGGACGATGCACTTGAGTCTGCGGTATAGGTGGCCTTGTAAGATTCGTGGGAGGAGAGGTGCAATTAAGCTTGTGGTGTCCTGGTCTCCCACAATTGAAGCAAAGTCCTGTACCCGTCATACAATCTTGAGTAGCATGACCTTTTCCACACTTCCCACATCTAGGAACAAAGGTTGGTTGAGTAGGAAATCTAGGCCGTGGTGGTGGCATATGAGGACACACTGGTCCAGGCATCATAGGACGTGGGTGATGCATCATGGGGCGTGGATCTACCCTTGCTTTCTTCCTTCTCTCTTCACTTAGGTTGGCATGCTCATTCTCAAGTATGAAGGCCCTATTGACAAGGTCTTGAAACTGGGTGATTCCGTGAATCGAGAGGTGCATTTTCAGGAATGGATGCATCCCCTCCATAAACTTCTCTACTTTCTTGGCTTCAGTGTTCACATCATCTGGAGCATACCTTGCCATATCATTAAATTGGTTTAGGTAGTCGTTTATCCTCTTTCTACCTTGAGTTAGATTGCGAAACTTCCTCTTTTTCATATCCATCTTTCCCTTTGGAATATGGGTCTGACAGAAATTCTCCTTGAACTCCTCCCAAGTGATAGGCTGATTATTTGCTCGGTTAAGGCTGAAATTTCTCCACCAAGCTGCTGCTGGTCCGGTTAGCTGGTGCGATGCATATCTCACTTTCTCTTCATCTGAGCACCCCACGGTTTCCAGATTGTGTTCTACTTCTAACAGCCAGTCATCTGCCTCTAGTGGATCCACCGCCTTGGAGAATGTGGGTGGCTGAGTTTTCAAAAATTCTCCCAAGCTAACTCCTGCACCGGGTAGGTGTGCTCCTCCAGGAACTAGTCTTGTCAGTATCACTTCGAGGAAGCGGTTCTGGTTCTTTTGGGACTCCCTTCGAGAATTCCCCATGAACTTAAGGACATCTCCCAGATTGCCTTCTCCACCCATAAGTCCAGAAGTTCCAGCATTGCCCACTTCTGGATTGCTTGGAAGTTGCGCCGCTCCGGGTAGGGCACTTTGATTTTCTGAAACTGGAGTACCCCCATGCTGATCATGGGCGCTTGATCCCAAATGAAAGACAAGGTCTTGCTCAGTCAAACCATTGTTATTCATCCTGCATTTTTTTCTTCTAGTTAGTTGGTTACTTCTTTGCATGATTACTGATTCAAATCAGCAAGCACAAGTGCAAGTGATACCAATAAATAGCATGATGTCCTTAAATTTGCAGTAACCCAACATGAAGTGCAATCATGGTGGCACATGCCTCTTGCTAACCAGAATGATACCACTCTGATTACTCACTAAAGCACACAATAGTAAGGTACTATGAGCCTCCTAATCCACACAAGTTATATACTACAGAACAAGCACTTATATTACAATCAGTACATCACATAAGTCTTGCTTAAGGGCATAACTGCATTACAACTAGAGCACACACCACATAGGGTTCAGTTCCTACTAGTACATAGGGGACAAACTCTGCCTTGCAGTTCACACATATCTTACATAAACACACATATTCAGGCTGCTGCCACTACACTAACTACTACTGATCCCAAAAGACTAGTCTATGGCCAAGGCGTCCCACGCCTAAGAGTCTGGAAGATAGGAACTTGATTAGGCGATGCCATTGCCACCGTCATTGTTGCTACCGCTGCCACTTCCATTGCTTCCGCCACTGCCACTCGCGCCAAGCCCAAGTACCCTTGCATAGGTAGCAGCCTCCCTGTACTCCCTCGAGCTGACACTCATGTGTGGGTGGATAAAGTCAGGTTGGTGTGGTCGTGGAATAGGGAAGTGGGGTAGCTGCTGCTGCTCTATATCTGGCTGTAGGGCGGGTTCTAGTTCAACTATATGTTCAGGTAGCGGCTGGGGTGGTGCAGGTAGTACGTTTGGTGAGGGTGGAACTAGTGGCTCATTTGGGTTCTCTACTCCCTCAACTTCTTCCTGTTCCTCTAGTTCTACTTCCTCTGGATCCTCCCTTCTTCCTCTTGAACATCACCTGGTACTATTATAGGATTAAGAGGACCTCCAGGCATAGCATTTAGTGCTCCCTGAAGCACAATCCTATCATGTTCGCTCATCTGATAGCATTGATACCAGAATTGGGTTGCTTCCTGGTGTCTAATAAGCTCCTCCTTCATTGCATGATACATCATCGTATCAGCAATCATTGTCATACTAGAAGTGGTGCTAACTGTTGAAGCGACAGGTGTAGGCTGAGCTGATGAAGACCCAACACCAAGGCTTGCTCCTCTAGGTCCTTGCTGATGGTTCTGCCCAAAACCCCCAGAATCAAGTGCTGGCAAATCACGGTATCCGGTGGTGCACAATTTCTCTCCAAAGCGTGCTCGTAGTCCAAGCATAGCTTCCTTGGCAACCTCCTGCATGGGTAGAGTCTCATCGGATGACCGCTGCATCGTGGAGAGCTCCACATAGAAGTCCCTGTCTGATGGAACACCGATAAGCACCACAACTACACGCCTGTAGGAGTGTGTTCCATCATCTGGCATCTCTTCAAAGAATTGAGGACATGGTGCCCCAAGATCCTGCATCATTTGCCAAAGTAGTAGGACATGCTGGCCACGAACCCTCGATGGTGGAATTCTAATTCGAACCATCCTGCAACAGGCTTCTAATTAGCATGGTAGTCATCTAAAGTTACTGGACAGAATAATTATGATGTAGGATTTATTGGTAGTGCAATATAGCAAGTATGGGTTCCAATTAAAGTATTCCTACCGTCTCTAACTATCGCGTGGCCCTCGAAACCTGGCTCTGATACCACCTGCGACGACCCGTGTCATTATTATTATAGATAATGACACTAGTCCTTGGATTATTTCTTGACAAAATCTTGTTTTGTCAAATAATAATCCATGTCAGAGATTTGCAACAGGGAATAGCTAGAGATGGTAAATTATATTTCAATACCATGCCACGCAGGGCTAAAAGTCTCAAGTAGGCTTCTCATATGTTCACCCAATTATTACATCTCCTAACTCTGGAGTTCCAACTAGCAGTACTAGATAGGTGGTGGTAGAATGGTTCCTGGATTACATAGCTAGATCATTAATTATTCCTCCCAACCCCCATATGTAGCATCCAGATCGTACATAGCACTAGATGGATCCACATCTAGGTCCTGTGTAGTTGTAGCCATCACCATTGCTCTCCTCACTTGGTCCAGCAGGATTATCATACAAGCTTTGCTCTAAGAAGGAGATGATTAATAGCAAGAGTGAGTACAAAGTACTCAGCAAGCTCAAATAGCAAAATGCAACACTCATGATAGCTCAATATAAATAAACAAGTCCTACCTCAACTCAACACCTTTCAAAATAAACATTTGTTGCAGAAAGTTTATTTCAATTTATAAAAGCTACCAAACACTCGTATTGCGAGATAGACCACCAATAGGTCCCCGTAATCCCCAATCCAAGAGACTGGCATGAATTCATGTTTTACTTTAACTCTGCAGAGTTTGTATCACTTTACCCATAGAGCTCGAAACCATAATTGCCATATGCATTTCCTTAGATGCGAGACATGGTTCAGAACCTAAGCTTTTTCCCATTTGTATATTATATCTCCACCCGGCTAGTGGTCACTAGCCGTTGTGTCAGGTTTCGGAACCCGCACTCCACCAACGCTTAATATATAGCGCTTGCTAATGCACCCATCTGGCAATAGCGTGGGAACTCATCTCCCTCCTACTACTACTTACCCATGTGGAGAGTATAATAACTTGATGGTATTGGGCTCAACTCGTCTTAGACGAGACCATGGTTGATACGGTTGTAGTACGGCGCATAAAACAAGTGAATTTTTTTAATATTAATATCATAGCCATATGTAGAGGGCCCCACCTCCCAATATGTCCATTCCGGGCACCCTCTACCCACCAAATAATTATATATAAAAAATTGATTAGCTGCTCCATTAGCTAACCCAACTATTTACCAACACTCACTCCACACAACTTATCTCAAAAACATTTTATGCAAGTTGATGATAAGATACATCATAGAATTTTTTTAAATAGTTCTACTCAGCATGATCAAGAAGAGCTTGCCTGAGTTCTCGTACTCAGACCCGGACTCAATTTGCTTCTGTAGCGCCCCCTTCTCCTGACTGTACTCGCTTCCTGCAGTTCGGCAAATATATATTTCGAGACTAAGTCGAGTGAATACTAGGGAAATAAAAATATACGTCGGTGTAGTGTGGTCATCCTATAGTCAAATATTACTTTTTTTCTAATGTCTTTTTACTAAGCTTGCATTAGTACGTGTACTAGGTGTGCACCTGGGTAAGTTACTAAGCTAATTTATCCTCCACGTGCCCTCCCTTTCTCTAAATCTCTCTCTCTCTCCTGTACTATTTTGCACTGGAGTACTAGTACTTCTCAACCGAAGAAAATACAGACTGGTACTAGTCCAAGTCCAACAAGAACACACGTACAGGACTCCTCTCCCTCCTATCCCTCTGCTCCTAATCCAGCCATATCGGCCATGCCGCCGGCGATAGGGAAGCTGCCGCTGCTGGATCCACAACTCTGCTTCTTCCCTAGTGTTAATCCCCAATTTCCCTCCATGGATTTCTATCACAAACTCTCTAATCCCCCCTGTGTGTTTTCTTTTCTTGACTTGCAGGTCAAACCCTATTGGGGATGTGATTCCCCCGCTCCAGATCGAAGTCGCCGGTGTTGGGCGCCGCCGTGATGCTGGATGGTGCAGGTCAGAGCTCCAGTGCGTGGCCATGGAGCGGATCGAACATTTGTGCAGGTTAGTGATGCCTTGTTCCTCTCCCTAATTTTTTTATGCTCAAGTTCTTAGATTTAGTAAATTAACTTGGCTCACATGCGTGTGTTGAACAAGTTCATCACTCGCTATTCAAGATTTTGGTGTACTGATACTGTACAATAACCTGATCCATTTATTTGAGTTATTTTAGGCTGTATCCCCTTTCTTCCTCATACTTTTATTTCCTAAAACTGAGATGTGATGCTACTGTGATTGCTTATCTTTTATGTGCATATGTGAAAATCCATTGTGGAATATTGTGTGTGCATCTGGGTTAGGCCTCTTTGTGTATGTGAGTACTAAGAACTGGCAGAAGAGGAAGAACTCACCTTTCTTCTGCTGCTCTCTATGTTATCCCTACTCTTGCTGCTCTTGCGCTCCAGACCCCAGTCCAGTAGGCTAGCTTCTTGCTCTAGCCTATCCCCTTCAGTCTACTGATGATTTCTCATGTCACCATCTTCACTTATTGTTCTTGTATCTTTGTTGGTTTTGGACAGGGGAATGCTAGTGTTGCTGGGAAGAAGAGAGCTTGGTCTGGCTATTTTGGGTAGAGCTGAGACGAGTGAAACTTGGCAGTTGCCTACTCTGCTCTCCTAGTCATCTAATATCTGATATCCACCTCCCTTGGCGGGTATGGCTGCCCATCCCCTTCTCCATTGTTCTCACAGGTGCTAGCTTCTAATTGGCTGAAGGTTGAAGCCCATACATAGACTATACTGTTGACCAATTAACTATTAATATGGTGCACGTGAGGGTGGTGTTCCATGTGTCTTGCTGTTCTGGTTGACCCAGAGATATTTTTGTGTTGGTCCAACTGTATAGCTTCGCATAGCATGGTCTCCCTATATTTTTTCCAAAGATTTGTAATACACTTTTACAGCTATACTGTCTGAGTTTTATGAATATAAATATATATACTTGAGTGGTTATGATGCTTGTTGTATAAATCTGATATGTATTTGCTTAATGGATTCTACTTAATTATCTAGTTAAGGGTGGAATTACTATGTGAAAAAAATACGGGTCATTAAGGGTGGAATTATCTAGCAGGGTTTTTCCCTCCTCAATTATTGAACTAGGTTGGAGCTTTTTACTGGAGGTAGAAGGGAACTAGGAGGGGCTGTGGTAAAAAGATAGGGTCATGGAGATTAGTGGAAGTGGTCAAAAAGGTGGTTTTGGAAAATTTTGCAGAAGGTGTTTGTTGCTTGTTTGGGCAAGGAAAAGGATTCCATTTGGCATGAGACTCCACAGGGTGAAATGACACATATAATTAGGGCCTTCCACCAATTTGGAGCTTATTTGGGCAAAGTTGCCAATGCAACTTTTGTAAACCCTAGAAATTAGCAGAAATGAACTTGTGTAGATCTAGTTGAGCAAATCACTTCCCCTTGATGAACTACTTAGTTTAGTGTCCTCATTTGGTCATTTGAACATGCTCACAAAAGTTGGGGTCAAGGAGAGAAAGTTTCCAATGTAAAGTTGTTCAAACTTGGTTCTGGACAGGAAGGGTTTTGGGGCACTTTGATCAAGTTAACTTGTTCTCCAACTTGTGCCACTTGGTATAGATGATTTATTAGACCATTATATCGCGTGGACCAAGGTATAGAGCATTTGGACAAGTTTGATAATGTAAAGTTCTTCAAACTTGAAAAGGGACAGAAGTGGTTTTGAGAGGGTTTCATGGGGTTATACTATTCTCCATGACATGGTACTTGGCAAGATCATCAAAAATGTCATATGTGACATGTTAGAATTTTCTTGGATTTTTATGAAAATATTTCCTGTAGAAATATTTCAAATCCTTGAAATGAGCAGAAATGGTTTTGGGAGGCTTTGTCCAATATTTTGATCATGACCATGTGTTGAAACTCATATATATGGAAAATATATGTCGATTGAGCCTCCCTAATTTTTCTCAAATTTTTTTAAAGCTTTAAAATAATTTTAACCTATTAAAGACCATTTCTGGCCTTAAGAAAAAGCCTTTAAATCAAATAGGAAAATAACTTTTAAAATTATATTTTTGTGGTTTCTGGGTATACTATATCTAATAGGAGTCAAACATATTTTTGGAAAGATTTTTACTGCCCTGAATTAAGTACTTGCAGTACAAATCTTAATTCAGGGGTTTTTGGAAAAGTAATTTTTGAAAATACTTTTTGGCCAAATTATTTTTGTAAGAAAATACTATATTGCTCCATACACATGGCATGATCATTGGTTCAAGAGTTTGGAGCAAGGAGATGAAGTATAGGAGTTTGGAGGATTTATTTGATTTTTAGAGCACTTGCAAACAACAAACAAAATCCAAACAAGGCAAGGTCCAAAACACTCAAAAGTTTTTGGCAGACCACATTTTATCATGATTTATTAGCTTAAGTGTTGTGGCATGAAAATCAGGGTGTGACAGACCTACCCCCCTTACAAGAATCTCGTCCCCGAGATTCCCAGACTAGGCGCGGAAAGGAATACGGAAACTTGGATTTGGGGTAGTCTTCACGTCCTCATACTGCTTGTGCTTCCGTTTGGTGCTCCATTGAACCTTGAAGTACTCGATGGCATGGCTTCGTGTTTGTTGTCCTGCTTGATCCAGATTGCAATTGGGATCTCTCGCGTAGGTCATATTGGGCTGGAGGTCGATGGCTCGTGGTCGATGTCCTTGTAGAGACCGGGCTAGTTAGGAAGTTGGAAATGTTTCCGGAGTTGTGTCATGTGGAAATATTATGCACAGTGGGTAACTCTAGTGGTAACTCTAGCTGGTAGCCGTCTACTTTTCGTCTCGCAGTGATCTCGAAGAGGGCCGATGAATCTTGGTGTGGGTTTCCTTGTCATGGAAATGCTTGGTTCCTTTGAAAGAAGTGGCTTGCAGATACACCTGGTCTTCAACGCGGACGTTTATTTCTTGGCGATGGTGGTTGGTATAGTTCTTCCTCCTTGGCATGGCGGTCTTCAGATGTTTCTTCACCAGCTCAGTGATTCTTCTTCCGTCTTCAGGTAGACAAGTATGTTACCAAAATAAGGATGACAACTATCTTGTCTAAGCACTCCATGAAAACTTTGTTCACGGGGTACATAAAGTAGGCTGGGGGTATTGGTGGTGGTCACGGTTGAGTATGGTCCGAGGTGTTCTCGATTTAGAGTCAAGACCTGTGGTAATGACCCGACCATGTTGTGGCTTAGTAGGGCTTAAGGGTTTCAAGGATTCTATTGTGCGAGTGAACATTTTATTATCTTATCCTTAAGCACAGTTTCTGAGATGCCAATAGTCTATCTAGTCCTTCCAACAAATAACCTTATACCATCGAAAGCATCATCTCGTATAGGCCAAATCCAATCATCACTCATGATTTACCAAAGTCTCAGATAATTCCTCAGGGTCACTGATACAAACTCATGAAGTCATTTGTCCTCTATTCCTATATCCTCAAATTGGTCTTCCTTATGGCATCGTTAGTTCTTGTGCTATATTAGGGTGACAATGTGCTTGCTCACTACGTCCACTAGTTCCATAATGAGCCCAGTGATAAGCAAGGTTACGGAGGCTTAACTGGTTCTCTTGCAATTCTATGGGTTAAGCACATGGTTAAGGACTCGAGCTGGGGTATCTCGTGAAGTCTCGAAGGGTCTAAGAATGGGTTTCTAGTCTGGGGGGTTAAACATGACTCCACGGGGTTTTACTTGGTCGAGGAGGCTATAGAAAAGTTCTTCAGTGCTAGTTGGTTGTCGAAGTAGACTCCTTGGTGCATCTTGTCTTGCTGGTCTTCAGTTGAGGAGAGAGATGAGAGGGATAAGTAGCATAAAGGGGGATGCCTAAAGGGGGGGGGTTCTATAGTGCAGGTGCAAACAATGGGTGGCAAAAGGGCCAAACAAAAGAAACAAGGTAAGGAAGGTGATATAGTCGCATACTTGTTGCCTATGGCAAAACTGCAACCTATATCAAAACACAAACAAATAAAAACAAGCAACACACAATCATGGTTCTATTCGAACCATCATACGGACTCGACTGCGCATAGGGGGTACACGACTCATCCTACCCTAGGGGTTCTCGGACTCAGTAATCGTGCCTTGAGCCTCATGCAGTCTTCTGAGTTTTCCTTAGGTGTTGCTACGTCTCTTGTAGTTGTTCGATGAAACGATCCAGGTTGAGCCTGAAGATTCTTCAACAACTTCTTGCCTGTTGAAGTGATGGGGTGAAGGTGGCTCCTCGTAGCAGGCATTGACTCGGTCTTCTGTTGTCTTCTTATTCATGACGATCCCGTTTTGTCTTCTAGGGCGTCGATGGTACCAGGTAGGTAATCCTTTATGCAATGACATTAACAAGGCATAGTAGAGATCCAACATGTCGGTTACGTTGATGACAACATCAACACCAAGAGCGGGGGATGAAGAGAACCGTTTTCCTGCTCACTATAGTGAGGTGGGCCAAATGGCGAGGTTCTCATCCACCGGTGGTTGCCGATACAACAACGGTAGTGACAGGGTTACTCTATTAGTGATGTATATCATGATCTTGCATATCCTATGCCATGATCATTATAGGCTAACGTTGCATCATCCTGGGCAAATTCAAAGGTGTCACCGTCCTCTGGGTCTTCATGTCCTCATTCTTCAAAGGCGTATCTTCTGTTGGCATCGTCTTGCTATGGTGTTGCCAATCTTGTGTTCAGAAGAGGTGGTGAGTGTTTGGCAAGATGTAATCCTTCTAGGCTACCCACGAGGATTACAAGGAATCCTGTGGTCAGGGGCTTGAGGGTGCTAGCGACCGTTTGCAATAGTTTTGAAGGGAAGAGATCGATAGGGAAAGTATACCTTGGTTTTCAAAAAAAAACTGAGAAGGGAAGAGAAGTATAGATAGTTTTGAAAACTAGTAATAGTTTTGGAAATATTTTTACCCTAACTAACGACCATGCTAACTAAGGCTTCCTACAGTCAGGATGGCTCTGATACCAGCTCTGTGGGGACCCCGACTCATAAGTCGTGATCACCGAATGCACGTGTACAGTGATCCCAGAGATCAATGCTCACTGAACACACAGAAGCTGAATAACAAGAGTCTTACATCCATACATACCGCATTACACAAGTAGGACCATTATGGTCAAGTCTTGAGTATAACATCGCAGCGGAAATCTTCGTCGATAACTTGGACCCATGCCATCTGCCTTAACCCTACAGGCATTCTGACTGGGAAGCGTCCTAGCTCGCATGTTCTTCACCGAGGTACTCTTCTTCATATTATGTTCTTTCATGCCTGGCCAATAAAATAACCAGTGGCAAGCCAATGAGTACTTTGAATGTGTTGGGGAACGTAGTAATTTCAAAAAAATTCCTACGCACACGCAAGATCATGGTGATGCATAGCAACGAGAGGAGAGAGTGTGATCTACGTACCCTTGTAGATCGACAACGGAAGCGTTTGGTTGATGTAGTCGTACGTCTCCACGGCCCGACCGATCAAGCGCCGAAACTACGGCACCTCCGAGTTCTAGCACACATTCAGCTCGATGACGATCCCCGGACTCCGATCCAGCAAAGTGTCGGGGAAGAGTTCCGTCAGCACGA
This sequence comes from Triticum dicoccoides, assembly GCF_002162155.2. NCBI lineage: Eukaryota > Viridiplantae > Streptophyta > Magnoliopsida > Poales > Poaceae > Triticum > Triticum dicoccoides. Next base: position 563,651,852 of record NC_041390.1, on the reverse strand, counting down.
CGGCGTGGTGACGATCTTGATGTACTACCGTCGCAGGGCTTCGCCTAAGCACCGCTACAATATTATCGAGGACTATGGTGGAAGGGGGCACCGCACACGGCTAAGAATATGATCACGTGGATCAACTTGTGTCTAAAGGTGCCCCCTTGCCCCCGTATATAAAGGAGCAAGGGAGGAGGAGGCCGGCCCTAGGAGGGGGCGCGCCAAGTGTGGAGTCCTACTAGGACTCCCAAGTCCTAGTAGGATGCCACCTCCCATATGGAATAGGAAAAGAGGAAGGGAAAAGGAGAAGGAAGGAAGGGGGCGCCCCCTTTCCCTAGTCCAATTCGGACCAGACCAAGGGGAGGGGTGCGGCCACCCTTGAGGCCCTTTTTCTTCTTTCCCGTATGGCCCAATAAGGCCCAATACGTATTCCCGTAACTCTCCGGTACTCCGAAAAATACCCGAATCACTCGGAACCTTTCCGATGTCCGAATATAGTCGTCCAATATATCAATCTTTACGTCTCGACCATTTCGAGACTCCTCGTCATGTCCCCGATCTCATTCGGGACTCCAAACTCCTTCGGTACATCAAAACTCATAAACTCATAATATAACTGTCATTGAAACCTTAAGCGTGCGGACCCTACGGGTTCGAGAACAATGTAGACATGACCGAGACACGTCTCCAGTCAATAAACAATAGCGGAACCTGGATGCTCATATTGGCTCCCACATATTCTACGAAGATCTTTATCGGTCAGACCGCATAACAACATACGTTGTTCCCTTTCTCATCGGTATGATACTTGCCCGAGATTCGATCGTCGGTATCTTAATACCTAGTTCAATCTCATTACAGGCAAGTCTCTTTACTCGTTCCGTAATACATCATCTCACAACTAACTCATTAGTTGCAATGCTTGCAAGGCTTATGTGATGTGCATTACCGAGAGGGCCCAGAGATACCTCTCCGACAATCGGAGTGACAAATCCTAATCTCGAAATACGCCAACCCAACATGTACCTTTGGAGACACCTGTAGAGCTCCTTTATAATCACCCAGTTACGTTGTGACGTTTGGTAGCACACAAAGTGTTCCTCCGGCAAACGGGAGTTGCATAATCTCATAGTCATAGGAACATGTATAAGTCATGAAGAAAGCAATAGCAACATACTAAACGATCGGGTGCTAAGCTAATGGAATGGGTCATGTCAATCACATCATTCTTCTAATGATATGATCCCGTTAATCAAATAACAACTCTTTTGTTTATGGTTAGGAAACATAACCATCTTCGATTAACGAGCTAGTCAAGTAGAGGCATACTAGTGACACTCTGTTTGTCTATGTATTCACACATGTATTATGTTTTCGGTTAATACAATTCTAGCATGAATAATAAACATTTATCATGATATAAGGAAATAAATAATAACTTTATTATTGCCTCTAGGGCATATTTCCTTCAGAATGTACTCGCAAGCAACCCAAGGGTGATAACAGAATAATTATGCAAGGCACTACTGCTAATTTGGCATTTTTGCGGAAAGCTAGTTTTTCTCATGCAAGTATGATCAACATTTATCAAGGATATGAATGCGTCTGCAACAAGTATCAGGAGGTTACAGACATCAACATCGGGATAGAGTTGTGAACAACTCATACTCAAGCTCATCGTGACTTCCTCACGAATCACGTCAACAGATTTACCAAACCATGTTGTTTGTCAGAAACATATGGACGTAGTCTAAGCAGCACCACCCAACTGTCCATGACCGTGGACACGGCTATTCAAATAGTTTTACACTCTGTAGAGGTTGCACACTTTACCCACAAGATCTGGGGAACTTCCGTGTCATCCACGACCCGCGGTACCTCAAGTACCCGGGGTAAGCACCCGATCACTATCTTTCCTTAGACGACACTAACATGGAGTCCACTCGATTGGTAGTAACCCCCGTGCCCAACATTTCATAACTTAAAATTGTGGAGCCTCGCTCCTATATTCATCACATACCACTGGCACGGGGTACCAACGGTGTGTCCGGTGCCCCATAAAAATGTTCTTGGCCGCCCTACCTGGCACGACCCCATCCCGAGAGAGAGCGCCAACTCTCCCCCGTCACTAGTAATGCGGGCTCCAAGCTAGTATCGGCCTAGGTAATCAATAATGCCCTTTCCCATATAAGGGTAGAGTGGTTGCGCATGTAAGGTTGGGACAGTCGACAAATCTTAAATCTAATCCGTCTCTGTAAACAACACTTTTATCGAGCCTCGGTACACTACCTCTCCACCAAGTAGTGACCTAGTTCATCATCATCTCCCAGGGGCATTAGTGGCACCCACTGGGCTGTTTGCAAGTATGTCAACCCATACTTGTTTCTTTCCATGCATAACCCTGACCCACTTTGCGTAGCCATCTACTATAGCATATTTCTACAACCCACCAACACAACTCTAAGCAAGGGTAGAGTCATGAACAATGCAAGTATCAATGGAGTATGCAACAGAGGCAAGCCTAGCAAGGTTGCCATTCAAGATATATATCATGCACTTGATGAAACAACGAAAATGCTATTATGATGAAAAAAATGGTTCATCATGGTCAAAGGGCTGCTTGCCTGGTTCATCAGAGTCTTGAGATCTTCTGGTCCTTCTCCAAGTACTCCGTCTACTTCGTCAACTAACGTCGAAACAATCATAATAAGAAACACAACAAGGCAGAAAATAAAAGTGCTCTAAAAATATGGATTTGACTTTTTTAGGACTTCCCTAGTCATAAGAAAAATAACCAGGGTGGTTTCACTGGAATTGGATTAGTGAATATTTCTGAACATTTTGATATGATGGGATCAAGGGGTTTATGGATTTGCAAGAAGTGTAGAGAAACATATTTTTGAAAAATGAGCAAAGGCACCCATTTAACAAAACATGATTTTAGAAGCATCTAGGAGTTGGTTTCACTGGATTTGGAGTTCAAATGATTTTCCTATGAATTTACAAAGTTGACAAATATGAAGAAATGTCTCACTATTTTGTGTGGTACAGAAATTATTAATAAAAATGTTCATAAACTAATTTATGAACTTATAAGCATCTAGGAGTTTGAATCATGGAATTTGGATCAATTTTAGGCTCTCTGTGATTTTCTAAAGTTCAGCACAGAAATAAGAAAATAGGATTTATTTAATATGTGTGAAGGGAAATGTGCTAGAAACATGTGTAAAAAGCACCATGTGATAGGGCATGATTTTAGGAACTACTAGAAATTTGAATCATCCAATTTGGAGTTAATTTGAATAATTTGTGGATTTTACAAGATATCTGGAAAAAGAAAAAGAAAGAAACAGACAAGGGCTTTACCCTTAAGAGGCGCACATGGCGAGGTTTAGCAGCAGGACGCCACTGGGCCGGCCCAGCGGCTCGCCCGCACGCGCGCAGGGGCCACGTCAGAGGCGGCTTCCTGGAAACACGCCTTCGCGCGGGAGAGGCGGTTAGGGCGGAAGCCGTCTCCACTTAAACAGGCGGGCCTGCCCACTGGGTCGCTGACGCGCGGGCCCTAGCGGCAGGTCGCCTTCAACCTCCCGCGCAGCGCGACGGGAAACAGAGGAGGCGAGGCCGAGCGGCGCCGGCACTCTCCTTGGTGGCACCGACCACCTCCGTCGATGCCCAGCACACCGGCATGCTCAGGAGAGCGTGCCACATCCGTCGAGGTGCGCTACGATCTCTGGGGTAGACGGATGTGAGCACACTATCGGCCATGGCGGGCAAAGCCAGCGGTGGTGTTTGAGCTCGATGGTACGGCCATGGGGAGGAGAGGAAATGGCGCGAGAAAGCTCCACGGCGGTGGTGGCGATGCTCGGGAGTGGCTGGGGAGAGAAGGGAGGCTCGGGATAGCCCCAATTTAAGCGGGGGTCCGGGGCGGCAATGGCGGCAGAGGAGGAAGAAGGCACGGGAGGAGGCGTGGGTCGGTCTGGGAGGTATATGGGAGAGAGAGAGCGAGGGGCATCCAAAGAGGGGCTCGACGAGGCTCTATATGGCAAGGCCATGGTGCACCGCGAGCTGCACTCGTGGGTGCCAGCGGAATCGGTCCTGGGGACCATTGGGAGGGGCCAGGCTGGGTCAGTGGCGCTCGTGGAGTCCGTCCAGGAGAGAGGGAGGTTAGAGAGGGAGCGGGGCGAGGTCAGAGGCGGGCCAGCCGCGTGGCCAGGGAGTGGCCGAGTCGGGCGGTGCTCCGGCACGCGACGGCGGGCTCAAAGGAGAGAGAAGGAGGAGGGGGCCGACCGCGTAGCGTGTCACGCACGCCGAGGCGGCATCGAGGGACACGTTCATGGCGCCCAAGGTCGACGGGAGCATCGGGCAGAGGGCGGCTACAGTGCCCTGGTGCACTGTAGCGCGCTCCAGAGCACGGCCATTGCATGCCATGGCATGCAAATGGCTTCCTGCGCGTGGCCAAGCCTGTCCACTAGCTCCTGGGAGTTTCTGATATGCTCCATAAAGCATAATAGTTAAGGCAAGTCCATAAGAAAGAAGGGGGAGGGAAAAGAGGTGCTGCCATGGTGAAAAGGGAGGGGTAAACCAGGGTTTTTCCCTCCTCAATTATTGAACCAGGGTTGGAGCTTTTTACTGGAGGTAGAAGGGAACTAGGAGGGGCTGTGGTAAAAAGATAGGGTCATGGAGATTAGTGGAAGTGGTCAAAAAGGTGGTTTTAGAAATTTTGCAGAAGGGGTTTTTTGCTTGTTTGGGCAAGGAAAAGGATTCCATTTGGCATGAGAATCCACAGGGTGAAATGACACATATAATTAGGGCCTTCCACCAATTTGGAGCTTATTTGGGCAAAGTTGCCAATGCAACTTTTGTAAACCCTAGAAATTAGCAGAAATGAACTTGTGTAGATCTAGTTGAGCAAATCACTTCCCCTTGATGAACCACTTGGTGTAGTGTCCTCATTTGGTCATTTGAACATGCTCACAAAAGTTGGGGTCAAGGAGAGAAAGTTTCCAATGTAAAGTTGTTCAAACTTGGTTCTGGACAGGAAGGGTTTTGGGGCACTTTGATCAAGTTAACTTGTTCTCCAACTTGTGCCACTTGGTCTAGATGATTTATTAGACCATTATAGCACGTGGACCAAGGTACAGAGCATTTGGACAAGTTTGATAATGTAAAGTTCTTCAAACTTAAAAAAGGACAGAAGTGGTTTTGAGAGGGTTTCATGGGGTTATACTATTCTCCATGACATGGTACTTGGCAAGATCATCAAAAATGTCATATGTGACATGTTAGAATTTTCTTGGATTTTTATGAAAATATTTCCTGTAGAAATATTTCAAATCCTTGAAATGAGCAGAAATGGTTTTGGGAGGTTTCGTCCAATATTTTGATCATGACCATGTGTTGAAACTCATATATATGGAAAATATATGTCCATTGAGTCTCCCTAATTTTTATCAAAGTTTTTTAAAGCTTTAAAATAATTTTAACCTATTAAAGACCATTTCTGGACTTAAGAAAAAGCCTTTAAATCAAATAGGAAAATAACTTTTAAAATTATATTTTTGTGTTTTATGGGTATCCTATATCTAATAGGAGTCAAACATATTTTTGGAAAGATTTTTACTGCCCTGAATTAAGTACTTACAGTACAAATCTTAATTCAGGGGTTTTCGGAAAACTAATTTTTGAAAATACTTTTTGGCCAAATTATTTTTGTAAGAAAATACTATATTGCTATATACACATGGCATGATCATTGGTTCAAGAGTTTGGAGCAAGGAGATGAAGTATAGGAGTTTGGAGGATTTATTTGATTTTTAGAGCACTTGCAAACAACACACAAAATCCAAACAAGGCAAGGTCCAAAACACTCAAAAGTTTTTGTCAAACCACATTTTATCATGATTTATTAGCTTAAGTGTTGTGGCATGAAAATCAGGGTGTGACACTCTCCTAGCTCCCTCTACCTATAAATAGACCTCCCCCCTCCGAAATTCGCGGTCAAAAACCCTAGATCTTCCCCTCTCGCCCGCCGGACATGTCCGGGCATAGCCGGACGCGTCCGCCGCCGCGCCCGTCCAACCGTAGGCCGCCAAATGGCATCGTGCCACCACCGCCGCCGCGGCCCGCGCAGCCCGCGGCTGGCCCGCTCCCCGTCGATCGGGCCCGTGCCTCCCCGCGCCTCGCCCTGCCGCCGAGCACCCGCACCGCGCCGCCTCCTCCTCGTCGTCATTTGCCCCGCCGTCCGCCGCCTTGGCCGGCGACCGCCGCCGCAGTGCCTCGCCGGCGCCGCTTGCTACCTCTTGAGCACTGCATTGGTTTTCACCGAAGAGGAAGGGATGATGCAGCAAAGTAGCGTAAGTATTTCCCTCAGTTTTTGAGAACCAATGTATCAATCCAGTAGGAGGCTACGCGCGAGTCCCTCACACCTACACAAAACAAATAAATCCTCGCAACCAACGCAAATAGGGGTTGTCAATCCCTATAGGGCCACTTACGAGAGTGAGATCTGATAGATATGATAAGATAATATTTTTGGTATTTTTATGATAAAGATGCAAAGTAAAATAAAGGCAAAGTAAATAGCAAAGGAAATAACTAAGTAGTAGGAGATCAATATGATAAAGATAGACCCGGGGGCCATAGGTTTCATTAGTGGCTTCTCTCGAGAGCATAAGTATTCTACGGTGGGTGAACAAATTACTGTTGAGCAATTGACAGAATTGAGCATAGTTATGAGAATATCTAGGTATGATCATGTATATAGGCATCACGTCCGAGACAAGTAGACCGACTCCTGCCTGCATCTACTACTATTACTCCACTCATCGACCGCTATCCAGCATGCATCTATAGTATTAAGTTAAAAACAGAGTAACACCTTAAGCAAGATGACATGATGTAGAGGGATAGACTCATGCAATATGAAGAAAACCCCATCTTGTTATCCTCGATGGCAACAGTACAATACATGCCTTGATGCCCTTACTGTCACCGGGAAAGGACACCGCAAGATTGAACCCAAAGCTAAGAACTTCTCCATTGCAAGAAAGATCAATCTAGTAGGCCAAATCAAACTGATAATTCGAAGAGACTTGCAAAGATAACCAATCATACATAAAAGAATTAAGAGAAGATTCAAACATTATTAATAGTAGACTTGATCATAAACCCACAATTCATCGGTCTCAACAAACACACCGCAAAAAGAAGATTACATTGAATAGATCTCCACAAGAGAGGGGGAGAACATTGTATTGAGATCCAAAAAGAGACAAGAAGCCATCTAGCTACTAACTATGGACCCGTAGGTCTGAGGTAAACTACTGTGACGCCCTCGATTCAATCGTACACTAATCATACACGCAAATGTGTACGATCAAGATCAAGGACTCACGGGAAGATATCACAACACAACTCTAGACACAAATTAAAATAATACAAGCTTTATATTACAAGCCAGGGGCCTCGAGGGCTCGAATATATAAGCTCGAAAACACAAGAGTCAGCGGAAGGAACAATATCTGAGTACAGACATAAGTTAGACAAGTTTGCCTTAAGAAGGCTAGCACAAAAGCAACATCGATCGAAAAGCAAGGCCTCCTGCCTGGGAGCCTCCTAACTACTCCTGGTCATCGGCGGCCTCCACGTAGTATTAAGCATCGGCGGTGGCATCTGGCTCCTGGGCTCCGTCATCTGGTTGCATCAGCCGGAAAGAAGAAGAAAGGGGGAAAAGGGGGAGCAAAGCAACCGTGAGTACTCATCCAAAGTACTCGCAAGCAAGGATCTACACTACATATGCAACATTATCAAAGGAAGGCTGTATATGTGGACTGGGCTGCAGAAATGCCAGAATAGAGAGAAGGCCTAGTCCTACCGAAGACTAGCATCTTCTCGAACCCACCATCTTGCAGCAACAGGAGGGAGTAGAGTAGCATAAACTAAAGTAGCAGTGGTGTTATCAACCTCGGCCGGAGATCCTTTCTCGACTCCCTGCGAGAAAGAAATCCCAGAGCCATACTATCCAGTTATTATCACAATCAAATCCTCATCACCATCCAGTTCTCATCACAAGTATACAGTACTAGTTGTATCGATCTGGATACAACTCCAAGTGTCCGTTACCGTAGGACAGGCTATCGATAGATGTTTTCTTCCCTGCAGGGGTGCACCAACTTACCCACCACGCTCGCTTAACTTCGGCCGGACACACTTTCCAGGGTCATGCCCGGCCTCGGCCAAATAATACGCCGCAACCCGACCTATGCTTAATAGAGAGGCCAACACGCCGGACTAAACCTATGCCCCCAGGGGTCATGGGCCATCTCCCCGGGAACTCCTGCATGTTGCGAGGGCGGCCGGTGAGCAGACCTAGCTACCTCCTTCAACAAGGCAGGCGCTTACGTAGTCCAACCCGGCGCGCGCCGCTCAGTCGCTGACGTCTATTAAGCTTCGATTGATGTATACGACGCAGAACGCCCATACTATGCCCACATGATGGTTAGTGCTATCAGGCCAGAGGCCCCTCGGATCAAATATCCAAATCGTAGTGGATTAGGAACGCGCGATAACAAGCAGAGACTCACGAAAGATGTGACCCCGTTGCCCCGTCTCGAGGACTTGCGGCAAGGGCTAGGAATGCCCGGCCACGCCTCGTAATTATCTCGCGGGCACCCTCCAGGTCAACCCGACTCCACATCACTCGCAATTAAGCTCGCGCGGGTACCCCTCAGGGTCGACCCGTCTTTCCAAGTAACAGTGGTAAAGTCCAAGTATCCGTGTGTCCAAACATTAAGGGGAAAACCCGAGGAATCACCCCGGTGAATTCCACTCGATGTAATCATCAAGGTGAACGTAAGAGGATCCACCCTCGAGGTTCACACTTGAGGGGTTGCACGACAGAGCCGTATCAGAAGTGGTTAAGGAGGAAATCACCCTCGATGACCACGACCAAATAGCTACACTATAGGTTAACATCAGAAGTGCTGTAGAGGTCTCACCCTCGGCACTCAATAGTAACACTGCAGAGTCGAGCAACGAAGGGGCATGATGTGATGTGAGGTGTCGGGTCCTGGTCTTCGATCCCGTTGATTGGGTCTTCTGATAATCCAGCGGGGCAGTCGAGTCAAGTGGGGGGGTCACTGATGGGTCTCTAACCAACCTATACTAAGCAGTTTAGGATAAGCAGGTAAGGTACAACAGTAGGTACAAAAGCAGGCTATGCATTAGAATAGGTGCAAACAATAACAATAGCAAAATCTAATGCAAGCATGAGAGAATGGAATGGGCGATATTGGGATGATCAAAGGGGGTGGGGGGCTTGCCTGGTTGCTCTGGCAAGGAGGGGTCGTCGTCGATGTAGTCGATCACAGGGGCGGCATCAGTCTCGGGGTCTATCGGAGAGAAGAGGGGGAAGAAACAGTAAATATAAAGCAGACATAGCATCACAAAGCGTAACATGGCAATATGTTGTGCTGGGTGTGACCTAATGCATGGCTACACGATATAGGTGAAGGGGGAATTCAACCGGGAATGTATTCCTGGTTCCGGACCCGTGTCACACAGATGACCAGAGGGGAAATGTTCCATGTTCAGCATGCTAGAGGCATGTGACAGCTGAACGGACCGCATTTTCAGATTCGTTGGATTTTTCTGCGCAACTTTCATATAGAAAACATTTTCATCCGAGTTACGGTTTATTTTCTATGAATTTTTAAAGTTTTATTAATATTTGGAAATTATTTATATTAATAGAAATGGAATATGACGTCAGCATGACGTAGGAGTTACATCAGCATTCAACAGGATGACTGACCAGGTCAAACTGACCCGTGGGGCCCACATGTCAGCCTCTGTTAACTCTAACAGTAAATTAAACTAATACAGAGGTTAATTAGCTACTAGGCCCCACATATCAGTGAAAGATTAGATTACTAGTTACTTTTATTTATAAAAATAGTTAATTAGCCTAATTATACGGTGGGGCCTGCATGTCAATGGCACTGGGCTGCCCAGTCAACAGTTGACTGGGTCAACCCAGTCAATTGGGGCCCGCGGGGCCCACTGGCAGTGAGCCAGGGGTGGGGCCCGGCCAGCCACGTCGGCGGAGGCAGGCGTCTCGCAGCAGGCGACGCTAGAACATGACGGAGCCGCTCGGGCCTCGTCGGAATAGCATTTTATGGCGCCATTCAACACACGGCTGGGTCCGTTCGAACAACCACTCGACGCCGCATCGATTGGTGGTGGTGGCACGGGCGGACTTGGCCGGAAACGGCGCCGGCGACGAGGTTTGCGGTGGAGCGGCTATGGGTGACGATGAAACGGAGCTACGACGTGCTACGACTCGGGAGAAAGGCTAGGAAGGTGCTGCGCGGCGCGGTGAAGCTAACGGGCATACGCCCGTGACCAACTGGTCACCGGAGACTGGCCGGCGACGAGCTCTGCGGCGCTGCATTCGGGCGCACGTGGGGAAAGCAGCTAGGGAGTGCGCCAAGTCGGCAAGGAGAGGGATAAGGTAGGAGAGCTCACCGGGGAGGCACAAGGTGGCCCGGTGTAAGATTAGTAGCAGCAGCAGATGCCGGAGACGACGGAGTTCGCCGGCGACAGAGGCGAAAGGGGGCGGCTCGATCCGCTCCCCGCAGTGGCTCCCAGCACGCGCTCACGGACGGGGACGGGGTAGACAACGACGACAGAGACGATGGGCACGATGGCGAGGCGAACGGCGCTCGATGGCCGCGTCGGCCTCCTCTCCAAAACGAAGGAGTGGGAGAGGGAGAGGCGGAGAGGGCGAGGGGGGGTTCGGGGCGTGGGTGGAGGTAGGTGGGGAGGAGGTCGAGGCGTCGAGGGGAGGGGTCGACC
>NC_041390.1:563585752-563640445 GCF_002162155.2 Triticum dicoccoides | reverse complement strand
GGGGGGCTTTTCCTTTTCTTTGTTTTTTTGTTTTTCTTTTCCAGCAGCTTTTGCATTTTCTTTTTGCCACAATTGACTTTGCAAAATTATGCCACTGGCCAAAACAATCTCAAAGAATTAAAGTGCACTGCCTCAAAAAGGTTGGGAGGCTTTTGGAATAGTTGCCAATTTTATAAATTAAAAAGGGCATTTAATTTATTGCTTAGGTCACTGTTTTAAGTAGTTTAGGCCACTTAAACCCTTTGCAAAAATGTTGGTTCACCACCAATATTAGTTGTGGATTATTTGGCACATGATGAACATTTTTGTGTTCATGTCTGAGCATTTTGAATTTCACTCATAACTTTAAATTGAATTCAACTGGAATGTGAAAGAGTATGAGACAAAAATGATCAGGCACATGTTTAGCAAAACAATTAACTTAACCCCAGGGGTTACTGTAGCATCATTACACCGGGGGTGTTACAACTACTCACACTTCATCGGAGGGGCTATGGTGTTGATGTAGAAGCCCTCCGTGATCGATGCCCCCTCCGACGGAGCTCCGGAACAGGCCCCAAGATGGGATCTCGTGGATACAGAAAGTTACGGCGGTGGAATTAGGGTTTTGGCTCCTATTCTGATCGTTTGGGGGTACGTGGATATATATAGGAGGAAGAAGTACGTCGGTGGAGCAACAGGGGGCCCACGAGGGTGGGGGGCGCGCCTGGTAGGGTAGGGCGCGCCTGGATATATACAGCTTGTTGAATAATGTCTGGACCAATGAGTGCCCGTTCCCCAGTTTCTGACCAATTCAGAGGGGTTCGGCACTTACGTCCATAGAGCTCTTCGAAGGGTGCCATCTTCAAGCTGGCTTGATAGCTGTTGTTATAAGAGAACTCCGCATAAGGGAGAGATTCTTCCAACTTCTTGCCAAAAGAAATAACACAAGCTCGAAGCATGTCTTCAAGAATTTGATTGACTCGCTCGACTTGGCCTTGGGATTGGGGATGATAAGCAGTGCTCCAGGTAATATGAGTTCCCATTGCCTCTTGGAAACTATCCCAGAACTTTGAAGTGAATAAACTGCTACGGTCTGAACTGATCTCCTTCGGAATGCCATGGAGTGACACAATTCTGGAGATATACAAGTTTGCTAATTGACTAGCAGTGATTGTCTCCTTGACTGGCACAAAGTGAGCAACTTTCGAGAATTGGTCGATGACAACAAAGATAGCATCGTTACCTTTCGGAGACTTGGGAAGTCCGGTGACGAAGTCCATTTGAATCTTATCCCACTTCCATTCAGGAATCGGAAGCGGTTGTAGAAGTCCAGCCGGTTTCTGATGTTCTGCTTTGACGCGACGGCAAACATCACATTCTTTGATATATCGAGCAATGTCTTGCTTCATTTTAGACCACAAGTACTTCTGACGGATGTCTAGATACATCTTGGTACTTCCCGGATGAATAGAGAGAGGGGTGTCATGCGCTTCTTTCATCACCTTCTCTGTCATAAGCTCGAACCGGGGTACTACAATGCGATCTCTGAAGTATAAGGTTCCATCTTCACCAAGTGAGAAATCTCTGGATTTCTCTAAAGCAAGATCCTTTTTCATCAAATCAACGTGAGCATCTTTGGCTTGAGCAGACTTAATTGCTTTCAGCAGAGTTGGTTCCAGTACAAGGTTATTCAGAGAACCCTGTGGAACTAGTTGAAGGTTTAGCTTGCATAGCTCTTCATAAAGGCGGGGTTGAGCTTTGTAGACCATGTGATTATTGCAATAAGACTTGCGGCTCAGAGCATCAGCCATTACATTAGCCTTACCAGGGGTATAAGATATACCGCAGTTGTAGTCCGCAATAGCTTCCATCCACCGCTGCTGACGGAGGTTCAAATCTGGTTGAGTAAACACGTACTTCAGACTCTGATGATCAGTGAAGATCTCGCAACGATTACCGAGAAGGTACTGTCGCCATAGCTTCAATGCAAAGATAACCGCTGCAAGCTCAAGGTCATGAACCGGGTAGCTTTCCTCGTGAGGACGCACTTGACGGGAAGCATAAGCAATCACCCTGCGCTCTTGCATTAGAACACAGCCTAATCCTTGACGTGAAGCGTCACAATAGATGACGAAGTCCTTGCGAGAATCAGGAGGAGCAAGCACTGGGGCAGAAGTCAGCTTGTCCTTGAGTGCCTGGAAACTTTCCTGACATTTGTCTGTCCAGTCGAACTTAACGCCTTTGTGAAGTAGATTAGTCAGTGGCTTGGCAATCTTGGAGAAATTCTCAACAAAGCGGCGACAATAGCTGGCTAGTCCGAGAAAGCTTCTGACTTGCTTGACAGTCTTCGGAGGGGTCCAGTCAAGAATAGCCTGAACACGCTCTGGGTTGACGGCAATACCATCCTTGGAGATGACATGACCAAGGTAGGTGACTTCGGGCAACCAGAATTCACACTTGGAATACTTGGCATAAAGTTGATGCTCTCGAAGCTTCTCCAGAACAACACGAAGATGTTCAGCATGTTCTTCTTTATTCTTCGAATATACCAGGATATCATCCAGATAGACTACGACGAACTTGTCGAGGTAATCCATGAATATATAGTTCATCAGATGAGAGAATGTAGCTGGAGCATTGGTTAAACCGAATGACATGACGGTGTACTCGTAAGAACCATAACGAGTGACGAAGGCGGTCTTTGGAATATCCTCTTCACGAACACGGATCTGGTGGTAACCCAACCTCAAGTCGAGTTTAGAGAATATCGATGAACCAGCAAGTTGATCATACAGATCATTGATCCGAGGAAGGGGATATTTGTTCTGAATTGTAGCTTGGTTGATAGGACGGTAGTCTTGGACCAAACGGTTCGTACCGTCCTTCTTCTTAACGAAGAGAGAAGGTGCTCCCCAAGCAGAGGAACTTGGACGAATGAAACCCTTACAAAGAGATTTGTCGATTTCCTCCTTAAGTTCTAGGAGTTCATGAGGTGGCATCTTGTAGGGTCGTTTAGCAATAGGAATGGTGCCTGGTTTCAAATCGATGACGAACTCAACAGCCCGGGCAGGGGGTATTCCTGGAAGTTCTTCTGGAAATACGTCTTGGAAGTCGCGAACGACTGGAATCTTTTCAATTCCCTCAAGAGGTGCCGCGTTCAACGCATTCAAAGCATAAAGTCGAGCTTCAGCATTTTGAACCAGACGAGCATTGTAGCTTACTATCTCATCTGAAGGGTGCAGAAGGTGGACGGTTTTAGTGGCACAAACGATAGAAGCCGTATGTGCTTTCAACCAATCCATTCCTAGAATGAGGTCAATATTGGAATACTTCAGAATAATGGGAGAGGTATGGAACTCTAATCCTTCAATCTCAATGAGGACGTTGTGGCTAACCATGGTGGTTCAACATTGGCCCGCGGGGGTGTTTACCACAAGTGGAATGTGCATCTCTTCGTATTTAATGCCATGCCTGAATGCAAAATCTTCTGACATGAATGAATGTGATGCTCCTGAATCGAATAAAACAGAAGCCGGTACTGAATTAACAAGGAGAGTACCCATCAAAGTGGCAGGCTGGTCTTGAGCTTCATTCAGATCAACATGATTAGCCTGACCATGACCATAAGGTCTGGCATTGTTGTTATGGGGCTGATTGTTACGACCAGTAGAAGGCAGAGCCAGCTGATCCTGATTCTGAGGGCATTTCCTGGAGCGGTGACCTGGAAGGCCACACTTGAAGCATAGACCATCATTGGGATTGGGAGCAGAAGCTTGGGGTGGTACAACCCGTAGGGGCTGCCTCTGCGGTGGACGAGGCAGACGAGGTGCAACATAGGACTGTCTTGGTGCAGGTGCAGTCAGACGATACATGCTGTGGGGAATCCATATCCGACGCTTCTGCGCTGACGGGCCCGAAGATGAGCCAACGTCGCGACTACGCCTAAGGGATCCCTGGTGTTCCTGAAGACCAGTCTCAACCTGAATAGCCTTGTTCACCAAGGTGGCAATGTCGGCAAAGTCATGAACGAGCAATGCTAGCTTGATATCAGGGTGAAGTCCATCACGAAACTTCTCTTGCTTACGAACATCAGTTGCGATGTCTTCTTTAGCATAACGTGACAAGTCCAGAAATTCCCGTTGATAAGCATCTACAGACTTGTTGCCTTGGGTGAGGTTGCGGAACTCTCGCTTCTTCCTGTCCATGGTTCCCTGAGGAATGAAACGGGCACGGAAGGAAGCTTGGAAATCCGGTCAAGTAATGACCGTTCCAGCAGGTAGGGTACGCCTGTGGCTGTCCCACCATTGAGCAGCAGGACCCTTCAGGAAGAAGGATGCGAAGGTGACATAGCTGGCAGGGGCAACACTAGTAGACTCCATTTCATATGTGATGTCGCGGAGCCAGTCATCAGCATCAAGGGGTTGAGTTGAGCTGCTGTAAATAGTTGGGTTGAGGCGCATGAAGTCCTGCAGAGTTACTGGGGTTGGCTGTTGATTCATGTTCGGACGAGGAAACTGAGCCATCATTCCTTCCATGAACTGGCGATTCAACTTAAACTATTGCATCATTCCAGCAAAGAATTCAGGCGGTGGTGGATCATTGGCACCACGGCCACGACCAGCGGGTCTAACCATCCTGCTGACATGTAACAGGGGTAGTTCAGCATTGAGCATTTGCAAAGACAAGGATCATTCATGATGAAGCATGCATAAGGAAAGATGTACGATGGATTCCACTTCGTAGTCAACACGACAGGTGTGTGTACTATTCAAGAGGCTATTCTAAGGAATAACTATGGCTTTATCCAACTTCGGGGTGAATGTGGTCACGGGATCCTAATGTTAGTAAATTCGTTCAACCCGAATAGAAGAGAGTTCAGAGTCCCAGAGTATAGACGAGGAGTAAAAGATGATAATACCACCCAATGGCGACGTGGGCCCGTAAGCCACACAACCAATGTTAGTAAAAGTTTTTCGATGACTAGACTCAACTTCGGCCAAGGAGTTGGAAAGGGGCTACCTACAGGCAGTCGGCTCTGATACCAACTTGTGACGCCCTCGATTCAATCGTACACTAATCATACACGCAAATGTGTATGATCAAGATCAAGGACTCACGGGAAGATATCACAACACAACTCTAGACACAAATTAAAATAATACAAGCTTTATATTACAAGCCAGGGGCCTCGAGGGCTCGAATACATAAGCTCGAAAACACAAGAGTCAGCGGAAGCAACAATATCTGAGTACAGACATAAGTTAGACAAGTTTGCCTTAAGAAGGCTAGCACAAAAGCAACATCGATCGAAAAGCAAGGCCTCCTGCCTGGGAGCCTCCTAACTACTCCTGGTCATCGGCGGCCTCCACGTAGTATTAAGCATCGGCGGTGGCATCTGGCTCCTGGGCTCCGTCATCTGGTTGCATCAGCCGGAAAGAAGAAGAAAGGGGGAAAAGGGGGAGCAAAGCAACCGTGAGTACTCATCCAAAGTACTCGCAAGCAAGGATCTACACTACATATGCAACATTATCAAAGGAAGGCTGTATATGTGGACTGGGCTGCAGAAATGCCAGAATAGAGAGAAGGCCTAGTCCTACCGAAGACTAGCATCTTCTCGAACCCACCATCTTGCAGCAACAGGAGGGAGTAGAGTAGCATAAAGTAAAGTAGCAGTGGTGTTATCAACCTCGGCCGGAGATCCTTTCTCGACTCCCTGCGAGAAAGAAATCCCAGAGCCATACTATCCAGTTATCATCACAATCAAATCCTCATCACCATCCAGTTCTCATCACAAGTATACAGTACTAGTTGTATCGATCTGGATACAACTCCAAGTGTCCGTTACCGTAGGACAGGCTATCAATAGATGTTTTCTTCCCTGCAGGGGTGCACCAACTTACCCACCACGCTCGCTTAACTTCGGCCGAACACACTTTCCAGGGTCATGCCCGGCCTCGGCCAAACAATACGCCGCAACCCGACCTAGGCTTAATAGAGAGGCCAGCACGCCGGACTAAACCTATGCCCCCAGGGGTCATGGGCCATCTCCCCGGGAACTCCCGCACGTTGCGAGGGCGGCCGGTGAGCAGACCTAGCTACCTCCTTCAACAAGGCAGGCGCTTACGCCGTCCAACCCGGCGCATGCCGCTCAGTCGCTGACGTCTATTAAGCTTCGGCTGATGTATACGACGCAGAACGCCCATACTATGCCCACGTGATGGTTAGTGCTATTAGGCCAGAGGCCCCTCGGATCAAATATCCAAATCGTAGTGGATTAGGAACGCGCGGTAACAAGCAGAGACTCACGAAAGATGTGACCCCGTTGCCCCGTCTCGAGGACTTGCGGCAAGGGCTAGGAATGCCCGGCCACGCCTCGTAATTATCTCGCGGGCACCCTCCAGGTCAACCCGACTCCACATCACTCGCAATTAAGCTCGCGCGGGTACCCCTCAGGGTCGACCCGTCTTTCCAAGTAACAGTGGTAAAGTCCAAGTATCCGTGTGTCCAAACATTAAGGGGAAAACCCGACGAATCACCCCCGATGAATTCCACTCGATGTAATCGTCAAGGTGAACGTAAGAGGATCCACCCTCGAGGTTCACACTTGAGGGGTTGCACGACAGAGCCGTATCGGAAGTGGTTAAGGAGGAAATCACCCTCGATGACCACGACCGAATAGCTACACTACAGGTTAACATCAGAAGTGCTGTAGAGGTCTCACCCTCGGCACTCAATAGTAAAACTGCAGAGTCGAGCAACGAAGGGGCTTGATGTGACGTGAGGTGTCGGGTCCTGGTCTTCGATCCCGTTGATTGGGTCTTCTGATAATCCAGCGGGGCAGTCGAGTCAAGTGGGGGGGGTCACTGATGGGTCTCTAACCAACCTATACTAAGCAGTTTAGGATAAGCAGGTAAGGTACAACAGTAGGTACAAAAGCAGGCTATGCATCAGAATAGGTGCAAACAATAACAGTAGCAAAATCTAATGCAAGCATGAGAGAATGGAATGGGCGATATCGGGATGATCAAAGGGGGGGTGCTCTGGCAAGGAGGGGTCGTCGTCGACGTAGTCGATCACAGGGGCGAAATCGGTCTCGGGGTCTACCGGAGAGAAGAGTGGGAAGAAACAGTAAATATAAAGCAGACATAGCATCACAAAGCATAACATGGCAATATGTTGTGCTGGGTGTGACCTAACGCATGGCTACACGATATAGGTGAAGGGGGAGTTCAACCGGGAATGTATTCCCGGTTCTGGACCCGTGTCACATAGATGACCGGAGGGGAAATGTTCCATGTTCAGCATGCTAGAGGCATGTGACAGCTGAACGGACCGCATTTTCAGATTCGTTGGATTTTTCTGAGCAACTTTCATATAGAAAACATTTTCATCCGAGTTACGGTTTATTTTCTATGAATTTTTAAAGTTTCATTAATATTCGGAAATTATTTATATTAACAGAAATGGAATATGACGTCAGCATGACGTAGGAGTGACGTCAGCAGTCAACAGGACGACTGACCAGGTCAAACTGACCTGTGGGGCCCACATGTCAGCCTCTGCTAACTCTAACAGTAAATTAAACTAATCCAGAGGTTAATTAGCTACTGGGCCCCACATCTCAGTGAAAGATTAGATTACTAGTTACTTTTATTTATAAAAACAGTTAATTAGCCTAATTATACGGTGGGGCCTGCAGGTCAATGGCACTGGGCTGCCCAGTCAACAGTTCACTGGGTCAACCCAGTCAACTGGGGCCCGCGGGGCCCACTGGCAGTGAGCCAGGGGTTGGGCCCGGCCAGCCACGTCGGCGGAGGCAGGCGTCTCGCCGCAGGCGACGCTAGAACACGGCGGAGCCGCTCGGGCCTCGTCGGAATAGCATTTTATGGCGCCATTCGACACGCGGCTGGGTCCGTTCGAACAACCACTCGACGGCGCATCGATTGGTGGTGGTGGCACGGGCGGACTTGGCCAGAAACGGCACCGGCGACGAGGTTTGCGGTGGAGCGGCTATGGGTGATGATGAAATGGAGCTACGACGTGCTACAACTCGGGAGAAAGGCTAGGAAGGTGATGTGCGGCGCGGTGAAGCTAACGGGCATACGCCCGTGACCAACTGGTCACCGGAGACTGGCCGGCGACGAGCTCCGCGGGGGTGCGTTCGGGCGCACGTGGGGAAAGCAGCTAGGGAGCGCGCCAAGTCGGCAAGGAGAGGGAGAAGGTAGGAGAGCTCACCGGGGAGGCACAAGGTGGCCCAGTGTAAGATTAGTAGCAACAGCAGTTGCCGGAGACGACGGAGTTCGCCGGCGACAGAGGCGAAAGGGGGCGGCTCGATCCGCTCCCCGCAGTGGCTCCCGGCTCGCGCTCACGGACGGGGACGGGGTAGACGACGACCGACAGAGATGATGGGCACGATGGCGAGGCGAACGACGCTCGATGGCCGCGAGGACGGGCGAGGCACGGCGGCGACCGTGTCGGCCTCCTCTCTAAAACGAAGGAGTGGGAGAGGGAGAGGCGGAGAGGGCGAGGGGGGGTTCGGGCGTGGGTGGAGGTAGGTGGGGAGGAGGTCGAGGCATCGAGGGGAGGGGTCGACCTTATCCTCCTCGCCGACGGCGAGGTGGTTCGGCGGGGACGGCGCCCCTGTAGCGGCGCGCACCAGGGGAACAGGAAGGGGGCGCGGTGCGGGGAGCTGGGCCGGCTGGTTGAGGTGGGCCGAGGCCCATGGGGGGGCACGGTGGCCAGCTGGGCCAGTCGGCCCAGTTGAGGGGGGGCTTTTCCTTTTCTTTGTTTTTTTGTTTTTCTTTTCCAGCAGCTTTTGCATTTTCTTTTTGCCACAATTGACTTTGCAAAATTATGCCACTGGCCAAAACAATCTCAAAGAATTAAAGTGCACTGCCTCAAAAAGGTTGGGAGGCTTTTGGAATAGTTGCCAATTTTATAAATTAAAAAGGGCATTTAATTTATTGCTTAGGTCACTGTTTTAAGTAGTTTAGGCCACTTAAATCCTTTGCAAAAATGTTTGTTCACCACCAATATTAGTTGTGGATTATTTGGCACATGATGAACATTTTTGTGTTCATGTCTGAGCATTTTGAATTTCACTCATAACTTTAAATTGAATTCAACTGGAATGTGAAAGAGTATGAGACAAAAATGATCAGGCACATGTTTAGCAAAACAATTAACTTAACCCCAGGGGTTACTGTAGCATCATTACACCAGGGGTGTTACAACTACTCACACTTCATCAGAGGGGCTATGGTGTTGATGTAGAAGCCCTCCGTGATCGATGCCCCCTCCGGCGGAGCTCCGGAACAGGCCCCAAGATGGGATCTCGTGGATACAGAAAGTTACGGGAGTGGAATTAGGGTTTTGGCTCCTATTCTGATCGTTTGGGGGTACGTGGATATATATAGGAGGAAGAAGTACGTCGGTGGAGCAACAGGGGGCCCACGAGGGTGGGGGGCACGCCTGGTAGGGTAGGGCGCGCCTCCTACCTCGATGCCTCCTGTTACGTGCCTTGACGTAGGCTCCAAATCTCCCGGGTCTTATCTGTTGAGAAAATCACGTTCCCGAAGGTTTCATTCCGTTTGAACTCCGTTTGATATTCCTTTTCTTTGAAACCCTAAAACAGGCAAAAAAACAACAATTCTAGGCTGGGCCTCTAGTTAATAGGTTAGTCCCAAAAATAATATAAAAATGGATAATAAAGCCCAATAATGTCCAAAACAGTAGATAATATAGCATGGAGCAATCAAAAATTATAGATACGTTGGAGACGTATCAAGCATCCCCAAGCTTAATTCCTGCCCGTCCTCGAGTAGGTAAATGATAAAAACAGAATTTTTGACGCGGAGTGCTACTTGGCATAATTTTAATGTAATTCTTCTTAATTGTGGTATGAATATTCAGATCCGAAAGATTCAAGACAAAAGTTCATATTGACATAAAAATAATAATACTTCAAGCATACTAACAAAGCAATTATGTCTTCTTAAAATAACATGGCCAAAGAAAGTTCATCCCTACAAAATCATATGGTTTAGTCATGTTTCATTTTCGTCACACAAGAATGATCTCATCATGCACAACCTCGATGACAAGCCAAGCAATTGTTTCATACTTTAGTAATCTCAAACCTATAAACTTTCACGCAATATATGAGCGCGCGCCATGGACATAGCACTATAGGTGTAATAGAATATAATGAGGGGGGTTATGTGGAGAAGACAAAAGAGGAGAAAGTTTCACATCAACGAGGCTAATCAATGGGCTATGGAGATGCCCACCAATTGATGTTAATGCAAGGAGTAGGGATTGCCATGCAACGGATGCACTAGAGCTATAAATGTATGAAAGCTCAACAAAAGAAACTAGTGGGTGTGCATCCAACTTGCTTGCTCACGAAGACCTAGGGCACTTGAGGACGCCCATTGTTGGAATATACAAGCCAAGTTCTATAATGAAAATTCCCACTAGTATATGAAAGTGATAAAACAAGAAACTCTCTATCATGAAGATTATGGTGCTACTTTGAAGCACAAGTGTGGCAAAGGATAGTAACTTTGTCCCTTCTCTCTTTTTCTCTCATTTTTATGGCCTTTCTCCTTTTATTTATGGCCTTTCCCTTTTTTGGGACTTCTCCTTTTTTATGGCCTTTCCCTTTTTTTATATATTCCTCACTTGGGACAATGCTCTAGAAAATGATGATCATCACACTTCTATTTATTTACAACTCAATGATTACAACTCGATACTAGAACAAAGTATGACTCTATATGAATGCCTCCGGCGGTGTACCGGGATATGCAATGGATCAAGAGTGACATGTATGAAAGAATTATGAACGGTGGCTTTGCCACAAATACTATGTCAACTACATGATCATGCAAGCAATTTGACAATGATGAATGTGTCATGATGAATGGAATGATGGAAAGTTGCATGGCAATATATCTCGGAATGGCTATGGAAATCCCATAATAGGTAGGTATGGTGGCTGTTTTGAGGAAGATATAAGGAGGTTTATGTGTGAAAGAGCGTATCATATCACGGGGTTTGGATGCACCGGCGAAGTTTGCACCAACTCTCAATGTGAGAAAGGGCAATGCACGGTACCGAAGAGGCTAGCAAGGATGGAAGGGTGAGAGTGCGTATAATCCATGGACTCAACATTAGTCATAAAGAACTCACATACTTATTGCAAAAATCTACAAGTCATCAAAAACCTCGGTACTACACGCATGCTCCTAGGGGGATAGATTGGTAGGAAAAGACCATCGCTCGTCCCCGACGCCACTCATAAGGAAGACAATCAAATAACACCTCATGTTTCAAATTTGTTGCATAATGTTTACCATACGTGCATGCTATGGGACTTGCAAACTTCAACACAAGCATTTCTCAATTTCACAACTACTCAACTAGCACGACTTTGATATTATTACCTCCATATCTCAAAACAATTATCAAGCATCAAACTTCTCTTAGTATTCAAAACACTCTTAAGAAAATTTTACTAATCTTGAATACCTAGCATATTAGGATTTTAAGCAGATAACCATGCTATTAAGACTCTCAAAATAATCTAAGTGAAGCATGAGAGATCAATAGTGTCGGTGGGAACGACACCTATGGGATCACAAGAATCCCTACTGTGGTTAGCGGAGCGCGGGGTCGTGAGAAGAGCGGATCAAACAGATAGCACACGGTTCGTTTATCCAGGTTCGGGCCGCGAGGATGCGTAAAACCCTACTCCTGCTTTGGTGGATTGTATATCTGTGTTCTTGAGCTAGCTATGGGGCGTGAGGAGCTCCAAAAAGCCGAATCCTTCCTCTGGTCGCCTCGGGCCTCCTTTTATAGAAAAAAGGGGTTGCCACAGTGGCACACGGGAGGTGGAAAGGGTACAGTGCTGCGAGGTTATCCCTCGCATCACATGACAAGGCGCATTTAATGCGTCTTGCTTAGGTGTCCTTGCTTTATCGGGGATGGGGGAGAAACATGTCTCGTCCGTCGCCGCTCCTTCTTGTGTCGACACGCGCCCTGGCCAGCGACACCTGCGATGCCATGTAGGTAGGCAGGCAGCTGAGGTGGAGCAGTGGTGGGTCTTCACGAAGATCTGCATGCCGCCACGCGGGTGCCTGCCCAGCTGGTTGGGTCGGTAGCTGCATGCATGCGGTGGTGGAGGTTTAGTCGGCGTGGGCCTGATGGTGGCCCTGCGGGTGTCCTCGGCAAGGGCCTTGCCGGGGCCCCGGCAAGGGTCTTGCCGAGGCGCCTGCTGTCATCCCCGGCAAGGCGCTTGCCGGGGGCCTTGTGGTCTTCCTCGGCTGGGATCCCGCCAAGGGTTGTCGTCTCCTTAGTGCGTATCTAAACTTGAATGTCTTCACAAAGATCTGCATGCCGCCACAGGGATGTCTCCTGAATCCTTGCCCTTTGGGGGCAGTGTACTCAAGGGTGATTTGCTCCGTAGGCGCGGGACGAGTCGCCGCGGCAAGGGTCTTGCCGGGGCTGCTAGAACTGTCTCCCGGAAAGGATCTTGCCGGGGGAGTCCGCTTCGTCTCCTTTGCTCTTCATGGTCTTGGCCTTGGCGTTGTTCTAGTTCTCTTGAGCTTCGGTCTTACCCTGGCTCACCCCCTTGCCTTGCTTGGTGTGGTGGTATCCGCGGCTCAGACTGCCCGTGCACAGTTATAGGGGTACAAAAAGTGTACCCCTCTTTTTGTACACCGACAGGAGCCCCTGGGCCTGGGCCACACATAAGCGCAACGCGTTGTTGGGCTAGGCCCAAAAACGGTGCGCGGGCAGGCAGGGCGGTTTTTACCGCGGTAAGATTCTTCGCGCGCTGCGCTTCCCACGATTCCTGCGCGTGGCGCGGCGTGGGGAGGCGCGTGTGACGTGGGCGGCATGCGCGGGGTTGGTTCCCGCAGGCATGCGTCACATCGTAGTAAAGGGGCGGTTCGCGCCTTCCCCATAAACGGAGGGAGGCGTGGAGGCGCGGCCCATTTACTGAATGGGGCTGAGGCACGGTCTTCAAGGCATCCACTCCCCACGATCACGGGGTGGGGAGTGGTCTTCTCACCCGTCCCCTCGATTCTGCACGTCGCCACGTGTCTACCATGCGCCTGGGGTGGCAAACGGTGGAGGCGGGAAACCGGGCCGTTGCTGGTTGGGGCGGCGGGTCGGTCCTGGCTCCCTGCGCCTTCCGTATCTTGATTGGCCGAGCGGGGCGGCCAAGCCCCAACCCCGATCCTTTATAAAGAGCGGGAGGGGGGATGGCGTCCCGCATTCTTTCATCTTCTTCTTCCTTCAGCATCTGCTCTTCCCTTCCATCCGTCATGGAGAGAGGGAATCCCGGTCCTTCAACAGTGGCAGCGAGGGTCGCCGCTTGACAACGCGTCCCTCCTTCTCCTGCGCCTGCGGTGGCAGAGCCAGCCGCGAGGGGAAGGGGGAGGGGCGAGGCCGTGGGCGAGGCCAGGGCGCTCGGGGAAGGGGAAGACGGAGCGGCACACCGGCCTCGCCTCCGCCAGCAGCTCCTCCTCCAATGGAGGGCCATGTTTGGGATGACCCTTGTGAGTTCTTCGTCAGGCTGCGCTGGCCGCCGCGCCATCGCCTTCGTCTCCTGACTTCATTTGCGCGGGAGATGGAGTTGGATCCGCCGGAGTCATTGCGGCTGCACTTGAGGGGCTGCGGGATCAGTGGCACGCGGGTCCGTGTCGACTTCCCCGCCCCTCACGTGATGTATCTTCGTCGGGGATGGAAGACGTTTGCTCATATCCACCGCTTGACGGAGGGGCTCACTCTCCATTTTAAGCTGATGGAGGGTGGCCTTCTCTCCATCAAGGTCTTCGGGCTCTTTGGGACCCGTGCAAGGTGCTGTGTGGAGAGCTTTTTTGATACTGAAGAGTCCTCCTCGGGCAGGAGTGACGAGGAGGACAGTGGCAGCGACGACGAGGGTAGTAGGCAGCAGGATGACGGGTCCGACTAGGTGTCGAGTGCCGCTCCGTTCGGCACCGGCGACCCCATCATCTGTGTCGCCGGCTCCCTGAACTTCTCGGGGTCGTCTCCTTGGGCGGCTGGCGTTGGGAGGCTGCGGAAGAGGAAGAGGGCGGGCGGCAAGGCCGTTAAGTCAGAGTACGCAGGCACCGATGCCTTCGACGCATGCTGACGTCCTACCGCCTCGTCTTCGAGCTCTGTTTCCGGCGCCGCCATCACCATCCAGCCTTTGGACGGCCACCAAGATGTTCTCTTGGTGTCTTCTGCCACCCGTTGCTCGCCTAGGCGCTCCTTTTGTCCTTTTCGCCTCCTTGACCTGCCTCCTAAGGAGAGGGACAAGAAAGGGATTACAGGCACCTTATCTCTTTTTAGTTTGTAAGCCTTCGGGCCTTTGTTGAATTTAAAACTTGTAATCCCATGATTCATGTTTTTCATTCCCTATGGACTGTACCTGAGTGGAATGTTTTTTTAATGAAAAAGGGATGCTTGCCAGGTCATTTGTTTGCGGGTGGAACCCACGACAAGGAGTAAATCCTTGATATCTTCAAGATAAACATTTCCTTGCCCGGCAACAGGCCTTGCCGTCTCCCCACTTTGCTCGACCTTCCTCATGCCTTTGGCGGAGGCAGGGATGAGGCGGGTTCAGGCTCCTTGTTTCATCCTTTCGCTGCCGCGACTACGACCAAACTTGGCCCCAGGAACGAGCCCTAGGGCCTAGAGTTAGGGGAGCACGGTAGCTTAGGGGAAAATGAGGTTTCACATACCTCAGTCCATAATGGAATGCATGATAAGGGATGAAGAACTTATCTGAAGCTGTAGTCCCGGGCAACCCTGGTTCGCCGTGGGTGAATCTTTGCTCTTGCAGCCCTCGGCAATACTGGCTTGCCGGGGGCTAGATGTTGGTCTGTTCCTCTTTTTTTTCTCCCCAAGTGGTTCGGTACGGATATCTGTGTGTCCTGTGAACCAAAGAAGACAAAAGAAAGACAAAGAGATGCACACTCGACCTCTAAGCTAGGGGTTAGTCGCCGCTAAGCACTATCAACCCTAACCAAGGGCGAGACTCGACCTAGCATGCATGCTATAACTTAGGGCGCCAGCGCTTCATTTATTTATGCTCAGGGTCTACGCCTGGCTTTGTACAAAGGGTTACATGCGTCATCGGCAAGGCTCGTACAAAAGGTGGCTTGCCGGGGGGCCCGGCAAGCCGCGCCTCATGGGTAAAACTTGCGAAGATGCTCAATGTTCCCGGAGTTACTCACCGGAACGGCATCTTCGGTTTCCAGGCAGACTGCGTCGGGCCTGGTGACTCGTATTACCCGATAAGGGCCTTCCACTTTGGCGTCAACTTGTTGGAATTCTTGGCCGAATGAACGCGCCGAAGAACAAGGTCGCCTTCCTCAAAGCTTCGGGCATGAACCTTGCGGCTATGGTAGCGGCGCAAGGCTTGCTGGTAGCGCGCTGCTCTCACAGCCGCCCGAAGACGATCTTCCTCAAGGAGTGTTGCGTCATCTTGCCGCAATTGCTCTTGCTCAAGCTCGTCATAAGCGAGTACTCGAGGTGACCCGTATATGAGTTCCGTGGGGAGAACTGCTTATGCCCCGTATACCAAGGAAAAGGGTGTCTGGCCGGTGGCTCGATTTGGTGTCGTTTTGATTGACCAAAGAACCGCCGGCAATTCATCAATCCAGCGCCTTCCACTCTTGTGCAGTCTGTCAAAGGTCTTTGTCCTCAGGCCTTGCAGTACTTCAGCATTTGCCCTCTCAGCTTGACCTTTGCTTCGTGGGTGAGCAACAGAAGCGAAACAGACCTTGCTGCCGAGGTCTTGAATATACTGCATGGAGGTGTGGCTTGTGAACTGCGTGTCATTGTCGGTGATAACCCTATTGGGTACACCAAAACGGCACACCAGTCCTGTGAAGAACTTGACGGCTGACTGTGATGTGACCTTCCTCACTGCTTCCACTTCTGGCCACTTTGTGAACTTATTGATTGCAACGTACAAGTACTCAAAGCCCCCGACAGCGCGGGGGAAAGGGCCCAGTATGTCGAGCCCCCAGACCGAGAAAGGCTAGGAGAGAGGAATGATTTGAAGGGCTTGAGCTGGCTGATGAAGCTTCTTTGAATGGAACTGACACGCTTCACACCTGGTGACTAGTGTCGTCGCATCCTGGAGGGCGGTGGGCCAGAAGAAGCCTTGCTGAAACGCTTTGCCAGCAAGGGCCCTTGACCCGATGTGGGATCCACATATGCCTCCATGTATCTCCGCCAACAACCCCAGTCCTTCCTCTCGAGGGATACACTTCAATTTCACGCCGTTCGACCTCTTTCTGTACAGGATGTCATCGACGAACTGGTACATAGTAGAGCGACGGGCTACTTTTTCCGCTTCTTCCTGCTCCTCAGGAAGTTCCCCTGTTTGGAGGAATCAGACGGTATGCTGTGCCCACGCTAGAGCCTGGGGCTCGACGGCAAGGACTAAAGGCATTTCCTCCGCTATCGGAGCGCCTGTCTCCATGGCAAGAGCTTGATGCTCTGTCGGAGCTAGCCGTCCCGTGGCGGGCTCGGTGTCTCCGACAACATCCTTGCCGGCGGCTTCGGGGAGCTCGGCGGGAAAGTACTTGCCGGGCCCTGATTTTCTCCTCTTGTTCTGCTCTGTTGATGGATCAACGGATGGCTGAGTTAGCCGAAGCACAAAGGTACCTGGTTCCACAGGTAGCTTGAGGGCAGCGTGTTTTGACAGGTAATCAGCGATATCATTCTCCGCTCGGGGAACGTATTCTGCATGTATACTGTCAAAACGCTCTTTCAGCTTTCTCACTTCATCGACGTAGGCCTTCATCAACGGGCTCTGGTAATCCTTGTTGACTTGCTTGACGACAAGTTGCGAGTCGCCTCTGACGATGAGTTTCTTGATTCCGAGGTCCGCCGCGATCCTAAGACCGGCAAGCAGCCCTTCGTACTCAGCCGTATTGTTTGTTGACACCTCCCTGGGGAAGTGCATCTGGATCATGTACTTGAGGTGCTCTCCGATGGGCGCGACAAGCAGTACGCCAGCCCCGGCGCCCTGTAAGGAGAAAGCTCCATCAAAGTACATGATCCAGTCGCAACTAGCTTCCTTGCCGGGGAGAGTAGTCTCTTGGGTTTCTTCGTCAGGCATCGCAGTCCATTCTGCAATGAACTCCACCAGGACTCGGCTTTGAATCGTCGAGGTACTCTCAAACTTGAGGCCAAAGCTGGACAGGTCCGGTGCCCACTCTACGATCCTTCCCGGTGCGTCTGGATTGTGCAATATCCATTGCAGAGGGAGGCGAGTGACGACAGTGATTTCGTGCGCCTGGAAGTAGTGACGCAGCTTCCTCGAGGCCATAAGAAGGCCGAAGAGCAGTTTCTGCACACCGGAGTACCTCGATCTAGCCCCCTGCAGGAGGGAACTAACAAAGTAGACCGGATGCTGCATCATTTTCTTCTTCGGCGGCACTTCAATTGGCTGCGTCGTCTCGGCATCGGTGGCATCGGGCTCCGTCGCTGCTATTACCTCATCATCAATTTCTCTCTACACCACTAGTGCGGCGCTGACCACCTGGTTTGTTGCCGCCAGGTACAGCAGCAACGGTTCCTGTGGCCTAGGCGCAACTAGTATTGGCGCGGAGGAGAGGTACCTCTTCAAATCTTGCAATGCTGCTTCGGCTTCTGGCGTCCACTCCATCGGGCCCGGCTTTTTCAAAATTTTGAAAAAGGGAAGGGCGCGCTCGGTGGCTTGGAAATGAACCTGCTCATGGCGGCAACGCAACTAGCAAGCCGACGCACATCCTTGACTCGCTTGGGTGCTTCAATCTGCTCTATAGCTTTGATATTATCCGGATTGGCCTCTATCCCACGTTGTGACACAAAGAACCCGAGAAGCTTGCTAGACGGGATGCCGAAGACGCACTTCTCAGGGTTCAGCTTGAGATTGATCTTGCGTAGGTTTGCAAATGTTTCTTGTAAATCTGATATGAGGGTTGCCCTGTTCTTGGTTTTGACCACTATATCATCCATATAAGCTTCCATATTTCTATGGAGCTGGGGTTCAAAACCAATCTGGACCGCCCTTGCAAACGTTGAACCAGCACTCTTCAACCCGAAAGGCATCCGTATAAAGCAATACGTACCACATGGGGTGATGAATGCCGTTTTCTCTTCATCTTCCCTTGTCATGAAGATCTGGTGGTAGACGGAGTAGGCATCGAGGAATGACAACAGATCACACCCAGCCGTGGAGTCAACAATCTGGTCGATGCGCGACAACGGGAAGGGGTCTTTGGAACAAGCCTTATTAATATCTGTGTAATCAATACACAGCCTCCACTTCCCATTTGCCTTGCGCACTACCACCGGATTGGCCAACCACGTTGGATGGAGCACTCCTCTTACCAAACCCGCTGCTTCCAGTTTCCGGATCTCCTCTGTGATGAACTCTTGTCGTTCCAAAGCTTGCTTTCTAACCTTCTGCTTGACGGGCCGCACATGAGGATAGACAACAAGGTGGTGCTAAATCACCTCCCTGGGAACGCCGGGGATGTCGGATGCTTGTCATGCAAACACATCGACATTCGCCCGCAGGAAGGCGACGAGCGCGTCTTCCTATTTGTCTTCAAGGGTGGAGCTTATGGTAAAAGCTCCTCCCGTGCCGTCCTCCTTGACAGAAACCTTCTTGGTTCCCGGTGGTGTGGCCCTGGACTTCTTGTTTCTGTCGGCGGAGCTCTCTGGCACGTCCTCGACGGGAGCGCTACACTCCGAAGAGGTGCGCTTGCCGGAGTGGGTGCCTGAGGTCTCACCGGTCTTCTTCTTTTTCCTTCCCGGGGCTCCAGCGGCAGGAGCAAGCACCTTAGCAATGGCGGCTGCTGCAACTGCTTGTTGGTAGAGTTGGTCAGCGCAAATTAGCGCATCCTTCTTGTCTGATGGTACGGTGATGATCGTCACAGGCCCCGGCATCTTCAGGGTGTTGTAGGCGTAATGTGACGCCGCCATGGACTTGGCCAGCGCTGGGCGGCCAAGGATCCCATTGTAAGGCAAGGGGATCTTGGCAACGTCGAACACAATCCTTTCTGTCCTGTAGTTCAGATCACTCCCAAAAGTCACAGGCAACGTGACCTTTCCCTTTGGTTGACTTCTTCCCGGGTTGACCCCCTGAAACGTGCCCGTCTCTTCGAGGTCTTCATCAGGAA
Organism: Triticum dicoccoides; assembly: GCF_002162155.2. NCBI lineage: Eukaryota > Viridiplantae > Streptophyta > Magnoliopsida > Poales > Poaceae > Triticum > Triticum dicoccoides. The sequence continues at coordinate 563,621,267 of NC_041390.1, read as the reverse complement.
TCTGCAATTTCTCGATCATGGCAGGCGAGATTAAGTTCAGACCGGCCCCGCCATCGACTAGCATCTTTGTCACCTTGAGGTTGTGTATTGTTGGTGAAACCAACAATGGCAAGCACCCGACTGCAGTAGTGCGATCAGGGTGATCCTCAGTGTCAAAAATGATAGGTGTGCTGGACCACTTCAGCGGCCTTTGGGCATCAAACGACGGTTCCGCCGCTGTAATCTCATGCGCCCACTGTTTAAGCTGGCGGTGAGAGGTATGCAGCGAGGCGCCGCCATCGACGCACATGGCCTCTGTAGCTTTCTGAAATTCTTGGTCACCATACTCATCATCCTCTTCGTGATCATCGTCTTCTGTCTTTTTGTCATGGCCCCGGGCGGGCCTCTCCTGCTGTTTATCTTTGCCGTGACGTCCCGCCTGGCCGTCACGCTTCAAGCCCCAACCCCGATCCTTTATAAAGAGCGGGAGGGGGGATGGCGTCCCGCATTCTTTCATCTTCTTCTTCCTTCAGCATCTGCTCCTCCCTTCCATCCGTCATGGAGAGAGGGAATCCCGATCCTTCAACAGTGGCGGCGAGGGTCGCCCCTTGACAATGCGTCCCTCCTTCTCCTGCGCCTGCGGTGGCAGAGCCAGCCGCGAGGGGAAGGGGGAGGGGCGAGGCCGTGGGCGAGGCCAGGGCGCTCGGGGAAGGGGAGGTCGGGGCGGCGCACCGGCCTCGCCTCCGCCAGCAGCTCCTCCTCCAATGGAGGGCCATGTTTGGGATGACCCTTGTGAGTTCTTCGTCAGGCTGTGCCGGCCGCCGCGCCATCGCCTTCGTCTCCTGACTCCATTTGCGCCGGAGATGGAGTTGGATCCGCCGGAGTCATTGCGACTGCACTTGAGGGGCTGCGGGATCAGTGGCACGCGGGTCCGTGTCGACTTCCCCGCCCCTCACGTGATGTATCTTCGTCGGGGATGGAAGACATTTGCTCATATCCACCGCTTGACGGAGGGGCTCACTCTCCATTTTAAGCTGATGGAGGGTGGCCTTCTCTCCGTCAAGGTCTTCGGGCTCTTTGGGACCCGTGCAAGGTGCTGTGTGGAGAGCTTTTCTGATACTGAAGACTCCTCCTCGGGCGGGAGTGACGAGGAGGACAGTGGCAGCGACGACGAGGGTAGTAGGCGGCAGGATGACGGGTCCGACTAGGTGTCGAGTGCCGCTCCATGCGGCACCGGCGACCCCATCATCTGTGTCGCTGGCTCCCTGAACTTCTCGGGGTCGTCTCCTTGGGTGGCTGGCGTTGGGAGGCTGCGGAAGAGGAAGAGGGCGGGCGTCAAGGCCATTAAGTCGGAGTACGCAGGCACCGATGCCTTTGACGCGTGCTGACGTCCTACCGCCTCGTCTTCGAGCTCTGTTTCCGGCGCCGCCATCACCATCCAGCCTTTGGACGGCCACCAAGATGTTCTCTTGGTGTCTTCTGCCACCCGTTGCTCGCCTAGGCGCTCCTTTTGTCCTTTTCGCCTCCTTGACCTGCCTCCTAAGGAGAGGGACAAGAAAGGGATTACAGGCACCTTATCTCTTTTTAGTTTGTAAGCCTTCGGGCCTTTGTTGAATTTAAAACTTGTAATCCCATGATTCATGTTTTTCATTCCCTATGGACTGTACCTGAGTGGAATGTTTTTTAATGAAAAAGGGATGCTTGCCGGGTCATTTGTTTGCGGGTGGAACCCACGACAAGGAGTAAATCCTTGATATCTTCAAGATAAACATTTCCTTGCCGGGCAACAGGCCTTGCCGTCTCCCCACTTCGCTCGACCTTCCTCATGCCTTTGGCGGAGGCAGGGATGAGGCGGGTTCAGGCTCCTTGTTTCATCCTTTCGCTGTCGCGACTACGACCAAACTTGGCCCCAGGAACGAGCCCTAGGGCCTAGAGTTAGGGGAGCACGGTAGCTTAGGGGAAAATGAGGTTTCACATACCTCAGTCCATAATGGAATGCATGATAAGGGATGAGGAACTTATCTGAAGCTGCAGTCCCCGGCAACCCTGGTTCGCCGTGGGTGAATCTTTGCTCTTGCAGCCCTCGGCAATACTGGCTTGCCGGGGGCTGGATGTTGGTCTGTTCCTCTTTTTTTTTTCCCCAAGTGGTTCGGTACGGATATCTATGTGTCCTGTGAACCAAAGAAGACAAAAGAAAGACAAAGAGACGCACACTCGACCTCTAAGCTAGGGGTTAGTCGCCGCTAAGCACTATCAACCCTAACCAAGGGTGAGACTCGACCTAGCATGCATGCTATAACTTAGGGCGCCAGCGCTTCATTTATTTATGCTCAGGGTCTACGTCTGGCTTTGTACAAAGGGTTACATGCGTCATCGGCAAGAATCGTACAAAAGGTGGCTTGCCGGGGGGCCCGGCAAGCCGCGCCTCATGGGTAAAACTTGCGAAGATGCTCAATGTTCCAGGAGTTACTCACCAGAACGACATCTTCGGTTTCCAGGCAGACTGCGCCGGGCCTGGTGACTCGTATTACCCGATAAGGGCATTCCCACTTTGGCGTCAACTTGTTGGAATTCTTGGCCGATTGAACGCGCCGAAGAACAAGGTCGCCTTCCTCAAAGCTTCGGGCATGAACCTTGCGGCTATGGTAGCGGCGCAAGGCTTGCTGGTAGCGCGCTGCTCTCACAGCCGCCCGAAGACGATCTTCCTCAAGGAGTGTTGCATCATCTTGCCGCAATTGCTCTTGCTCAAGCTCGTCATAAGCGAGTACTCGAGGTGACCCGTATATGAGTTCCGTGGGGAGAACTGCTTATGCCCCGTATACCAGGGAAAAGGGTGTCTGGCCGGTGGCTCGATTTGGTGTCGTTCTGATTGACCAAAGAACCGCCGGCAATTCATCAATCCAGCGCCTTCCACTCTTGTGCAGTCTGTCAAAGGTCTTTGTCCTCAGGCCTTGCAGTACTTCAGCATTTGCCCTCTCAGCTTGACCATTGCTTCGTGGGTGAGCAACGGAAGCGAAACAGACCTTGCTGCCGAGGTCTTGAATATATTGCATGAAGGTGTGGCTTGTGAACTGCGTGTCGTTGTCGGTGATAACCCTATTGGGTACACCAAAACGGCACACCAGTCATTTGAAGAACTTGACGGCTGATTGTGATGTGACCTTCCTCACTGCTTCCACTTCTGGCCACTTTGTGAACTTGTTGATTGCAATGTACAAGTACTCAAAGCCCCCGACAGCGCGGGGGAAAGGGCCCAGTATGTCGAGCCCCCAGACCGAGAAAGGCTAGGAGAGAGGAATGATTTGAAGGGCTTGAGCTGGCTGATGAAGCTTCTTTGAATGGAACTGACACGCTTCACACCTGGTGACTAGTGTCGTCGCATCCTGGAGGGCGGTGGGCCAGAAGAAGCCTTGCTGAAATGCTTTGCCAGCAAGGGCCCTTGACCCGATGTGGGATCCACATATGCCTCCAAGTATCTCCGCCAACAACCCCAATCCTTCCTCTCAACGGATACACTTCAATTTCACGCCGTTCGACCTCTTTCTGTACAGGATGTCATCGACGAACTGGTACATAGTAGAGCGACGGGCTACTTTTTCCGCTTCTTCCTGCTCCTCAGGAAGTTCCCCTGTTTGGAGGAATCAGACGGTATGTTGTGCCCACGCTAGAGCCTGGGGCTCGACGGCGAGGACTAAAGGCATTTCCTCCGCTATCGGAGCGCCTGTCTCCATGGAAAGAGCTTGATGCTCTGTCGGAGCTAGCCGTCCCGTGGCGGGCTTGGTGTCTCCGACAACATCCTTGCCGGCGGCTTCGGGGAGCTCGGCGGGAAAGTACTTGCCGGGCCCTAATTTTCTCCTCTTGTTCTGCTTTGTTGATGGATCAACGGATGGCTGAGTTAGCCGAAGCACAAAGGTACCTGGTTCCACAGGTAGCTTGAGGGCAGCGTGTTTTGACAGGTAATCAGCGATATCATTCTCCGCTCGGGGAACGTATTCTGCATGTATACTATCAAAATGCTCTTTCAGCTTTCTCACTTCATCGACGTAGGCCTTCATCAACGGGCTCTGGTAATCCTTGTTGACTTGCTTGACGACAAGTTGCGAGTCGCCTCTGACGATGAGTTTCTTGATTCTGAGGTCCGCCGCGATCCTAAGACCGGCAAGCAGCCCTTCGTACTCAGCCGTATTGTTTGTTGACACCTCCCTGGGGAAGTGCATCTGGATCATGTACTTGAGGTGCTCTTCGGTGGGCGCGACAAGCAGTACGCCAGCCCCGGCGCCCTGTAAGGAGAAAGCTCCATCAAAGTACATGATCCAGTGGCAACTAGCTTCCTTGCCGGGGAGAGCAGTCTCTTGGGTTTCTTCGTCAGGCATCGCAGTCCATTCTGCAATGAACTCCACCAGGACTCGGCTTTGAATCGTCGAGGTACTCTCAAACTTGAGGCCAAAGCTGGACAGTTCCGGTGCCCACTCTACGATCCTTCCCGTTGCGTCTGGATTGTGCAATATCCATTGCAGAGGGAGGCGAGTGACGACAGTGATTTCGTGCGCCTGGAAGTAGTGACGCAGCTTCCTCGAGGCCATAAGAAGGCCGAAGAGCAGTTTCTGCACACCGGAGTACCTCGATCTAGCCCCCTGCAGGAGGGAACTAACAAAGTAGACCGGATGCTGCATCATTTTCTTCTTCGGCGGCACTTCAATTGGCTGCATCGTCTCGGCATCGGTGGCATCGGGCTCCGTCGCTGCTATTACCTCATCATCAATTTCTCTCTACACCACTAGTGCGGCACTGACCACCTGGTTTGTTGCCGCCAGGTACAGCAGCAACGGTTCCTGTGGCCTAGGCGCAACTAGTATTGGCGCGGAGGAGAGGTACCTCTTCAAATCTTGCAATGCTGCTTCGGCTTCTGGCGTCCACTCCATCGGGCCCGGCTTTTACAAAATTTTGAAAAAGGGAAGGGCGCGCTCGGCGGGCTTGGAAATGAACCTGCTCATGGCGGCAACGCAACTAGCAAGCCGACGCACATCCTTGACTCGCTTGGGTGCTTCAATCTGCTCTATAGCTTTGATATTATCCGGATTGGCCTCTATCCCACGTTGTGACACAAAGAACCCAAGAAGCTTGCTAGACGGGATGCCGAAGACGCACTTCTCAGGGTTCAGCTTGAGATTGATCTTGCGTAGGTTTGCAAATGTTTCTTGTAAATCTGATATGAGGGTTGCCCTGTTCTTGGTTTTGACCACTATATCATCCATATAAGCTTCCATATTTCTATGGAGCTGGGGTTCAAAACCAATCTGGACCGCCCTTGCAAACGTTGAACCAGCACTCTTCAACCCGAAAGGCATCCGTATAAAGCAATACGTACCACATGGGGTGATGAATGCCGTTTTCTCTTCATCTTCCCTTGTCATGAAGATCTGGTGGTAGACGGAGTAGGCATCGAGGAATGACAACAGATCACACCCAGCCGTGGAGTCAACAATCTGGTCGATGCGCGGCAATGGGAAGGGGTCTTTGGAACAAGCCTTATTAATATCTGTGTAATCAATACACAGCCTCCACTTCCCATTTGCCTTGCGCACTACCACCGGATTGGCCAACCACGTTGGATGGAGCACTCCTCTTACCAAACCCGCTGCTTCCAGTTTCCGGATCTCCTCTGTGATGAACTCTTGTCGTTCCAAAGCTTGCTTTCTGACCTTCTGCTTGACGGGCCGCGCATGAGGATAGACAACAAGGTGGTGCTAAATCACCTCCCTGGGAACGCCGGGGATGTCGGATGCTTGCCATGCAAACACATCGACATTCGCCCGCAGGAAGGCGACGAGCGCATCTTCCTATTTATCATCAAGGGTGGAGCTTATGGTAAAAGCTCCTCCCGTGCCGTCCTCCTTGACAGAAACCTTCTTGGTTCCCGGTGGTGTGGCCCTGGACTTCTTGTTTCTGTCGGTGGAGCTCTCTGGCACGTCCTCGACGGGAGCGCTACACTCCGAAGAGGTGCGCTTGCCGGAGTGGGTGCCTGAGGTCTCACCGGTCTTCTTCTTTTTCCTTCCCGGGGCTCCAGCGGCAGGAGCAAGCGCCTTAGCAATGGCGGCTGCTGCAACTGCTTGTTGGTAGAGTTGGTCAGCGCAAATTAGCGCATCCTTCTTGTCTGATGGTACGGTGATGATCGTCACAGGCCCCGGCATCTTCAGGGTGTTGTAGGCGTAATGTGACGCCGCCATGGACTTGGGCAGCGCTGGGCGGCCAAGGATCACGTTGTAAGGCAAGGGGATCTTGGCAACGTCGAACACAATCCTTTCTGTCCTGTAGTTCAGATCACTCCCAAAAGTCACAGGCAACGTGACCTTTCCCTTTGGTTGACTTCTTCCCGGGTTGACCCCCTGAAACGTGCCTACTCTTCGAGGTCTTCATCAGGAATCTGCAATTTCTCGATCATGGCAGGCGAGATTAAGTTCAGACCGGCCCCACCATCGACTAGCATCTTTGTCACCTTGAGGTTGTGTATTGTTGGTGAAACCAACAATGGCAAGCACCCGACTGCAGTAGTGCGATCAGGGTGATCCTCAGTGTCAAAAATGATAGGTGTGCTGGACCACTTCAGCGGCCTTTGGGCATCAAACGACGGTTCCGCCGCTGTAATCTCATGCGCCCACTGTTTAAGCTGGCGGTGAGAGGTATGCAGCGAGGCGCCGCCATCGACGCACATGGCCTCTGTAGCTTTCTGAAATTCTTGGTCACCATACTCATCATCCTCTTCGTGATCATCGTCTTCTGGCTTTTTGTCACGGCCCCGGGCGGGCCTCTCCTGCTGTTTATCTTTGCCGTGACGGCCCGCCTGGCCGTCACGCTTCAAGCCCCAACCCCGATCCTTTATAAAGAGCGGGAGGGGGGATGGCGTCCTGCATTCTTTCATCTTCTTCTTCCTTCAGCATCTGCTCCTCCCTTCCATCCGTCATGGAGAGAGGGAATCCCGGTCCTTCAACAGTGGTGGCGAGGGTCGCCCCTTGACAATGCGTCCCTCCTTCTCCTGCGCCTGCGGTGGCAGAGCCAGCCACGAGGGGAAGGGGGAGGGGCGAGGCCGTGGGCGAGGCCAGGGCGCTCGGGGAAGGGGAGGACGGGGCGGCGCACCGGCCTCGCCTCCGCCAGCAGCTCCTCCTCCAATGGAGGGCCATGTTTGGGATGACCCTTGTGAGTTCTTCGTCAGGCTGCGCCGGCCGCCGCGCCATCGCCTTCATCTCCTGACTCCATTTGCACCGGAGATGGAGTTGGATCCGCCGGAGTCATTGCGGCTGCACTTGAGGGGCTGCGGGATCAGTGGCACGCGGGTCCGTGTCGACTTCCCCGCCCCTCACGTGATGTATCTTCGTCGGGGATGGAAGACGTTTGCTCATATCCACCGCTTGACAGAGGGGCTCACTCTCCATTTTAAGCTGATGGAGGGTGGCCTTCTCTCCGTCAAGGTCTTCGGGCTCTTTGGGACCCGTGCAAGGTGCTGTGTGGAGAGCTTTTCTGATACTGAAGAGTCCTCCTCGGGCGGGAGTGACGAGGAGGACAGTGGCAGCGACGACGAGGGTAGTAGGCAGCAGGATGACGGGTCCGACTAGGTGTCGAGTGCCGCTCCGTGCGGCACCGGCGACCCCATCATCTGTGTCGCCGGCTCCCTGAACTTCTCGGGGTCGTCTCCTTGGGCGGCTGGCGTTGGGAGGCTGCGGAAGAGGAAGAGGGCGGGTGGCAAGGCCGTTAAGTCGGAGTACGCAGGCACCGATGCCTTCGACGCGTGCTGACGTCCTACCGCCTCGTCTTCGAGCTCTGTTTCCGGCGCCGCCATCACCATCCAGCCTTTGGACGGCCACCAAGATGTTCTCTTGGTGTCTTCTGCCACCCGTTGCTCGCCTAGGCGCTCCTTTTGTCCTTTTCGCCTCCTTGACCTGCCTCCTAAGGAGAGGGACAAGAAAGGGATTACAGGCACCTTATCTCTTTTTAGTTTGTAAGCCTTCGGGCCTTTGTTGAATTTAAAACTTGTAATCCCATGATTCATGTTTTTCATTCCCTATGGACTGTACCTGAGTGGAATGTTTTTTTAATGAAAAAGGGATGCTTGCCGGGTCATTTGTTTGCGGGCGGAACCCACGACAAGGAGTAAATCCTTGATATCTTCAAGATAAATATTTCCTTGCCCGGCAACAGGCCTTGCCGTCTCCCCACTTCGCTCGACCTTCCTCATGCCTTTGGCGGAGGCAGGGATGAGGCGGGTTCAGGCTCCTTGTTTCATCCTTCCGCTGCCGCGACTACGACCAAACTTGGCCCCAGGAACGAGCCCTAGGGCCTAGAGTTAGGGGAGCACGATAGCTTAGGGGAAAATGAGGTTTCACATACCTCAGTCCATAATGGAATGCATGATAAGGGATGTAGAACTTATCTGAAGCTGCAGTCCCCAGCAACCCTGGTTCGCCGTGGGTGAATCTTTGCTCTTGCAGCCCTTGGCAATACAGGCTTGCCGGGGGCTAGATGTTGGTCTGTTCCTCTTTTTTTCTCCCCAAGTGGTTCGGTACGGATATCTGTGTGTCCTGTGAACGAAAGAAGACAAAAGAAAGACAAAGAGACGCACACTCGACCTCTAAGCTAGGGGTTAGTCGCCGCTAAGCACTATCAACCCTAACCAAGGGTGAGACTCGACCTAGCATGCATGCTATAACTTAGGGCGCCAGCGCTTCATTTATTTATGCTCAGGGTCTACGCCTGGCTTTGTACAAAGGGTTACATGCGTCATCGGCAAGGCTCGTACAAAAGGTGGCTTGCCGGGGGGCCCGGCAAGCCGCGCCTCATGGGTAAAACTTGCGAAGATGCTCAATGTTCCAGGAGTTACTCACTGGAATGGCATCTTCGGTTTCCAGGCAGACTGCGCCGGGCCTGGTGACTCGTATTACCCGATAAGGGCCTTCCCACTTTGGCGTCAACTTGTTGGATTCTTGGCCGATTGAACGCGCCGAAGAACAAGGTCGCCTTCCTCAAAGCTTCGGGCATGAACCTTGCGGCTATGGTAGCGGCGCAAGGCTTGCTGGTAGCGCGCTGCTCTCACAGCCGCCCGAAGATGATCTTCCTCAAGGAGTGTTGCGTCATCTTGCCGCAATTGCTCTTGCTCAAGCTCGTCATAAGCAAGTACTCGAGGTGACCCGTATATGAGTTCCGTGGGGAGAACTGCTTATGCCCCGTATACCAGGGAAAAGGGTGTCTGGCCGGTGGCTCGATTTGGTGTCGTTCTGATTGACCAAAGAACCGCCGGCAATTCATCAATCCAGCGCCTTCCACTCTTGTGCAGTCTGTCAAAGGTCTTTGTCCTTAGGCCTTGCAGTACTTCAGCATTTGCCCTCTCAGCTTGACCATTGCTTCGTGGGTGAGCAACGGAAGCGAAACAGACCTTGCTACCGAGGTCTTGAATATATTGCATGAAGGTGTGGCTTGTGAACTGCGTGTCGTTGTCGGTGATAACCCTATTGGGTACACCAAAACGGCACACCAGTCCTTTGAAGAACTTGACGGCTGACTGTGATGTGACCTTCCTCACTGCTTCCACTTGTGGCCACTTTGTGAACTTGTTGATTACAATGTACAAGTACTCAAAGCCCCCGACAGCGCGGGGGAAAGGGCCCAGTATGTCGAGCCCCCAGACCGAGAAAGGCTAGGAGAGAGGAATGATTTGAAGGGCTTGAGCTGGCTGATGAAGCTTCTTTGAATGGAACTGACACGCTTCACACCTGGTGACTAGTGTCGTCGCATCCTGGAGGGCGGTGGGCCAGAAGAAGCCTTGCTGAAACGCTTTGCCAGCAAGGGCCCTTGACCCGATGTGGGATCCACATATGCCTCCATGTATCTCCGCCAACAACTCCAGTCCTTCCTCTCGAGGGACACACTTCAATTTCACGCCGTTCGACCTCTTTCTGTACAGGATGTCATCGACGAACTGGTACATAGTAGAGCGACGGGCTACTTTTTCCGCTTCTTCCTGCTCCTCAGGAAGTTCCCCTGTTTGGAGGAATCAGACGGTATGCTGTGCCCACGCTAGAGCCTGGGGCTCGACGGCGAGGACTAAAGGCATTTCCTCCGCTATTAGAGCGCCTGTCTCCATGGCAAGAGCTTGATGCTCTGTCGGAGCTAGCCGTCCCGTGGCGGGCTCGGTGTCTCCGACAACATCCTTGCCGGCGGCTTCGGGGAGCTCGGCGGGAAAGTACTTGCCGGGCCCTGATTTTCTCCTCTTGTTCTGCTCTGTTGATGGATCAACGGATGGCTGAGTTAGCCGAAGCACAAAGGTACCTGGTTCCACAGGTAGCTTGAGGGCAGCGTGTTTTGACAGGTAATCAGCAATATCATTCTCCGCTCGGGGAACGTATTCTGCATGTATACTGTCAAAACGCTCTTTCAGCTTTCTCACTTCATCGACGTAGGCCTTCATCAACGGGCTCTGGTAATCCTTGTTGACTTGCTTGACGACAAGTTGCGAGTCGCCTCTGACGATGAGTTTCTTGATTCCGAGGTCCGCCACGATCCTAAGACCGGCAAGCAGCCCTTCGTACTCAGCCGTATTGTTTGTTGACACCTCCCTGGGGAAGTGCATCTGGATCATGTACTTGAGATGCTCTCCGATGGGCGCGACAAGCAGTACGCCAGCCCCGGCGCCCTGTAAGGAGAAAGCTCCATCAAAGTACATGATCCAGTCGCAACTAGCTTCCTTGCCGGGGAGAGCAGTCTCTTGGGTTTCTTCGTCAGGCATCGCAGTCCATTCTGCAATGAACTCCACCAGGACTCGGCTTTGAATCGTCGAGGTACTCTCAAACTTGAGGCCAAAGCTAGACAGTTCCGGTGCCCACTCTACGATCCTTCCCGTTGCGTCTGGATTGTGCAATATCCATTGCAGAGGGAGGCGAGTGACGACAGTGATTTCGTGCGCCTGGAAGTAGTGACGCAGCTTCCCCGAGGCCATAAGAAGGCCAAAGAGCAGTTTCTGCACACCGGAGTACCTCGATCTAGCCCCCTGCAGGAGGGAACTAACAAAGTAGACCGGATGCTGCATCATTTTCTTCTTCGGCGGCACTTCAATTGGCTGCGTCGTCTCGGCATCGGTGGCATCGGGCTCCGTCGCTGCTATTACCTCATCATCAATTTCTCTCTACGCCACTAGTGCGGCGCTGACCACCTGGTTTGTTGCCGCCAGGTACAGCAGCAACGGTTCCTATGGCCTAGGCGCAACTAGTATTGGCGCGGAGGAGAGGTACCTCTTCAAATCTTGCAATGTTGCTTCGGCTTCTGGCGTCCACTCCATCGGGCCCGCCTTTTTCAAAATTTTGAAAAAGGGAAGGGCGCGCTCGGCGGGCTTGGAAATGAACCTGCTCATGGCGGCAACGCAACCAGCAAGCCGACGCACATCCTTGACTCGCTTGGGTGCTTCAATCTGCTCTATAGCTTTGATATTATCCGGATTGGCCTCTATCCCACGTTGTGACACAAAGAACCCGAGAAGCTTGCTAGACGGGATGTCGAAGACGCACTTCTCAGGGTTCAGCTTGAGATTGATCTTGCGTAGGTTTGCAAATGTTTCTTGTAAATCTGATATGAGGGTTGCCCTGTTCTTGGTTTTGACCACTATATCATCCATATAAGCTTCCATATTTCTATGGAGCTGGGGTTCAAAACCAATCTGGACCGCCCTTGCAAACGTTGAACCAGCACTCTTCAACCCGAAAGGCATCCGTATAAAGCAATACGTACCACATGGGGTGATGAATGCCGTTTTCTCTTCATCTTCCCTTGTCATGCAGATCTGGTGGTAGACGGAGTAGGCATCAAGGAATGACAACAGATCACACCCAGCCGTGGAGTCAACAATCTGGTCGATGCGCGGCAACGGGAAGGGGTCTTTGGAACAAGCCTTATTAATATCTGTGTAATCAATACACAGCCTCCACTTCCCATTTGCCTTGCGCACTACCACCGGATTGGCCAACCACGTTGGATGGAGCACTCCTCTTACCAAACCCGCTGCTTCCAGTTTCCGGATCTCCTCTGTGATGAACTCTTGTCGTTCCAAAGCTTGCTTTCTGACCTTCTGCTTGACGGGCCGCGCATGAGGATAGACAACAAGGTGGTGCTAAATCACCTCCCTGGGAACGCCGGGGATGTCGGATGCTTGCCATGCAAACACATCGACATTCGCCCGCAGGAAGGTGACGAGCACGTCTTCCTATTTGTCTTCAAGGGTGGAGCTTATGGTAAAAGCTCCTCCCGTGCCGTCCTCCTTGACAGAAACCTTCTTGGTTCCCGGTGGTGTGGCCCTGGACTTCTTGTTTCTGTCGGCGGAGCTCTCTGGCACGTCCTCGACGGGAGCGCTACACTCCGAAGAGGTGCGCTTGCCGGAGTGGGTGCCTGAGGTCTCACCGGTCTTCTTTTTTTTCCTTCCCGGGGCTCCAGCGGCAGGAGCAAGCGCCTTAGCAATGGCGGCTGCTGCAACTGCTTGTTGGTAGAGTTGGTCAGCGCAAATTAGCGCATCCTTCTTGTCTGATGGTACGGTGATGATCGTCACAGGCCCCGGCATCTTCAGGGTGTTGTAGGCGTAATGTGACGCCGCCATGGACTTGGCCAGCGCTGGGCGGCCAAGGATCCCGTTGTAAGGCAAGGGGATCTTGGCAACGTCGAACACAATCCTTTTTGTCCTATAGTTCAGATCACTCCCAAAAGTCACAGGCAACATGACCTTTCCCTTTGGTTGACTTCTTCCCGGGTTGACCCCCTGAAACGTGCCCGTCTCTTCGAGGTCTTCATCAGGAATCTGCAATTTCTCGATCATGGCAGGCGAGATTAAGTTCAGACCGGCCCCGCCATTGACTAGCATCTTTGTCACCTTGAGGTTGTGTATTGTTGGTGAAACCAACAATGGCAAGCACCCGACTGCAGTAGTGCGATCAGGGTGATCCTCAGTGTCAAAAATGATAGGTGTGCTGGACCACTTCAGCGGCCTTTGGGCATCAAACGACGGTTCCGCCGCTGTAATCTCATGCGCCCACTGTTTAAGCTGGCGGTGAGAGGTATGCAGCGAGGCGCCGCCATCGACGCACATGGCCTCTGTAGCTTTCTGAAATTCTTGGTCACCATACTCATCATCCTCTTCGTGATCATCGTCTTCTGGCTTTTTGTCACGGCCCCGGGCGGGCCTCTCCTGTTGTTTATCTTTGTCGCGACGGCCCGCCTGGCCGTCACGCTTCTTGCCGGACCCCTCAGCATCGTCCTAGCCTTTCTCCTTGTCCCGCCTCTCATTTTCAGACCTCTGCTTCTCATCAAGGAGCTCAACCTATCGGCAGTTCTGGAGATCATGGCCTTTGGTGTGATGGATCTTGCAGTATTGCTTGTCGGAGTTTCCTGGCTTCTCGGCAGCCGCCAAGGCCCGGCAGGCGACACATCCGGTAATTTCCTTGCCGGGGTCATCTGCCTTGGTTTTCTTGGCGGAGCCGGCGTCGTCAGATCCCTCGCCGGCAAGCACAACTTTACCTTTGCGCTTCCTGTTGCGGTGCCGGCCTTTCTTCACCGGGGCGGCAGTATCCTCATCTAAGGAGTCGGTTTCCATGCCGGCATCTTCGCCGGGTACTCCCTTCCCTCTTCAGCTCAGGCACATCTGTCAGCAAGAACATAGAGTTGTGGCACATCTTTCACCTTGTTCATTGCTAGTTCTTCATGCGTCTTGCGGTTACGCACGTTCTGATGGAACACGTTGATGATGGCGCCAGGGTGAACATCAGGGATATTGTACTGTACCCGGCTGAACCTCTGTATATACTTGCGCAGACTCTCGCCTCCCTTCTGGGGAATGACATGCAGGTCACTTGCTTGGCCATGGGCTTGGTAACCTCCAGTAAAGGCGCCCACAAACTCATGGCACAAATCCGACCAGGAGGAAATAGAGTCTACTAGCAAGTGCATCAACCACGACATGGCGTTGGGTTTAAGAGCCAATGGAAAGTAATTCGCAAGCACCTTATCGTCGCGGGCCCCGGCGGCTTGCATCGTGATGGTGTAGATGCTGAGGAACTCAGACGGGTGAGTCTTGCCGTTGTACTTTTCGCCAACGTCAGGTTTGAAGGTGCGGTGAGTGGGCCACGGGAACTGCCGCAGCTCACGGGTAAAAGCCGGACAGCCTACCTCGTAAGGTAGGCCTCCAGGGCTCTCCGGGGCCGGGTGGTTCACAACAGGCCCTGCTCGCCTGTCTGACTGGTGGCGCGCTCCGCGCCGACGCTCGATAGTGGTTCGAGCGTCTTCATGGGCTCGTTCCCGAAGAACTTGGCGCTGGTCACAGTGGGTCCGCGGGTCAGACGATGCTATGGAGATGTCGTCGCCCGCGACGTCGCGACGAGCCGGCGTTCGCGGTACCGGATGGGGTAGAGCTGAATGCACCATGGTCGCGGCGCCGCCGACTTTTCTGCCACTGGTCCGCGGGACTCCATCGAAGCGTCGACCCGGGGGCCCCACCAGACTTGATTCGTCTTTGTTGGCCACGACAACAAGGCTTTGGATAGTGGCTCTCCATTCGTCGAGTTTCCCCATAGTGGGAGGAAAGTCGAGGAGCAACTGCGTGCGCGCTAGGGCCTCTGCTGGCGTCGGTGGCAGCGAAACCTGCATGGATCGCGACGCGCTTTGACTTCTGACCATGTCATAAGGAGCTCTATCACGACCCCACGACCGCATGCCGTTTTCACCAGCACCTCGGCGAGTGGGCAGGTCTTCTACGTCCCGGGAGTGGCGCTCGGGGCTCTTCCCGCGGCGACGCCCAGGATCTTCGGCGTGATTACGCCGTTCGTCGCGCGCTGCCTGGGAGGAGCGCGCTGTTGGCGCCAGCGTGGGAGTCTTGGAGGCCCTTGCGTCGCCTTCGGGCGGGGCGGCGATGACCTTGGAAGGCCCCGCTCCACCCGCGAAGGGCTTGGCTCCGCCTTTGGATTTGGCGACGTGTGGCCCGTTACCAGGCGCACAAACATCGCCGCCTCCCAAACTCCGGCTGATGGGATGGTGTTGGAGTTCGCGAGCAGCGCCCCGGGTCCTTTCTGCAACCGGTCCGCTGCTCGCCCGCGTCAGGATGGGCTGTCCGGCTTCCGACTGGCCAACCACCACCGTCGTCTTCTTCTTGGGCGCCATGATGATGAAGAAGCGCCGAACTAACTGCTAAAGCCGATTCACACAACCGCGCCCCCTACCTGGCACGCCAAAGATGTCGGTGGGAACAACACCTATGGGATCACAAGAATCCCTACTGTGGTTAGCGGGGCGTGTGGTCGTGAGAAGAGCGGATCAAACAGATAGCACACGGTTCGTTTATCCAGGTTCGGGCCGTGAGGATGCGTAAAACCCTACTCCTGCTTTGGTGGATTGTATATCTGTGTTCTTGAGCTAGCTATGGGGCGTGAGGAGCTCCAAAAAGCCGAATCCTTCCTCTGGTCGCCTCAGGCCTCCTTTTATAGAAAAAGGGGTTGCCACAGTGGCACACAGGAGGTGGAAAGGGTAAAGTGCTGCGAGGTTATCCCTCGCATCACATGACAAGGCGCATTTAATGCGTCTTGCTTAGGTGTCCTTGCTTTATCGGGGACGGGGGAGAAACCTGTCTCGTCCGTCGCCGCTCCTTCTGGTGTCGACACGGGCCCTGGCCAGCGACGCCTGCGATGCCATGTAGGTAGGTAGGCAGCTAAGATGGCGCAGTGGTGGGTCTTCACGAAGATCTGCATGCCGCCACGCGGGTGCCTGCCCAGCTGGTTGGGTCGGCAGCTGCAGGCATGCGGTGGTGGAGGTTTAGTCGGCGTGGGCCTGATGGTGGCCCTGCGGGTGTCCTCGGCAAGGGCCTTGCCGGGGCCCCGTCAAGGGTCTTGCCGAGGCGCCTGCTATCATCCCCGGCAAGGCGCTTGCCGGGGGCCTTGTGATCTTCCTCGGCTGGGATCCCGCCAAGGGTTGTCGTCTCCTTAGTGCGTATCTGATCTTGAATGTCTTCACAAAGATCTGCATGCCGCCACGGGGATGTCTCCCGAATCCTTGCCCTTTGGGGGCAGTGGACTCAAGGGTGATTTGCTCCGTAGGCGCGGGACGAGTCGCCGTGGCAAGGGTCTTGCCGGGGCTGCTAGAACTGTCTCCCGGCAAGGATCTTGCCAGGGGAGTCCGCTTCGTCCCCTTTGCTCTTCGTGGTCTTGGCCTTGGCGTTTTTCTAGTTCTCTTGAGCTTCGGTCTTACCCTGGCTCACCTCCCTTGCCTTGCTTGGTGTGGTGGTATCCGCGGCTCAGACTGCCCGTGCACAGTTATAGGGGTACAAAAAGTGTACCCCTCTTTTTGTACACCGACAAATAGTTTCTATAAAACAAATCCACCACCATGCTATAAAAAATATAAGTGAAGTACTAGAGCAAAATTATATAACTCAAAAGATATAAGCGAAGCACATAGAGTATTCTAACAAATTCCAAATCATGTATGGTTCTCTCAAAAGGTGTGTACAGCAAGGATGATTGTGGTAAACTAACAAGCAAAGACTCAAATAATACAAGACGCTCCAAGCAAAACACATATCATGTGGCAAATAAAAATATAGCTCCAAGTAAAGTTACCGATAGAAGTAGACGAAAGAGGGGATGCCTTCCGGGGCATCCCCAAGCTTTGGCTTTTAGGTGTCCTTAGATTATATTGGGGGTGCCATGGGCATCCCCAAGCTTAGGCTCTTGCCACTCCTTGTTCTGTAATCCATCAAATCTTTACCCAAAACTTGAAAACTTCACAACACAAAACTTAAAGTAGAAAATCTCGTGAGCTCCGTTAGCGATAGAAAATAAAAGATCACTTCAAGGTACTGTAATGAACTCATTCTTTATTTATATTGGTGTCATACCTACTGTATTACAACTTCTCTATGGTTTATAAACTATTTTACTAGCCATAGATTCATCAAAATAAGCAAACAACACAGGAAAAACAGAATCTGTCAAAAACAGAACAGTCTGTAGTAATCTATAGCTTGCACAAGATCTGGAACCGAAAAAATTCTAAAATAAATTGCTGGACGTGAGGAATTTATCTATTAATCATCCGCAAAAATAATTAACTAAATAGAACTCTCCAAATAAAAATGGCAGCAGTTCTCGTGAGCGCTAAAGTTTCTGTTTTTTACAGCAAGTTCAACAAGACTTTCCCCAAGTCTTCCTAATGGTTCTACTTGCACAAACACTAATTAAACACAAAAAACACAACCAAAACAGAGGCTATATAAATTATTTATTACTAAACAGGATAAAAAAGTAAGGAATAAAAATAAAATTGGGTTGCCTCCCAACAAGCGCTATCGTTTAACGCCCCTAGCTAGGCATAACAAGCAAGCATAGATCTAGGTATTGCCATCTTTGATAGGCAATCCATAAGTGGCTCTCATAATAGATTCATAAGGTAATTTAATCTTCTTTCTAGTAAAGTGTTCCATGCCTTTACTTAATGGAAATTGGAATCTAATATTTCCTTCCTTCATATCAATAATTGCACCAATCGTTCTAAGGAAAGGTCTACCAAGAATAATAGGACATGAAGGATTGCAATCTATGTCAAGAACAATAAAAATCTACGGGCACATAATTCCTATTTGCAACAATAGGAACATAATTAATTCTTCCCATAGGTTTCTTAATAGTGGAGTCCGCAAGGTGCAAGTTTAGAGAGCAATCATCAAGATCACGGAAACCTAACAAATCACACAAAGTCTTTGGAATCGTGGAAATACTAGCACCCAGATCACATAAAGCATAGCATTCATGGTCTTTAATTTTAATTTTAATAGTTGGTTCCCACTCATCATAAAGTTTTCTAGGGATAGAAACTTCCAATTCAAGTTTTTCTTCATAAGATTGCATCAAGGCATCAATGATATGTTTAGTAAACGCTTTATTTTGACTATAAGCATGAGGAGAACATAGCACGGATTGCAACAAGGAAATATAATCAATCAAAGAGCAATTTTCATAGTTAACTTCCTTCAAATCCATAATAGTGGGTTTAGCAACATCTAGGGTTTTAATTTCTTCAATCCCACTTTTACCAAATTTAGCATCAAGATCAATAAATTCCGAATTCTTGGAACGCCTTCTAGGTAAAGGTGGATCATATTCAGTCCCATCATCATCAAGATTCATATTGCAAAACAAAGATTTAATAGGGGACACATCAATAACTTTTAGATCTTCATCTTTATTTTCATAGCAACTAGAAGAACACGCTCTTAGGCATCTTTCTTAGCACGCATCCTAGCGGTTCTTTCTTTGCACTCATCAATGGAAATTCTCATGGCTTTGAGAGACTCATTGATATCATGCTTAGGTGGAATAGATCTAAGTTTCAAAGAATCAACATCAAGAGCAATTCTATCAACGTTCCTAGCCAAATCATCAATCTTAAGCAATTTTTCTTCAATCATAGCATTAAAATTATTTTGCGAAGTAATAAATTCTTTAATATTAGATTCAAAATCAGAGGGCATCTTATTATAATTTCCATAAGAATTGTTGTAGGAATTACCATAATTATTAGAGGGATTACTAGGGTAAGGCCTAGGATTGAAATTTCCTCTATACGCGTTGTTACCAAAAAAATTCCTACCAACAAAATTCACATCCATAGATTCATTATTATTCTCAATCAAAGTAGACAAGGGCATATCATTAGGATCAAAAGAAACACTCTTATTAGCAAATAATTTCATAAGTTCATCCATCTTTCCACTCAAAACATTAATTTCTTCTATCGCATGCACCTTTTTATTAGTAGATCTTTCAGTATGCCATTGAGAATAATTAACCATAATATTATCTAGAAGTTTAGTAGCTTCTGCTAAAGTGATTTCCATAAAAGTGCCTCCCGCGGCCGAATCTAAAAGATTTCTAGAAGCAAAATTCAATCCGGCATAAATTTTTTGTATAATCATCCACAAATTTAAACCATGAGTAGGGCAATTACATATCATTAATTTCATTCTCTCCCAAGCTTGTGCAACATGTTCATGATCAAGTTGCTTAAAATTCATAATATCGTTTCTAAGAGAGATGATCTTAGCGGGAGGAAAATACTTAGAGATAAAAGCATCTTTGCACTTGTTCCATGAATCAATACTATTTTTAGGCAAAGACGAAAACCAAGCTTTAGCACAATCTTTAAGCGAAAAAGGAAATAGCTTCAATTTAACAATATCATTATCCACATCTTTCTTCTTTTGCATGTCACACAAATCAACGAAGCTATTAGGATGGGTAGCGGCATCTTCACTAGGAAGGCCGGAAAACGGATCTTTCATGACAAGATTCAGCAAAGCAATATTAATTTCACAAGATTCAGCATTGGTAAGAGGAGCAATCAGAGTGCTAATAAAATCATTGTTGTTGGTATTGGTGAAGTCACACAATTTAGTATTATCTTGAGCCATCGTGACAAGCAAGCAAACTAACACACAAGCAAACAAAAAACAAGCGGGCAAAAAGAGGCAAATAGAGAGGGAGGATAGAGAGAGAGGGCGAATAAAATGACAAGGGTGAAGTGGGGGAGAGGAAAACGAGAGGCAAATGGAAAATAATGTAATGCGGGAGATAAGGGTATGTGATGGGTACTTGGTATGTTGACTTTTGCGTAGACCTCCCCGGCAACGGCGCCAGAAATCCTTCTTGCTACCTCTTAAGCACTGCGTTGGTTTTCCCCGAAGAGGAAGGGATGATGCAGCAAAGTAGCGTAAGTATTTCCCTCAGTTTTTGAGAACCAAGGTATCAATCCAGTAGGAGGCTACGCGCGAGTCCCTCGCACCTGCACAAAACAAATAAATCCTCGCAACCAACGCAAATAGGGGTTGTCAATCCCTATAGGGCCACTTACGAGAGTGAGATCTGATAGATATGATAAGATAATATTTTTGGTATTTTTATGATAAAGATGCAAAGTAAAATAAAGGCAAAGTAAATAGCAAAGGAAATAACTAAGTAGTAGGAGATCAGTATGATAAAGATAGACCCGGGGGCCATAGGTTTCACTAGTGGCTTCTCTCGAGAGCATAAGTATTCTACGGTGGGTGAACAAATTACTATTGAGCAATTGACAGAATTGAGCATAGTTATGAGAATATCTAGGTATGATCATGTATATAGGCATCACGTCCGAGACAAGTAGACCGACTCCTGCCTGCATCTACTACTATTACTCCACTCATCGACCGCTATCTAGCATGCATCTAGAGTATTAAGTTAAAAACAGAGTAACGCCTTAAGCAAGATGACATGATGTAGAGGGATAGACTCATGCAATATGAAGAAAACCCCATCTTGTTATCCTCGATGGCAACAATACAATACGTGCCTTGCTGCCCTTACTGTCACTGCGAAAGGACACCGCAAGATTGAACCCAAAGCTAAGCACTTCTCCCATTGCAAGAAAGATCAATCTAGTAGGCCAAACCAAACTGATAATTCGAAGAGACTTGCAAAGATAACCAATCATACATAATAGAATTCAGAGAAGATTCAAATATTATTCATAGATAGACTTGATCATAAACCCACAATTCATCGATCTCAACAATCACATCGCAAAAAGAAGATTACATCAAATAGATCTCCACAAGAGAGGGGGAGAACATTGTATTGAGATCCAAAAAGAGAGAAGAAGCCATATAGCTACTAACTATGGACCCGTAGGTCTGAGGTAAACTACTCACACTTCATCGGAGGGGCTATGGTGTTGATGTAGAAGCCCTCCGTGATCGATGCCCCCTCCGGCGGAGCTCTGGAACAGGCCCCAGGATGGGATCTCGTGGATACAGAAAGTTACGACGGTGGAATTAGGGTTTTGGCTCCCGTTCTGATCGTTTGGGGGTACGTGGATACATATAGGAGGAAGAAGTACGTTGGTGGAGCAACAGGGGGCCCATGAGGGTGGGGGGTGCGCCTGGTAGGGTAGGGCGTGCCCCCTACCTCGTGGCCTCCTGTTACGTGCCTTGACATAGGGTCCAAGTCTCCCGGGTCTTATCTGTTGAGAAAATCACGTTCCCGAAGGTTTTTTTCCGTTTGGACTCCGTTTGATATTCCTTTTCTTCGAAACCCTAAAATAGGCAAAAAAACAACAATTCTGGGTTGGGCCTCCGGTTAATAGGTTAGTCCCAAAAATAATATAGAAGTGGATAATAAAGCTCAATAATGTCCAAAACAGTAGATAATATAGCATGGAGCAATCAAAAATTATAGATACGTTGGAGACGTATCACCGCTCTTTGCCGGTGCTGCTCCGCGCCGCCCCTGACGCTCCTCCTCGCCGGCGCCGCAGCGCGTCATGACGCGCCCTCGGCGGATCCCTCCACTCCGGCAAGCTCCAGTCGATGTCGTCTCCCTCCTCTCCGGCAAGCCCACTCCGGTCAACCTCGATCCACGCGTCGAACCCTAGATCTGGGCATCTCGGAAGACGAAATTCCCTAAGTCATTTTATTTTTTGCATTCTAAAGCACTATTCTTCATGCCATAACTCTGTCATTGTAGCTCCGTTTAGGGCGTGTGATATATCAAATTGTTCATCTAGATGTGATCTTCATTTTGTTCCATTGCACCATGCTTGTTTGAGTCCATCTTGATGTCCAAATTGTTGATGCAAGAGTGCTATAAAATAGTTCCTGTTTCTTAACAGATCTTGAGCATTTGTCATTTTTTGCCATGATTATTGTGTGCTGCATATGGGCATGAGCTCTACATGTGTTTTGGGATATGCCATACCATCTTTACAGGGGTGTATGCCATGTATTTTTGTGATCAAGGTGGTGACTAGCACATGCATGCAAAGTAGCTTTCGTGATATTGCTGATTTCAGGGAATTTGCTCTGTTGTTATTTTTATGCCATGTATTCATGTTGCTACAGAGAGATCCATGCTTCTTTTGAGTATATTCAGTAAGGATGATTTGGGCATATGGTTATGCTCTGTCCATCCATTCCCCTGTTTGCATTTATGGAGTGCCCTAGCATGACTCAATCTTGCTCTACTTTTGCTATAAAATGTTCCTGGCAGATTGGTTACGTGTTAATCAATTTTGCCAAGGTTGTTGTAGTTGATCCATGCATGCTATGAACTTATTATTGCCTTGCTTGGCTTCATGATCATGTCTTCTTGCTGGTAGTATGCTTAGCTTGTCATGCAATGCCTTGTGTTGAGTGCATCGAGCTCGCAAAGAGGCCTTCATAATTCTGTTTATGCCATGTCCAGTTTTCTGCTAACTCTGTGATGCTGTTATCTTTTGCATTTTTGACATGCTTGTTTGAACCTGATCTTGTGTGATTTAGCCGTAGCTCAGTGTTCATCTTTCGTCAAGCATCTTGAGTAGATCACTGCCATGTGCTTTGTTGCTATGTTGGAGTGCATTAGCTTAGTTTCTTGTTGCATTCTAGATGGCATCATGCTGTTAATCGCAGAATTGTGCCATTATCGTTTTGCTTGCCATTTGCAAACCGTGCACCCGATTGTGGTGATCTTTATATCGATTTCAAACGAAATCAACTCATCTTTCCAGCAGCACACTTGGTTTGCCAACTTGAGGCCTGGTTTAATCTTTTCCTTCCAGAGCATGCATATGCATTGCATATCACATCCTGCATATCATGTCATGTTTTGCATCATGTTGCTTGCGCATTGCATCGTGGTTGGTTGTTGTTTTCCTTTGCTTGTGTTCTTGTTTTGGGTAGAGCCGGGAGACGAGTACGTGATTGAGGAACCCGTTGAGTACGCTTACGAGGATCAAGCTTACGTCAACTCGAAGAACTTTGCAGGCAAGATGACCATACCCTCGAAATCACTTCTATCTTTGCTTGCTAGTTGCTCGCTCTATTGCAATGCCGCAATTCCTACCACATGCTTTATCATGCCTCCCTTATTGCCATGTCAAACCTCTAACCCACCTTGTGCTAGCAAACCGTTGTTTGGCTATGTTACCGCTTTGCTCAGCCCCTCTTATAGCGTTGCTAGTTGTAGGTGAAGATGGAGTTTGTTCCTTGTTGGAACATGTTTATTGTTGGGATATCATTATTATATCTTGTTTACTTTAATGCACCTATATACTTGGTAAAGGGTGCAAGGCTCGGCCTTATGCCTAGTGTTTTGTTCCACTCTTGCCGCCCTAGTTTCCGTCATACCGGTGTTATGTTCCTTGATTTTGCGTTCCTTACGCAGTTGGGTTATAATGGGAACCCCTTGACAGTTCGCCTTGAATAAAAATCCTCCAGCAAGGCCCAACCTTGGTTTTACCATTTGCCACCTAAGCCTTTTTCCCTTTGGTTTCGCGGACTCAAGGGTCATCTTTATTTTAAACCCCCAGGCCAGTGCTTCTCTAAGTGTTGGTCCAACCTGAGCGATGTCCGGCGCCCCCTGGGCAACCAGGGTCTATGCCAACCCGATGTCTGGATCATCCGGTGTGCCCTGAGAACGAGATACGCGCGACTCCTATCGGGATTTGTCGGCACATCGGGCGGCTTTGCTGGTCTTGTTTTACCATTGTCGAGATGTCTTGTAACCGGGATTCCGAGTCTGATCGGGTCTTCCTGGGAGAAGGAATATCCTTTGTTGACTGTGAGAGCTTGTGATGGGCTAA
Source organism: Triticum dicoccoides (assembly GCF_002162155.2). Taxonomy (NCBI): domain Eukaryota; kingdom Viridiplantae; phylum Streptophyta; class Magnoliopsida; order Poales; family Poaceae; genus Triticum; species Triticum dicoccoides. Next base: position 563,597,627 of record NC_041390.1, on the reverse strand, counting down.
GTTGGGACACCCCCGCTGGGTTTGAACTTTCGAAAGCCGTGCCCGCGGTTATGAGCAGATGGGAATTTGTTAATATCCGGTTGTAGAAAACATGACACTTAACTTAACTAAAAATGAATCAACAACGTGTGTAACCGTGATGGTCTCTTTTCGGTGGAGTCCGGGAAGAGAACACGGCCTCGTGTTATGCTTGAACGTAAGTAGTTTCAGGATCACTTATTGATCTTTGTAGCTTCTCGACCGTGCTTTGCTTCTCTACTCGTTCTCATTTGCGTAAGTTAGCCACCATATATGCTAGTGCTTACTGCAGCTCCACCTTACTACCTTTTCCTACCCATAAGCTTAAATAGTCTTGATCGCGAGGGTGTGAGATTGCTGAGTCCCCATGACTCACAGATTACTTCCAAAAACCAGATGCAGGTGCCGATGATGCCATTACAGGAGATGCGACCAAACTCAAGTGGGAGTTCGACTAGGATTCTGGACGTTACTATGTTTCCTTTCCAGACGATCAGTAGTGGAGCCCAGTTGGGGCGATCGGGGATCTTTCGCATTTGGGGTTGTCTTTATTTTGGTTCCGTACTCGGACCTTGATTGTATTCTGGATGATGTAATGCTATATTTATGTATTGTGTGAACTGACGATTGTAAGCCAACTCTGTATCTCTTTCTTATTCAGTACATGGGATGTGTAAAGATTACCCCTCTTGTGACATTCCTACTATGCGGCTATGCCTCTAAGTCGTGCTCCGACACGTGGGAGATATAGCCGCATCGTTGGTGTTACAGTGCGCTCATCAGCTTCCTCCATAAGAATTGGAACATATTCGCATGGCAGCTATCAGACATGCCTGAAGTTCCAAGGGAGCTACATGCCTGAAGTTCCAAGGGAGCTAGCTGAGGACAAATTTAACATCATCAAGGGAGTGAGGCCTCTCAATCATACACTTCATCACTTCTCTGAACCAAGCAGAATGCAATCGGAGAAGAAGTCGCGACTCTTGTCAACCGGATTCATCAAGGATGTACTCCACTCAAAATGGGTATCCAATCCAGTCATTGCCCGAAGAAGAACAAGATTTGGCGTCTCTATGCATCGACTAAAAATCTCATCTAGAGCGTATTCGAGGCTGCGCGGAAATTGGTCCTCTACTTTCAGGATCATTCGATTACTGTGGTTAGTTCAGCCCCATTGTCAGAAATAATCGACAATCGGGATGCCACAGGACGAGTGTCCAAGTGGAATATCTAGCTGTTGCCTCATCATATCAAGTTTGAACCAAGAAGAGCGATGAAGCTTTAGGCCCTAGATGATTTTGTTGCAGAGTGGACAGAATCTCAAAACCCACCCACCCCGCAACAGTAGGATCACTGGGTCATGTACTTTGATGGTTCCAAAATGCCGGTTAGCCTAGAGGCCGGAGTAGTCCTTATCTCATCAAAAGGTGACAACTATTTATGTCTCACATATCCTTTTCACGACATCCACTAATGCTGCATAGTACGAGACCTTGTTGTATGGGCTCTGAATGACAATCCCACTTGGAATTACCCGCTTGCTGGTCCGTGCGATTTAGATCTCATCGTCAAGCTGGTGATGAAAGAGGGTACGTCAGGAGCAAATCAATGACTAACTATTACGCGGTGGTCAGAAAGCTGGAAGGAAGATTTGAAGGACTGGAGTTGACTCACGTCCCGAGAGTTGAGAATGAGGCAGATGATGCTTCTGTGAAGCTTGGTTCCACTTGAAAGCCTATTTCACTCAGTATTTTCCTTGAGCACCTCCATGAACCAACTATTCATGAGAGCCCATGTGGCAATCCAGATAATGCTCAACAACCAAAGTCGCTTCAGATCCAAAGGCAGTACAAATCCCAATAGTCATTGATCTGATTCGAGAGATCTAGTCATGTCTTTCTACTCGAAGTTACCATATATTACATACCATCTCACGAAGGAACTCCCTAAAGATGAAGTAGAAGCCAAACAAGTCATACAACAATCATAGTCATACACGGTGTTGTATTGTCATGAAGTGTATCCGAGTGCCCTGAGACCAACATGATTCTTTGAATTCTTGCAAAGCAAAGTTTGTTCCATTATCCATGGTAATGTCATGAGGAAAGTGAAATCAAAAGATAATTCCCCTCATAAAATTGACCGTCATTGCTCCGTCCAACTTTTTGACTAGCTTAGCCTCAATCCATTTAATGAATATGTTGACTGTGACCAACAGATAGGTGAAACCCCTTAGCCGATTCTGAATGGACCAAGCATGTCAAAACCCAAACAACAATGGGCTTAAAAAGGGGGATTGTCTTCAACTCAGAAGATAGCATGTGGGACTGCTTGGTGTACATCTGACAACCAACAGAGGTGCGGATGATCTCAGCCACATCGGCATGCGCAGTGAGCCAGAAAAATCCGGCTCAAAATGCTTTAGCGACGAATGCCCGAGAGGACGCATGATGTCTGCGGGTTCTCAAGTGGATCTCGTTCAGGATTTGCCTGCCCTTATTAGGAGAAATGTATCTTTAGGAGACGCCAGTCGCAATGAGCTTGTACAATTCTCTATTCAACATTGTGTAGGACTTTCATCGCCATATGATCTATTTGGCTTCTACTTCATCTTCAGGGAGTTCCTTCCTTGGAAGGTATGCAATATATGGCAACGTCCAGTCGGGAGTCAGGACTAGAACCTCTTGGATTATTTGGATTTGCAATGCTACTAGGATTTGCAATGCCTCTAGATCTGAAGTCACTTATGGCTGTTGAGGATTATTTGCATTGCCATATGGTTTCTCATGAACAGTCGATTCGTGGAGCTGCTGAAGAATAATACCAGGTCGAATTGGCAACACAGTGAAACCAAGCTTCGCCAAGGAAGCAACTACCTCATTCTCAACTCTCGAAACGTGAGTCAACTCCAGTCCTTCGAATATTTCTTCTAGCTTTCGGAAGGCTGCGCAATAGGTAGTCATTGATTCGCCCCTAACGTCCCACTCTTTCACCACCTGCTGGATGACGAGATTCGAATCGCCATGGACCAGCGAGCTGGTAATTCCGAGTGAGATTGTCATTCAGAGCCATACATCAAGGCTTCATGCTCTACAGTGTTATTGGATGCCATCGAATGTATTTGCAAGACATATAGCTTGCCACCTTTTGGCGAGTTAAGGACCACTCCAGCCCCGCGTCAGCTAGCATTTTGGAACCATCAAAGTACATGATCTAGTGACAAGGGGCGGCGGCCAAGATGACAGAGAGGTTCGAGGACATCTTGGTGAAGAATGAGGAGGCATGTGTCAAGCGCTCTGACGTCAAGGAGGCATGTAAGAACGATAAGTTTAACATCTTGATCACGGCGACCGATTGAAGAGAAAAAGACCAACCTCGAAGAGAAGAAGGTTGAGGTCGCAGCCCCTTCGGAGGATTCAAAGATGTGGACCTTGAAGATGGAGTTGGATGAGGATGCAAGGATGATCATACAAGCCGTTCATCTTAGGATGTTAAAGCGCTTGAAGGATCAGCTGAAGACGACGGGGAAGGAGGCGGCAGAGAAGGAGGCGGCCGAGAAGTTAACGGATGGCGAGAAGGAGGCGGTGGCGGCAGAGTGAGCATGGAGGCTCGGATAGCCGGTCCGCAAAAAATGCATATGCCTGACTGAGATTCTTTTGTGATTTGGCATGCAAAAACTATGCATACTTGGCTTTTTTTGGTTGTGATTGGGCGCTATGCATTTGAAATTTAAATTGCCCGGATCTAGGCGGACGCTTACCAGTCCGCGGATAGATACAATGTCCGATTTAGGAGTGAGGAGATGCCCTATAGGTGTGTGCAAGCATTGCTGAGACACAGTAGAGCAGCACTGTTTCTTTTTCATGGGCATATTGTAGTTATGTCAGATTTGGGTACTAGCAGGCGGCAATTAATGGAACCTCGTCTCCAGGACCACAACAAGAGAACAAATTAACACATTAATTGCACACACTCACAAGGTGACCTATATATAACAGCACGGCCTTCGTCCTGGGCCAGCCTCGCTAGTTCATAACAGTCCGAGCTGCACAACCGCGGCACAAACCAGAGAAAAGCTAGCCCACGCCGCCGGCGGGAACTCGGCGGCGCCATTGTAATAATAGAACGGCATGGTGCCTGGGGACACCGGTGTCAGCGGCGTCGCGCCAGGCGTGGTGCCAGTGCACGCTGGAGACGTCGGCGTCGTGTATGGCGTTGTAGGGGTCGTGTACGGCGTGGTCGGCGTCGTCGTCGTCGGGGTCGGACTCGTGTACGGCGTGGTCGGGGTGGGCATCGGGGTTGACGGTGAGGAGCCAGAGCCGGAGCCGGAGACAGTCACCTCGAGCTTCATCCCGCCAGCGCAGTGGCCTGTGATGGTGCAGATAAAGTAGTGCTTTCCGGCGGTCTTGAGGGGCACGGTGGTCGCGCCGCTGGCGTCGGAGCCGACCGCGTTGGCCGCCGCGCACGCCAGGTAGTCGGCCGCGCTCACCTCCGCCACCGTGTGGAGACCCTTGGCGTAGTTGAACACTAGAACAGGGCAGACACATGTCGTTAACCAACCAGTCCCATGTTTAATTAACGGCATGTATGTAAGCACCAATGAAGTAACAAAAAGTCTTACCGAGACTGTCGCCGACTTTGAAAGTGTTGCCGCTGGCCCAGGTGGTGTAGTCGACGCCGATCGTCCAGCCGGACTTGCCGCCGACGGTGAAGCTGGTGGCGGCCGCCGGGAAGGCGCGGGCGGCGAGGAGCAGCACCACCAGGGCCAAGCATGAACCGGCGCCGGAAGCCATCGTGACTGATAGACCAAACCAAGATGAACCGTAAGTCCTCTCTCAGGCGCTAGCCTTTACTAGTTCACAGAGGAAATATGATGCTGCGTTGCACTAGGATGAGAAGAAGAGACGCGGGAAACGTGGCGCTTATATAACAGCATCGACCGCAACGTGCAGTTGGTGGGCAATGGGCTTTCTTTTCACCGGGTGTGCGGGAACGAATATACATGTCGATTGTCGAGCAACTTTACCTATGAGGAAATGCAATGGAAATGCTTTTGCTTATATTCTAATTATTGAACGGCTGGCGCTCTTCATGCCAACAACCGATCAGATTTTCATGATGGTGTTTCAAAAGGCTTTGTTCCCATCATGATGAAAGGACTACATCAAATCGGCATCGACCCTTGTATATGTTCATAAACATTTGGTGATCCGCTCGTCTAATTTGAACCACCTAGCTCGATCTTTTTACTAGCAATTCTTTCTAACAGAAAATACTTTTCAGATAAAAATATTATCTGAGTCCACTAGAGGACTAGACTACACGACTTTTTATACTAGTAGTTAGAATTTGCGGGTGGTCAAAGTATTCTCCAACCATGAATCAGAACGGGTGGCCCTGATTGCACTTCACCTGTTTCTTTTGTTTTTCAACAAGGATGCCCTGCTAGGAGATACGCATATATCAATTAGTGACACCTTTGTAGCTTTGAGCCCGGCTATTCTGTCCTTTTTAGGTGTGCGGCTTCTTTTCACATGATACATACGTACTAGCAATCGGCCAAAGTGAAGTGAATCTAGTTGTGTGCGCGGCCGGGCCAGCCGGCCGGCCGACCCGACGGCGTTGTGGAATCTGATTTACCCCTTCACATGGAGATCGGGTCATATCGGCTAGCCAGACCACCTAACCTTCGGACAACGACTTCACACTGGCAGATTGCGTACGTTTGAAGAAGGTGGCAACACACATTTTGTCTCCTGTGCGTGAAATGGGATCATGTATACTTGCTTAGACGTGGGAGCTCTGTGATTTTGAGGTGACATTGATCGGGCGAATGAGTGGTTAGGCAACAACGACGGAATGGTCGAACGCGCGCATTATTCAGGATGACGTGAGCCGGAACACTGCTGCTGTTGGATGAGTGCATGAGTGCATGACGACGAGATTAGACCGTGATCGGACCATTGACGGCCAGCAAACTACTGTGCTGATGATGGAGGAGAACCTGCCGCCCGCCTACCGAGCATGGCCGTGCAGGTCTTGCGCGACGGGGAATCTACGCGAGCAGCGAGTTGGAGTTGGACCGATCATATCATATGTACAGGGTGCCTACCGACATCGTGCTATACTACTGCTCCGGAGATTGTGGCCCGGGCGCGGAACCGCGTCTGCTTTCTGAACCGCGCTGGTCCTAGGTTCCTTTTGAGGTTCACACACTCCGGATCGCGGGGCTTTGGGTTCGCACGCGGCCTCGAGCCCGGCGAGGCGGCCGGTCGGCGCCGTCGCCGTGCTCGCTTTCCTGTCCGCTTCCGGTGCCGCAGGTTCCGCGCGCGGCCGGATCAAAGGTCGGCGGCAGGGCAGACATGTGAACACGCCGTCGTGATTTCACTGCAGACGATTAGACAAACACGCCTGCGCACTGCTGCGGATTAAAATTGATTCATGGAGGTGGGCACCAAAGTCCTATGGCTACTCATATGTTCATCAAGAGATTCCTAGTAGATCTTGAGCTATCCAATCCAGTTAAGTCTGAGCTGACCCCACGCGTGGTGCAAAGAACCCCGGCTCGATCTTGGTTACCACCTCCCAGCCGCACATCTGATGATCCAACCTTAAAGACGCGCTTTTCCAAGAGCTTGTGAGCCTGAAGCCCCAGCGTGGTATGAGATGGCTTGTGACAGATAATTTCAACCAAATTTATCGTGCTTATGACAAAGGTCACACAAATGTTGACTGTGGCCGCCTTATATGTTTCCAAAATGCCCTCAACTCTTGTGAGCTAAAAGAGATTCACCTGCAAAAACAGAAAATTTATGTGAAGCAATGAGGGGCCACCCTGACCTTGGACAAGTTAGCTAGTTTTCGGCAATGTAGACTGGAATGTTCACTTTGGCTCATACACCCTTCATGCACCATCGTCCTCGCTCTCTGATCACTGTCCACTCCTCCTGGCCTCCCGGCATGACAAGGGACCTAAGCGACAAAGAACTTTCTATTTTAATTTTTTTGGATCAAGATGCCTAACTTCAAGAACTCCAAAATGCTTCGCAAGAAGAGATGACCCATACTGAGCCATACCAAGTGCTTTTTCAAAAGCTTAAAACAACGAGCCATCACAAGTCTATCTTCTCTAACTACAAAGTCTAACTCCACATGGCCCTCGAGATCATCCTCTAGCTTGACGCCGCGCAAGAGCTAAGGCCACTCAGCCCGACCGAACATTAGAAAGGAACCTAAAAGAAAAGTGACGGCCTTGGTGGGCCTCGAGCAAGCAAGGAAGAGATAAAGCTCACGAATTACATTGCTCAAAGAGGGAGGAAGAACTTCATTCACTAACTTGAACACGATAATGGTTGGGTCACGAATCATGATCACAAGAAAGAGATTATCCACGCGCCAAGGACTTCAATTGGGCTTGCATCCCGTAGTCGACAATAGCACTACTAGGAAAAGGCCTACTAATGGCGCACCAGTTTTGCCTACTAATGGCGCATCACTGATGCGCCATTAGTAGCACGCCACTAGTATTTTTTACTAATGGCGCACCACGGGTGCGCCATTAGTATCTGGTATACTAATGGCGCACCACCCAGTGCGCCATTAGTATATAACACCATGCATCATTAGTGTGCCTCCCAGGGGCCATATTTAACCATGTGCTTTGGCACACTAATGGCGCACTGCGGATGGATGCGCCATTAGTATACTTGGCATACTAATGGCGCACTCTGTAGTGATGCGTCATTAGTATGAATATTATGTTTTATTTTTTTTTACTTTTCTGATTTTTGCACATGTTATAAAATATATTATTTGAAAGAATATAGACAGTAGCACACAACAACAGCAGATTCATCGAATACAATAGAAGATTAGTCTCCGAATACAATTCATCATATTAGTCTCCGAATTCAAAAGACCGAACAAAGATAAAACATTACAAGTCTCGAGACCGCGAGTATCGAGTTTATTGGAAGTAATACTAATCCTAACAAGTCCTACTAATCATCATCATACAACTTCTACTCGTTATTCATAACAAGTCATATGATCATTATCTTGATAGTCATCGAACCAACCCTACTTAATTGTTCTTAGCACATGATCATCAGTATTAGGCAGGACCTAAATACCCTATTTAAGCTAAAATAGCATAAAACAATATAGACCCTGACTCTCCATTATGGAGAATGGAGAACATCCTGTCTCCAATTCTTGCGCTTCGCTTCCTTTTGCTTCCAAGAAGCTCCTTACGACTGTACATACATTTTTTTCCATCCTTTGATTTTCATGTCTCCACTTCTTTTAGAAATCTCGTATGGACAGTTGAGATTCGTAGGACGACCTGGCTGTATGTTCAAAACATTAACACTACCTTTCAGATACATCATATGAGGCACACAATTCTCTGGGATTATCTGTTGAAAAACATAGTAATAACTTCATAGTTAGCAATGATGTACTAGTTTTAGAAGTATGCAAAAGATGCACGGATGTCGTAATAGTAAAAATCTTATCAGGGTATCTCCATGGTAGTTACCGTAGTTGAACACATGCACTAGTGGCACGTATTTATCATAATGTTGAGGAGTTTGATTGTGGATAGTGTAATTCTCAATGTCAGTACAAAATCCGACCAGATGATTTTTCTCCTTGTAAGTTGTTAATTCGGAGCCATCGGTGGAGTGGGTTTTGTCTACCATCTCCCGCACATTCTTTGAACAATAAAAAATAAGCTGTCAACTATTTTGAAATAAACAATATAAATTAGCTAATAACTATGTTTGAGAAACTCACATAGCGGTAGAACTGGAGGCGTATCAACAAGGACCCAAATGTCCATATTGTCTTGGTTGATGTCAGGATTACCATGATCCATGGTGATAAGCATACCCTCATCAAAACCATACATCTTGCAAAATACTTCCCAATTTTTGCAACCAAAATGGGTTACGCTCTCAGAATTATATAGATTTACTTCAAAGTCCACATCGTGATGAGTCCTTAGGTGAATTTTCTTTGTTTCAGAAATTTCATGGTCTTCAAAATCCATCCTCTCCAAGACATAGCGTCTTGCATGGCATGGGATAAGCTATACTCGAATTGTAAAAGATGAAAATTACATGTTGAAATAGTTGAAGTCATGCTTAATTATGAAAATAACACTTGTCGTCGTTGTGTACCGTTTCAACTTCGAAGGTCTCCTCGAGCTTAATGCTGAAGCGCCGATCATCGTCCAGGTGAGGCATGTCGCACAGACCTCGATCGTCGTGGCACCAGTCGCACTCCGCCGGGAGAATTTCATCGTCCGATGATGATGACGACATATCCTACGTTCATAATTCAAAACTACATCATTTAGGGTTTGTCGACACCGAGGCATCCTAAAAGCTAAGCTTTTATCATTTAGGGTTTGTCGACGCTGAGGCACCCTAAAAGCCTAAGCTTTCATCATTTAGGTTCTTATCGACACCGAGGCACCCTAAAAGCCAAGGTTTTATCATTTAGGGTTTGTCGACGTCGAGGCACCCTAAAAGTCTAAGCTTTCATCATTTAGGTTTTGTCGACGCCGATGCACCCTAAAAGCCTAAGCGTACATCATTTAGGTTCTCATTAACACCGAGGCACCCTATAGAAGCAAGTTAAGTTTTCATCATTTAGGGTTTATCGATGCCGAGGCACCGTAGGTTGGGCCTAATCACTTGGCACTAATCACTTGGCTCTATTGCCACCTATGTTGGGTTTATCATCTAGGGTTTATCGATGCTAACGAGAATTCTAAGTTGGGCCTAATCAATTGGCTCTATTGCCACCTATGGTTTAATGCAGCAAGAATGGCGGGGCAGTTGATCCTACTTAACTAAGTACTAAGATACCCCGGCCCATGCATTAGTCGCAAGTACCCCATATGTCCTATTTTTAGCAAAGTCATGCTAAAATTCATGGAAAATTTCGGCATGACCTTTGCTGAAAATAGGACATGTAGAGTACCTGAATTTGCTGGAATGGAAGTTAATCGACATTCCGACAAACTCAAGGGCCTCTCGGGGTACACCAGCAGCATCACAAGTTGACAAAATTCCCAAGTAGTACATGAGCAGCATCACAAGTAGTACCAATGAACATATAGTCCAGCAACTTGAAAAAGCTGAAGTTCTCAGCATGAAGTAAACAGAAGTATCCAGAATAGTTATTTGCTTGATCTCAAGTTTGACATATACGATAGTGATAGATGTAAGGAGCAGAACAATGCCAAAGCCACAACCTCAAATCAGGAACAAATAAAAACACAAACTACAAATTGATGCGATCTAAATATACTTTTCCCTTACAACAAAATAGCACTATGATTTACAATGTAATACTCCAAGCCGAGCTGAATATTTTCAAAGGTAGGACTATTTAGTTCATGAAACATAACATAAAATTTTGTTTCCTCTTGTTCAGTAATAATTAGTTTTTTTAATGAATAACAATGGCATTTGATTTCTGCTGGTTTATTTTGAAACAACAGATCCCCAAGTCAAAAAACCAGAATCCTGGAACACTTCAGGAGCACTTAAATTTCAAATTCTATTGGTTTCTGTTGTTTATATTTAAATAAACAGCGCAACTTCAGTAACATGGAACTAAGAGCAGAATAGTTATTTGGGGCACTAGCTAGCCAGACACCACCAATTATCAAACTTAGTTGTTAGCTGAATATTTCAAAGCAGACTTAGGTACAGATGTCACCCATACTACCTTGGTTGGAACAATCAACGCAATCTACTAGGACAGTAATAAGGCATGCATTTACAAGTTTAAGAAAAGTCTATAGATCTTGCTTCAGTTAATCTGCAAGGAAGCCTATAGATCTTGCTCGAATGCAGTAGCAAACTAAAGAGGAAAAACTGAAGATTACTGTGAATAACAATGTACAGTAGCAAACTCAAACTGAATCCAGTAACCATCTGAATTTACAGTAGATTTTCTACTCCAAGTTCAAGCCCAAACATCTGAATTACTTTAGCTAAGACTGTACATTTCTGAACTTGTTTCAATTGTTGAACATGTTTCAATTGGAAACCTCGACGGTGCACCAGGTGGAAGAGGAGAGCAACAGGGGGAGAGGGGAAGCTCACCGGGTGGCACAAGGAGGCCGGCGAGAGCTTAGTAGCAGCAGAGGGTGGCGATGCCCGAGGGGGAAGACGAGGGCGATGCAGCGGAGACAAGCTCGAGGCCGGGGTCGGGAAGGACGAAGCGGAGCTCGTGGACTTGCCGCCGAGGTGTGGGGACAGCGATGGCCGCGGCTAACACGGCGACGAGGTTCGGGATCTGGCGGAGAAGGCGGGCGGGGGAGAGGGTGAGAGGGCGAGCACGGTGGCGCGGCTATGGCGTCGGCCGGGCGGCGGAAGGAGGGGGCGCGCGTGAGGGTGTGGCGAGGGGGGATCAAGTGGATCTGGCAAGGGAGGGACGAAGGGATTGGTCGAATTAGCAATGGCGCACCCCAGAGCGGTGCGCCATAAGTAATCTTTTTTTGATAGCAATGGCGCACCACCCAGAGGTGCGCCATAAGTAACTTTTTTTGCATAAGTAATTTTTTTGTTGCCTCTAATAATTTTCTAGAAAATGCATATGAATATGAAACAGTAATAATTTTTTTATAAAAACAGTAATATTTTTTAAAAAATATCATCAAATTTGTTATTTGAAAATATTTATGAATCGAAAAAATATCATCAAATTTATTATTTGAAAATATCATCAAATTTGTTATTTGAAAATATAAACAAATTTGTTTTTTTTGGATTTTTAGTTGCATTCATTTGTGACGGTGGAGCGGGGGAGGGTGCGGGGGGTCGGCGGCGGCGGTGGA